>NW_016107444.1:3568006-3601975 GCF_001604975.1 Cebus imitator
AAAAAAAAAAAAAAAAAAAAAAAGAATGTGAGGAGCCAACAGACCTAGTAGTAAGCTATGAATAAGCAACATTTAAATAAAATTTGGGGAAGTAAAAAGGAAGTCAAATGGCATGCGATCAACGGACGACATAGCTTCCGTACTCTTAATCCTAAATTACTAAGAGGTGACGTTCCTGCAGCTCTCCAATCCAAATCACCAAAAACAATCTCGCCTCCCAACTTTGCGAAAACGCAATTTAGCTCCAGCCGGCTCCGCCATGTTTTCCCAGTAAGCTTGCGTGCGCATACACACGCACGCACGCACGCACCAACCAATCGGTGCCCACGTCAGCGTCTCGTTACCGCAGGGGCGGTGCATTCTTCTACGCATGCGCACGGTTGGGCGGGCCTCTTTCCTTCTCGCCTGACGCCGCCAACATGGTGAGTCTTACTATTGCGGGCTCCGGGGCTGGCGATCTTTCCTCTCTACCTCCGCGTCCGCTGGGAAGCTGAGGCGCCGAACGGCTCCCGGAGGGTCCTGGGAAGCACATGGTGAGGCTCCCTGGGCCGGCCGTGCCCCGGAATCGGGCACTTCCCGGACTTGGGGCTGACGAGCGCGTGGAGGACCCGGCAGGCCTGGAGCTCCTTGGGCCCCGCGTGCGCGCCTCGGCCGCTGGAGCGGGACTGCTGAGGCCGCCCGTGGTCCGAGAGCCTTGTCCCGCCGCCCCGGCCTTGCGGAGCTGGGAGCTGGCAGGCGGTGGCGACGGGACCCGGGCTTTAATTACGGCTGCGTCTGCCGATTTCGTCCATTCAGGTTGGCGCCTGGCGCTCGGGCGTGTGTTCCCCTGCAGCATTCTTTTTCGCTGAATTTAACCATGTCGTTTCTAGCTGCAGAAAGTGACATATAAACTAGCGAGTGTTTTTAGGTAAGTCTCATTGTCCTTTCTCCCCAAATTTTAGGTGTTCAGGCGCTTCGTGGAGGTTGGCCGGGTGGCCTACGTCTCCTTTGGACCTCATGCCGGAAAATTGGTCGCGATTGTAGATGTTATTGATCAGAACAGGGTAAGTGTCACGGCTTTTTACTAAACGTGGCAGTGGATGTATGCACGGCAGATGGCAACAATAATTGTCTCGATGGTAAGAGCTGTATAAGGTAAGTATGCTATGGGTAGTAACTTCATTTTACCATTGAGGAAACAGTCAATGTAGGGTAAGGGTTTTAAACACAGCCTCAAGTTAGCTATTAATATTGAATTTTAGTATTATCCCAGCCACTTAAGCTAGAGCCAGTTATGGGCTGAAACGTTGGTTATGTTTAAATGAGTTACTAGATACGTAAACTGAGTTTAGAACAGATCCAGCATATATAAAGCATGTGACTCAGAGTAATTCTTGTCTTTTCTAAGCAATTTATTTAAATAGTAGTGTGGGTTTGATGACCCTGAACGGATAAGTAATTGTACAGAACCATCTGACCATTTTAATTGCTATTAGATTTTGCACTGAAGTTCTTGATGTTGGTGTTCTAGGCTTTGGTTGATGGACCTTGCACTCAGGTGAGGAGACAGGCCATGCCTTTCAAGTGCATGCAACTCACTGATTTCATCCTCAAGTTTCCACACAGGTAACTATCCACCAATTATCACCCCTTCCTACCATCCCCAGATTTGTTTATACTAGTAAAAACTTTGTTTATAGTAAACGGTATGAAAGATTCAGAGCCATCCTGAAGAGGGTTTTACATCGTAGAAGTAGACAGGGATTATTTACTTTTAAAATGTCCTGGGCATGCTCACCTTTAATCCTAATACTTTGGGAGGCCATGGTGGGAGGATCTCTTGAGCTCAAGAGTTCAAGGCCAGCCTGGGCAACATGGTGAACCCCCCCATCCCTGCAAAAAATACAAAAAAATTAGTTGGGCGTTTGGCACTCACCTGTAATCCCCAGCATGGGAGCAGGGGCAGGGTGTGTGCTGAGTTGGGGGGATGACTTGAGCAAGATTGAATCTGCAGAGAGTCCTGATCATGTCTCTGCACTCCAGCCTGGGTGACAGACCCTGTCTCAAAAAAAAAAATAAAATGTCCTAAGGTCACCTTTCTACCTTGATAATTTAGGGCTTTGCCTCTGTTCTGACTTGCCATCCTCCTTTCTTCTGGTCTCTGCCAAACTTTTAGCTTAAAGTAAACAAAAATACTACATCATTAGGTAAGCTCTTAGTGTGTGTCGTTTGTACAGTATTTTACATGAGAGGTTGTATCCCTGGCTTACATTTAAATGAGGCAGCGAGTAGCGTAGCAGTTCTTTTTTGACTTATAAATTAAAACATTTTAGTGGTTGCTATACAGTTAATTCAACCCACAATGGTGATGCGGTGGAAAGTGTACTGGACGTGTCCTGTCACATGGCCATTACAGATAAAGTAGATATAATGTAATGTTGCATGCTTTAAAATAGTCAAAAACTTGTATGCTGAGCACTACAGACCCTGCCTGATGTGTATTAACACGTAATGGACTTTCAGGGACTAGGGGTCGAAAGCATGCCACTTGAACAACCTGGAGTGTATCATGGCCATGCTGCTGCTGTGACATACCACATTGTTTGAAAGCACAATTGGGGTAAAGCTTGAGGATACATCAAAGTTCAAAGCAGTAGAAAAAATCTGATAACTTAGATTTTCACTAGGGACTCTCATAATTCTGCCTTGGATCCCTGAACACCCTGGATTTTATTTTTAGGATGTTTGGCCATAAATTGTTACTGTAAAATTAAAAAGAAAAAAGAAAAAGAACATTAATTACCTTGTTTGTTGTGAGAATGAATGGGTTGGCTGGGTGCAGTGGCTCATACCTGTAATCTCAGCACTCTGGGAGGCCAAGGCTGGTAGATCACTTGAGGACAGGAATTAAGGCCAGCCTGGCTAACCCCATCTCCACTAAAAGTACGAAAATTAGCCAGGTGTGATGTGCAGACCTGTACTCCCAGCTATTTGGGTGACTTGAGACAGAATTGCTTGAACCTAGGAGGCAGAGGTTGCAGTGAGCCAACGTTGCACCAGCGCACTCCCACCTAGGCGACAGAGCAAGACCCTGTCTTTAAATAATAATAATAAAAAAAAAAGAATGGTTTTCAACGGATTCACTGCCAGAGTGGAATTATGTATGGTTAGAAGTGGGGTGGTTTTGGTTTTGGAGGATTTTTTTTTTTTATTTGAGAGAGACAGTGTCTCACTTGGTTGCCCAGGCTAGAGTGCATTGGTGCCATCCCAGCTCACTGCAACCTCCGCCTCTTGTGTTCAAGCGATTCTCCTGCTTCAGCCTCCCAAGTAGCTGGGATTACAGGCACCTGCCACCATGCCAAGCTAATTTTTGTGTTTTTAGTAGAGATGGGGTTTTGCCATGTTGGACAGGCTGGTCTCCAGGTGATCCACCCACCTTGGCCTGCCAAGGTGCTGGAATTACAGGCGTGAGCCACTGCCCTGGGTTGAGAGGTAGTTTTTAAATTCATAAAATGGACTGGGCTGGGTGCAGTGGCTCGTGCCTGTAATCCCAGCACTTTGGGAGGCCACAATGGAGGACTGCTTGAGCCCAGGAGTTGGAGACCAGCCTGGGCAACATAGCAAAACTCTGTTTCTACAAAAAATGCAAAAATTAGCTGGGTGTGGTGGTATGCACCTGTAGCCCCAGGTACTTGGAAAGCTAAGGCAGAAGGATGGCTTGAGCCCAGAAGGTTGAAGCGGCAGTGAGCCATGATCACTCCACTGTATTCCAGCCTGGGTGGCAAAGCAAGATCCTCTCTCAAAAAAAAAAAAATGGGACTGGATTTCAGTTTTGATTAAAATACGCTTGAAGTTACAAGCTATTCTGTCTTACAAAACACAATAAAAATAAGTACATACTGTGCCAGATGTTGTCTTATGCAGACAAAGAATTGTAACAGGAAGAGTGCTTTTTGAGGAACAAAGGAAGTGTCCTTGCTAATGAGTGACTTCAAAGCTGATTCCTGACTCTGTGGTCTTGGCTCGTTCTAGTGCCCGCCAGAAGTATGTCCGGCAAGCCTGGCAGAAGGCAGATATCAATACGAAATGGGCAGCCACTCGATGGGCCAAGAAGATTGAAGCCAGAGAAAGGGTAATCACTTAGAGTCATTTGGATTCTGGCTTTTTCTTTTTTTTTTTTTTTTTTTTTTTTTTTTTTTTGAGGTTTCAAGGTATTGTGAGAGGGATAATTTTTATTTTTATTTTTCAACAGAAAGCCAAGATGACAGATTTTGATCGTTTTAAAGTTATGAAGGCAAAGAAAATGGTAAGATTTAAGATCTGTACTTTGTGTAATTTAGCTTTAGAATAACAAGAGAGCAGTAGCCAAATCTCATTCGAAGCTGCCAGCCTCTTGGGAGCTTTCTGTGAAAAGGGAGAATCTATCCTCATTGTATTTCATGATGTTCTAATGGAATTGTTACCTTTATTTAGATTTAGTTGTAGGGGAACAGACTACTTAATGGCCCTTTCTAAAACCAGCATAAGTTGAAGTTGATTTTTTGTATACACAATAAGTGCTTTTGTATATTGATAATTTTCAGAGGAACAGAATAATCAAGAATGAAGTTAAGAAGCTTCAAAAGGCAGCTCTCCTGAAAGCTTCTCCCAAAAAAGCACCTGCTGCTAAGGGTGCTGCTGCTGCAGCTGCTGCTAAAGTCCCAGCAAAAAAGATGACCGCCACAGGCAAGAAGGCTCCAGCCCAGAAGGTTCCTGCCCAGAAAGCCACAGGCCAGAAGGCAGCGCCTGCTCCAAAAGCTCAAAAGGGTCAAAAAGCTCCAGCCCAGAAAGCACCTGCTCCAAAGGCATCTGGCAAGAAAGCATAAGAGGCAGTTATACAAAGTAATAAAGGTTCTTTTCGTCATGTTGGCAAATCTATTTAAGTCTTTGGATTTAAAGCCTGTTGCTGAGGCTGGGGTTAGGAGGCAGACTGCTAGTAGGATTATAATAAACATTAAATAATCAGTTCCTTAATCTCACTCTCTGCCCATACTTGGATGGATAGTGCAGAATCATTACTTATCATGTCATGAGAAATCATGATAACTTAGAACACCAGGTGGCATTTTTTTTTTCTTAAGGTCACGTTAGCTTCAGAACATTTTTTTCCATGGTACAAATATGTTTGCCATAAATAGGTAAGGTGACAGCCTCTTGATGCCCAATAATCTAGCAGATTTTCCTTACTTTTATTTTTTTTGAGACAGCCTCGCTGTGTTGCCCAGGGTTGTTTTTGTATTTTTAGTAGAGATGGGGTTTTGCTGTGTTGGTCAGGCTGGTCTTGAACTCCTGACCTTAGGTGATGCCCCCTACCTCCGCCTCCCAGCGTGCTAGGATTACAGACGTGAGCCACCACGCCTGGCTTTTTTTGTTTTCTTGAGGCAGTCTTGCTCTGATGCCTAGGCTGGAGTGCAGTGGCATGATTTTGGCTCACTGCAACCTCCACTTCCTTGGTTCAGGCCATTCTCCTGCCTCAGCCTCCTGAGTAGCTGGGACTACAGGCGTGTACCAGCATGCCCAGCTAGTTTTTTTTATTTTTAGTAGAGAGAGGGTTTTTTCCGTCTTGGCCATGCTGGTCTTGAACTCCTGAGGTCAGTGATCCACCCACCTTGACCTGCCAAATGCTAGGAATTACAGTCATAAGCCACCATGCCTGTGCAAATTTTCTTATAAAAAATAAGAAAATAAGTATAAAAATTACACGACATGGCCCCAGGGGATTCTAAGATCGTGTGCTCAAGGCGGTCTGGCTATAGCCTGGTTTTATGTTTTTAGGAAGACGTAAGATAATACATGTAAGATGTACATTGCCTCAATCTGCAAAGAAGAGAACTCCAAGCAGGGATTGTGGAGGGACCTTCAGGTACTTAGGTTGAGCATATTTCTAATCCAAAAAGTTTCAACATCTGGAACTGAGCTGTGACACTGCAATTGGAAAATCCCTAGCCTACCCTATTTTTTTTTTTTTTTTTTTTTTTTTTTTTTTTTTTTTTTTTTTTTTTTTTTTTTTTTTTTTTTTTTTTTTTTTTTTTTTTTTTTTTTTTTTTTTTTTGAGACGGAGTTTCGCTCTTGTTACCCAGGCTGGGGTGCAATGGCGCAATCTCGGCTCACCGCAACCTCCGCCTCCTGGGTTCAGGCAATTCTGCCTCAGCCTCCTGAGTAGCTGGGATTACAGGCACGCGCCACCATGCCCAGCTAATTTTTTGTAGTTTTTAGTAGAGACGGGGCTTCACTATGTTGACCAGGATGGTCTCGATCTCTTGACCTCGTGATCCACCCGCCTCGGCCTCCCAAAGTGCTGGGATTACAGGCTTGAGCCACCGCGCCCGGCCTAGCGTACCCTCTTGATGGGTTATAGTCATTGCAGTTACACAGTGTCACTGAGGAAGACATACGTAAGGATATGTGCATATGAAGCATAAATGGATTTCCTGTATAGACCTAGGTCCCATCCCTAAAATGTCAACATCAGAACACATCTCATCCTAAGCATTTCAGATAAGGGATACTCAGCCTGTATATAGTAGGCTGGACTAGTTCTGTCTACTACAAAACTTAGGTAATTTGGGGCAATAAAAGATCCTGGATAGATCTGAATATTACAAAGCTGCACACGAAATAGCCTCACTATCTCCCAGCCTGGAGTGCAGTGGCACAGTCTGCACACTGAAACCTCCAACTCCCAAGTTCAAGCGATTCTTCTACCTCAGCCTCCTGAGTACCTGGGTTTACAAGCATGCGTCACCACACCCGGCTAATTTTCTATTTTTAGTAGAGACAAGGTTTCGTCATGTCAGCCAGGCTGATCTCAAACTCTTGACCTCAGGTAATCTGTCTGCCTTGGCCTCCCAAAGTGCTGGGATTACAGGTGTAAGTTACCACACTTGGCCAGGAATATGTTTTAAATGAAGCTTATTTTCTAAGCAAAAGCTGACTTCAAGTTTTACTGAGGTAAAGGAAAAAGCACGTTGAGTTGCTTTTGATAATAGGCAAGTGGTATGGTGTAATAAGGAAAATACGGGCAATTTGGGATTACTTGTTCTACACTGAGAAGTGAAACCCCATCTCTACTAAAAATACAAAAATTAGCCGAGTGTGGTGGTGGGTGCCTATAATCAATCCCAGCCACTCGGGAGGCCAAGGCTGGAGAACCGCTTGAACCCAGGGGGTGGAGGTTGCAGTGAGCCAAGATTGCGCCACTTCACTCTAGCCTGGGTGAAAGAGCAAAACTCCATCTCACAAAAGAAGAAAGAAAGATTAGCCAGGTGTGGTGATGCATGCCTGTGCTTGCAGCTTCTCAGGAGGCCGAGGTGGGACGATTACTTGAGCCTGGGAGTTAGAGAATGTAGTGAGCCATGATGGTGCCAGTGTACTCCAGCCTGGGTGACAAGACCTTTTTTTAAAAAAAGAAAAAACCTTGTTTTAGGGGCAGCTATTCTCAAATCTGAAAAATTAAGGGAAAATAGCTAAAAGATACAGGTGCTTCTGAAGGGTTTTACAAAGCAGAACAATTCACATCCAGACTTGCATTTTTAAATCATCCTGTCTGCAGTGTGCAAAGAAAGGATTTGGAGGGGTCTATACTGGAGACCACAGAAATGGTTAGGAGGCCGACACAGTAATCCAGGGGAAAGAAGATGCAGAGGAAGAGTCAGTGATGACTACCAGATGACTGAGTTGCTTGGATGCAAACTGGTGCATCCACTGAAGTGGGGAACCCTGAAGGAGGAACAGGGGGATGAGGGAATGATGATGAGATTAATTTGGAACATTTAGAATTTTAGGCTCTTGTGGAATAATTAAGTAGAAATCAACAGGCAGTTTGAAATCCAGACCTCTAGCTCCAAGCTATCTGCACAATGCCTGGCCAATAGGAGGCACTATTGCCATGACTATTACCAAATCTGGACTGCAGAAAGATTTATGGGAGTGTCTTACAGGAGAGAGGCGAGATATGCAAGAATAATAATGTCAGCAATAATATGGCGCTTATTTTGACTTAGTTTGGTACAGAACTGGACTTTGTCCATAAAAAGGGTCAAACCAAAATATTTAAAGAGATTCGTTCTGAGCTAAATATGAGGACCAGTGACCCACAATACAGCCCCAGGGGGTCCTGAGATCTTGTGCTCAAGGTGGTCAGGCTACAGCTTGGTTTTATGTGTTTTAGGAAGACATAAATCAATCAATAAGATGTACATTGGCTCAGTCCACAAAGGAGGAACAACTCCAAGCGGGGAGTGTGGGGGCACCTTCCAGGTCATAGGCGGATTCAAAGATTTCTAACTGGCACTTAGTTGACAGTTATTACTGAAAGACCTGGAATCAATAGAAGGGAATGTCTGAGTTAAGGAGTTTTAGAAACCAATGTTCTTATTATGCAGATGAAACCGCCAGGTAGCAGGCTTCAGAGAGAAACGATTGTAAATGTTTCTTATCAGACTTCAAAAGATGCCAGACTCTCTTAGATGATTCTCTCCTGGATCAAGGAAAAGACCTCGAAAGTGAAGGGGATTCTTTACAGGATGTAGATTTTCACCACCAGAGACAGCTTTACAGGGCCATTTCAAAATATGTCAAAGAAATATATTTTAGGGTAAAATACTTCCATTTCTTTCAGGGCCTGCAATCTGTCATGTGAGACTATAGAGTCAGGTTGGAATTTGGTGTCTTATTGGTATATAGTTTGTTTTAGCCTCAAGATCTCTGTTTTAATGCTAATGCTGATCTGTAGTGCCTGAATTCCAAGTCCAACCTCTCTACTTCCCATCAGATTTTCTATGGAATGCTTTTGGCGGAAGGGAGTGGTCCATTCAGTTAGTTGGGAGACTTAGAATTTTATTTTTGGTTTACAAAACAGTTTCCTGAATGGACTCAGTTAATGCATTGAGTTTATAAATCACAAACTTTTATTACCATTCTCAATTGAGAAATTGAGGCAACGAGTTGAGTATGACTTGAGCAAGTCCATACAGAGTGGAGCCAGGAACGCAGACCGTGAGAGTGCAGACCCCATGGTCTTAGGTCACAGTCATTAAGTGGGAGACAGGGGCTATAAAGCCATCAGAAGGTTAAGTTAGGAATTAAGTAAATTAGGTAGGGAGTTAGGAACTAAGTTAATTACGTTAGGAATTAATTGTTAAATATGGAGGAATTTATCATGTAGTTGGGGTACCAAGACCTAAGAGAAAATAAACCAGGCGCGGCCGGGCGCAGTGGCTCACGTCTGTGAGGCCGAGGTGGATCCGCTTGAGCTCAGGAGTTCGAGACCAGCCTGCGCAACACAGCCAGAACTCCCCAATTTCAATAGAAAATAGCAAACAAACCAGGCGCAGAGCGGTTATGGCGAAGGCAAGGCAAGGCAAGGGTGGGAGTCTGGCTCCGGGGGAACCATAGAGAAGGGCCAGCCTCCCGGCTTCCTAGAGAGGCAGAAGGGGGCCGACTGCCCGCCCGCTAGTGCTTCCGCCTTGGCCACCTGGCGAGCGCTCCAGTAGTTTCCCGGGCTTCCCTCTCTCGGCTACGTGTTCTGGAGGTCGGGCGTTGGGTCCCTGCAGAGGTCGCCGAGGGGCCCAGCACCCCGTCCTCAGAGACGCAATCGACCCTGCTGCTCCGAAGAGCTGGCCTGATGTCCTCCGGGCGGCGGTATTCATGGGGAGGATGGGAGCCGTGACCATAGGGTCCCCTGCTTGGGGCGGAGCGTTCAGATCCCGGTTAGGTCTTCGGTCAGCATCACCCACTGGGACATTGAGCGTCCTACCCTTGTCTTCCAGGGCTAGGCCACCACTTACATTTTGTGTGCAGCCTGTGGTTTGTTTAGGGGTCCCCGTTATATCCTGCTGTCTCTCCAGAGACTTGTTTTGGATTGCCATCATCACTAGAAGCATTCAGCACAAACTATTTAGTAATGTATTCATAGTGGGGCCAAGAATATTTTTTCTAAACAGCCACGAATCCACTGCAGTTCCTGACTCTTGCTTTACAGATATTCTTTCTAGAGTTCCCAATGTCACCAAGCAGATCCACAGGAGAATATGCAGAGGGAGCATATGCAGCATCCCGTGAATCAGTGGAGAGGGTGAATGGGAGCAGCTAGTGTGCTAAGAACATCTGCAGTGCTAGTGGCAGGAGACAGAGGGAAGAGGTGGAACCACGTGTAGGAGACAAGACAGTCTCATTGCGGTTCTCAGCTCCACAGGTTCTTGCTTTTCCAAACCTAGAGGGCAGTGCATGAAGCCAGAGGTCATCAGCCATGCTCCAGACACTGTGGTTCCAGGTGAGCAGAGCTTTCTTTCAGCTTTCCATACTCAGAACAGGTTTGGAAAGTCAGCACAGGCCTAGTAGCCTGACTTGGCCAGTCCCATCCTTCGTTTAACATCCTTCATAGAGTATGGCAAAAGAGTATGCTAGGGGTGTTGATGAATGAGAGTTGGTGAATTTGGGAGGGTCAGGTAGGTTGGAAAAGAAGGAATGAATTATCCTAGAAAGTGAGAGTCTGCATGCATGAGAACTGAAAGTGTGGCCTGGAGACAAGCAGCTTTTGCATTATAGAGGGTGCTTGTTAGGAAAATGTCTGATCTCCTGCATCAGAACCTACGTTTTTACTAGATCTGGAAAATTAAGGGGCAAATTAAAATTTGAGGAGTGCTTGTCTGTATCACAATACACAAAGAAAAGACACTTCTCAGGTTAAATAGACATTTCCAAGGGAGGAGTTTGCCCCGCAGACCATTCAGTTAAGGTACAGTGAAGGCAGAACTGGAAGCATTTGGAAGGTATGGATTGACGAGGGAGGTGTATTTTTGGAGGAGTGATGAGTTTGGAGCTGAAGCCAGGGCCTTTAGCTCAATGTGAAGACATCAGTCTAACCTCTGTGAGAGTCTGCATCCTTTCTTGGCACAAATTCATGTAGCATTGGGAGCACTTGTCCCTCCAGACTTTTCTTGGTGGTAGTTGATGGTTTTACTGGTTTTTTTCTCCTGGATCCTAGATCGTGTAATGAGAAAGCTGAGTTTATCACGTAGTGGATGTATCATGTAAAATGAGAAAGCTCCATCCCAAGGACTGAAAAGTAATGTGTGTGTCCTCCTTTTTGTGGATATTGGATCGTCCACTACTGTTGGAACACTTTGGCAAACATTCATTCCTACAAGTCAGGAAGTGTTTAAATATCTGTGGAGGTAGGCTGTGCTTTGCCTGAAGTGCAGTAATCACTTAGGATTAGATTCCACCAAGAGGACCCCAAGTGACAGTGGATTAAACAAGGTAAAGGCTTCTCTCTCATACAGAAGTGTCTAGAGTCAATCCAGGGCTAGTGTGGATGCTCTCAGGCTCTGTCTTTCTGCTCTACCATCCTAGCAGCATTTCATATGTTCTAGGCAACTTTATTGTCCAAAGTAGCTGCTTGATCTCTAGCCATCATGTGTGCCTTCCAGCTAGAAGAGGAGCTGCCAAAAGAATGTGAACCTCTCTTGTAGGAACTTTCCCATAATTCCCTAACAATAGTTCTACTTGCATTTCATTGGCCCCACTTGGTTGCCAGGGCTGAGTGCAACGTCAGGTAAAATTAGGGTTCCAATACTAAGAAAGAAAGGGGGCGCACACACACACACACACATACACACTCACACTCACCTGTCAGTCTTTGCTACAATCTCTAAGAGGAACATTTGTCACTTAGAATCTTCTAGGAAGTTCCTCCAGTCTCATCTGTGGTTGTAGTAAGAGCTGAGATTTAAATGATATCATGTGCCGGGTGATATCTTAGTGCTTTACAGATAATAACTTATGCTATCCTTGTAAGAGTCCTATCAAATAGTTATTATTATGATCTCAGTTTTACAAATGGGGCAGCTGAGGCAGAGAAAGTTTAATTGTCTCATCCAAGATTAACAGCTGATGAGTATTAGAGTTGCTATTTGAACCTAGGGAGTCTGGCTTAGAGCAGGGTTTTTCAACTTTGGCAGCATTTACATTTGGGCCAGATAATTCTTTGTTTGTGCATTATAGGATGTCCTGTGCATTATAGGATGTTCAGCAATATTCCTGGCCTGCTATCTACTAGATGCCAGTAGCACTACTGTTACCACCACACTGCAGCTGTGACAGCTAAAAATGTCTCCAGATGTTGCCACATACTCCCTGGGGGGCAAAATGGCCCCCGTGTTGAGAACCACAGCCTTAACATCTGTGCCATTTGCCACTGTGTTGTGCTGCCTTTGTAACCCACTTCCATAGAAGGGAGTCAGCAGCCCCACTTAATGAAGAAAGTAAGTGCAAGTACAGGACAGAAGAGTGACCACAGATAGAGCAGGATCTGAGGAAGCTAAGTGTTTCAGAAAACAAGGAACCAAAGAATGTGCTGGTAATCAGAGCAGTGTTTCAGAGGCATGGAAATGTAGAGCATAATGTGAAGAAAAAGTGAGGTCCATGTTCCCAGCTGCTGACTCTGAAGAAAGTCAGACAAGGGTATTAATACCTGTATCTATTCTGCACTGTCCAATAAGGTACTCCCTAGCTACATGTGCCTATTTAAATTAAAATCAATTAAAGTTAAAAATTCAGTTCCTCAGTCACGCCAGCCACATTTGAACTTTCTGGTTAAGGGGTTATCTGATTACTGTATAATTACTGTTTTCCTTTTGGAACTAATAGGCAGTCTATGAAAAGACATTTAAGATCATGCAAATATTCTGCTTCTCATCAAAATTTCCTCCTAGATTTAGCATTCATTGATGATTTTTGCCATTGATGATCTTTACAATGAGGACTGCAAATCTTCTAGTACTTCCATGTTATATTTCTTCGCTCAGAAGAGACTTAAGTACAAAGGAAAGCTTGTTGACATGATGGACTGAGAAGGACTATGGTGTGAGTTAGAGAGATGCCACAGTGGGACGAATTTCTATAAAAGTGGTCAGCTCATTTTGACATTTTTGCTTCCGTATACAACCTTGTAATAAATACTCAAAGAGGACTCCTTTTAGTCTATTTCAAAGTGCTTAATATTGCTGATTCCCATCATCTGAAAATGGAAATAATTCTTATTTCACAGATGTGCTATAATGATTGAGCAAATTGTTTTAAAAGTGACTGACACAGGGACAAAGGTCTAAATAGCTTGTGATGTTTCCTTCTTCCTTGAGAAGCTGGAGGTGGTTTTAGTGGGAAGCAGAAAGACAGAGACACACAGTGAAGAGGACAGCATTGGCCGGGCGCGGTGGCTCACGCTTATAACGTAATCCCAGCCCTTTGGGAGGCCGAGGCGGGCAGATCGCCTGAGGTCAGGAGTTTGAGATCAGCCTGGGCAGCATGGCAAAACCCCATCTCTACTAAAAATACAAAAATTAGCTGGGCATGGTGGCGGACATCTGTAATCCCATCTACTAGGGAGGCTGAGGCAGGAAAATCGCTTGAACCTGGGAGGTGAAGGTTGCAGTGAGTGGAGATGGTGCCACTGCACTCCAGTCTGGGCGACAGAGCTGGACTCTGTCTCAAAAAAAAAAAAAGAGGACAGCAGTGGGCAGATCTCTGCAGAAGTGGGAGATTGCTATCCTGTCCTGGAGTGAAGTGTGTTAGGAGACGAAGTTAACACTGCACATCACCTTCAAGGGAGGGAGAACTATTTTTTTTTTTTTTTTTTTTAAAAAATGGAGTTTCAGTCTTGCTTCCCAGGCTATAGTACAATGACACAGTCTCGGCTCACTGCAACCTCCATCTCCTGGGTTCAAGCGATTCTCCTACCTTAGCCTCCCGAGTAGCTTGGATTATAGGCATGCACTGTCACACCCAGCTAATTTTGTATTTTCAGTAGAGGCAGGGTCTCTCCATGTTGGTCAGGCTGGTCTTCAACTCCCAACCTCAGGTGATCTGCCTGGCCTGGCCTCCCAAAGTGCTGGGATTACAGGCATGAGCCAACATATCCAGGCAAGGGAGAACTATTAATAGCTTCTGATAAGGCAAGATGATAGAAAGGGGAGAAATATCCAGGATGAAAGGAACCTTATCCCCATGAAATCACTCCCCTGTCTGTAGCAGAAGATGCAGGGGAGGAAGACCAGAAAGAAGCTGAGTGGAAGGCCCTGATAGGTGCTTCAGGATGGATGGAGGGAGGGTGAAAGATGGTTACCTGCTATGGCCAATTTAGAAAGCATGCCAGAAAATATACCTGGCCTGTGGAACCAGACATGGGTTGACATGATCATCAAGCAAAGAACAGCAGGTGCTGGGCTCTGTGCTTAGGATGATAATATTAGGGCTGCAGAGGTATGCACATGGAAAGTTGGAATGCTGACTCAGGGCTGCCCCAGCTGGGGTGCTGTGTGGCTCTCCTTGCCAGTACAAACCTTCCATGGGGCTCAGTGCCATGGATTCTAGTAAATTTATGCCTTTCCTGGAACTCAGGCCACTCCCTGTGTTCTTATGCAGGGCTTGAGAAGGAACTTGTTGTTTCAGGAGCCAGTGACCTTTGAGGATGTGGCTGTGTACTTCACCCAGAATGAATGGACCAGCCTGCAGCCTTCTCAGAGGGCCCTGTTCAGGGAGGTGATGCTGGAGAATTATGCAACTGTAACTTCCTTGTGTAAGTCCTTCTTCCTCTCTGAAACTCAGCTTCTGCCCTTGGGGACTACTAGATTCCTCCTTAGCAGATGTAGGATCTCGAATACCTTCAGAATTGTTGCCCTATTGGTTGAGCTCCCTAATCCCCAGTGCCAGGAGTAGCTGGATGGAGAAAGAGCTGGGTTCACTTAGGTATTTGACAGCACTGTCCTCTTCCCTGATTCCTAATGGATACTTAATTGAAGGCGGCTTTCCTCTGGGAACAGAGAGAACTGAGAAGGTTTCTGGTGCACTGCCTTCATTCCTTCCATCTTCCAGTTCCTGGGAGGTGATTTTGGCCCTATTGCCTATCTGTGAGTCCCCTAGGGCCCTCGTGTACACACCTCCAGTGACTGTGGGAGCTTTCTGTCCTCAGAGGCCAGAGCAAGCTTCAAGCCCTTCCTTAGATTCTGTAGATTCACTCCTCTCTGATTTCACTTAGTCTCCTGGGGCATCCTCTTTTATTTTTACCTGGCAAAGCAGAGAGAGGGAGGTCACTGGTGATTCTCCTCAGCTTCCTGTTCCTTTTCTTTCTCCTCTAGCAGCATTTCCATTCCCCAAACCTGACCTGATATTCCGGCTGGAGCAAGGAGAAGCAGCCTGGGGCCCAGACCCCTGGACGCTTGCTGGGGAAGAAGCCCTGAGAGGCCTGTGCACAGGTGAGCAGGAAAACCCACCATCCTCCTTCCCAGCTTTGCCTTCACCTTTCTGTTAACAATTTAGCATGAAAAAGAGCTCTTCTTTGTCCTATGATGGTTGTGGGGATGAAAATAGTGACTCCTATTCAAAGAAGTGTTGCTTACCAGAACTTCATCCCCAAACTAGAAAAGACCAGTCCAGCCATTTTATTTTCTGCCATTTTTCTTTGTAAAGCTAAAGGATTTCAGGCTGGGTGTAGTGGCTTACACCTATATCCTGGCACTTTGGGAGACCAAGGTGGGAGGGTGCTTGAGGCCAAGAGTTCGAGACCAGCCTGGGCAACATAGCAAGACCCTGTCTCTACAAAAAAAACCAAGCAATAAAATTAGCTGGGCATGTGCCTGTAGTGCCTGCTACTCAGGCGGTTGAGGCTGGAGAATCCCTTGAGCCAGGAGTTTGAGGTTGCAGTGAGCTAGGATCACACCATTCTACTCCAGCCCGGATGATGGAGCAAGACCCTATCTGTAATCTATCTATCTATCTATACATATACATATAAATGTATATCTATCTATATACATATATATACATATATGTATATATTTCAAACAGACTTCTGTTGGTTGGTCAGCTCAGGAATATAAATATAATATAGTAAGAACTTGGTTTTCTTTTTTTTTTTTATTGAGACAGAGTCTCGCTCTGTTGCCCAGGCTAGACTGTAGTGGCGTGATCTTGGCTCACCACAACCTCTGCCTCCCGGGTTCAAGTGATTCTTTTGCCTCAGCCTTCTGAGTAGCTGGGACTTAAGGCACACGTCACCATGCCTGGCTAATTTTTGTATTTTTAGTAGTGACAGGGTTTTACCATGTTGGCCAGGCTGGTCTTGAACTCCTGACCTTGTGATCCACCTTCCTGGCCTCCCGACATGCTGGGATTACAGGCATGAGCCACTGCACCCAGCCACGAACTTGGCTTTTTATTGATTGATTGATTGAGACAGAGTCTCACTCTGTCGCCCACTCTGGAGTGCAGTGGCACTATCTCAGCTCATTGCAACCTCTGCCTCCCAGGTTCAAGCGATTGTCCTGCCTCAGCCTCCCAAGTAGCTGGGATTACAGGTGCCCACCACCATGCCCGGCTCATTTTTGTAATTTTAGCCCGGCTCAAAAGGGTTTCACCATTTTGCCCAGATTGGTCTTGAACTCCTGACCTCAAGTGATTGACCTGCCTCAGCCTCCCCAGTTGCTGGGATTACAGGTGTGAGTGACCGTGCTCAGCTAGAAGTTGTTTTTGTAAGAACATTGTGTGTGTGTGTGTGTGTGTGTGTGTGTGTGTGTGTAAAACTATATATGTAATTGGAATTTTTCTGAATTCCTAGACACTGAATTTTACATTAGCTTTTGAAAGAAAGCTTGTTTATATATTGGGGATGAATAGTTTTCTTTTATGAAAGATACTGAATTGATATAATTGTAAAGACCAATCAGAGATTTGGTATATAGCCTTCCTCATTCAGTTGCTTGGTTCTCATATTCTGTCAATCTTTTATGGTATTTGGAGCCTCTATAAGGCAAATGCTCCTTTCTAATTCCCCCACTTCTGCCTCAATCAGTGCCTTAAATTGACTTCAGCATTTGAGGTAATCGAGAGGCTTTCCCGGCATCCTTCCTGCAGTCGTTAGTGTTGCCCCCTTGCCACAGGTGCACATGGTCTATTTAGCCAGAAGAATCACATGAGCACCTGACGTGTGCCTAGGGCAACTGAGGAACTGAGTTTTTAATTTTATTCCATTTTAATTCATTTAAATTTAAACAGCCACATGTGGCTAGTGGCCGCCTTTTGGGAAAGTGCAGCCTTAAACAATGAAAAGAGCAGCCTTAATCTGTCTTTTCTAGTTTATAGAGTAGTAAATTTCAAACTCTGGTATGTATCAGAGTTACTTGCAGAGCTTGTTAAAACACAGTTGCCAGGTGCCACCTCCAGAGATTCAAATTCAGTAGACTGGAGCGGGCCTGAGAATTTGCATTTCTCTTTTTTCAACATAGGGTCTTGTTATTTTGCCTAGGCTGGTCTCAAATTCCTGGGCTCAAGTGATTGTTCCACTTCAGCCTTCCAATTAGGTGGGACTACTGGCACACACCACCAAACCCAGCCCCAATAATTTGCATTTCTAACAGGTTCTCAGATGATAACGGTTCAGGGACACCATTTGAGACCACTGTTCTTGAAGATCTAGAACCATATTCTTTAAACTCAGGGTTGCAACCCATCAATAAGTTGTTACCAGCATTTAAAAATTAGATTAGACTGTACTAGCTATAAATAAAGACTAAAATACTATAAAGCCTATTGTGAATGCATCACTTTTTTTTTTTTTTTTTTTTTTTTTTTTTTTTTTTTTTTTTTTTTTTTTGAGACAGAGTCTTGGCCTGTCCCCCAGACTGGAGTGCTTTGGTGTAATCTCGGCTCACTGCAATCTCTGTCTCCCAGGTTCAAGCGATTCTCATGCCTCAGCCTCCCAAGTAGCTGGGATTACAGGCGCCTGTCACCACACCCGGCTAACTTTTTGTATTTTTAGTAGAGACGAGTTTTCGCAGGGTTGGCTAGGCTGATCTTGAATTCCTGACCTCAGATGATCTGCCCACTTTGGCCTCCCAAAGTGCTGGGATTACAGACATGAGCCACCATGCCTGGCATGAATACATTACTCTTATTAAGGACATTGTTTCTATTTCAGGGGTGTGTGTGTGTGTGTGTCTCTGTATTGGTTTAGGATCCAAAATGTGAGTCATGGTCAACAAGGCTCAAAAAACATGAAAATGGAAGTTTCATTTGTCATACTTTTGGTGCTTGACAAGGCAAAGAAGGTTTTTTTGTGATGGTGCTGCCAGTGAAAGCATGATCTCCATATCCCAACTCCAACTGCCATCTCCATTCTGGGCAGGTTCTTGGCTGGGCCTTTTTTTCTTTTAAAGGTTAGTTTCCCAGAGGACAGCACTTAGGTTCTAAAATTATGGCCTTCTCATGAACCCTTCATAAACAGCAGTGTTACAAACTGCTTTCTGTCCAGCCAGGCTTGTGATAGAGAACTAGAGAACATTTCTTTAAAAATTACAGAGTATTTTAAAGTATTTTGACAGGGTTTATGCCTTGATTGGGCTTTGAGGTCCACTGTTGTAGAGAGCTCCCAGACCTCTGGATAGTATGCGGTGCTAGAGCTACCTACCCATCTTTCTCTTCTCCGGTTTAGAGATCGCTTTTCTCACCTTTGACTTCCTCTGCTTTTCTTCATTGCTTCCCCTTCCTGCAACGTCACCCCATTCCCATTTTTCTTTATCCATTTGCCTCAATCAGTATCTTCTGCCATCCACACTGTTTTTATCATTCATGTGGGATTGCTTACCTTCTCCACCTCCAGTTTTTTTACTTTCCCTTTGAGGTACCATCACATGGCTATGTCTTTCTCAAAAAATTAATGTGTCTAGAGCAAGTTGATACTGATTAATCCATTTCCCTTCTGGCATTCTCTTGTGTTTTCCTTTTATCATGTTAGGTGGTAAAACCAAGACTAAGACTGAGGAACAAACTGCACGGCTAAACATTTTTAAAGAATCAGAGTCCCACAGACTGATAGTGGAGGGACTGCTGACAGACATTCCCCAGCACCCTGACTTCAAGGACAGGTTAGGGAAGTCACAGCCACATGATACAGGGAAGAAAACAAACATAGGAGATTGCACAGATTTGACAGTCCAGGATCATAAATCTTCCACCATTGAAAGGGAAGAGAGAGCCAGGAAATTGGAAGAAAGTAGTGTCAGCACACATCTCATTACAAAGCAAGACTTTGCTAAAGAACGAGTGTTTTATAAATGTGGTGAGTGTGGCAGTTACTACAACCCACATTCAGACCTTCACCAGCATCAGAGAATTCACACTAATGAAAAGCCCTACGAATGCAAAGAATGTGGGAAAACCTTCAGATATAACTCAAAACTGTCACGGCATCAGAAAATCCACACTGGAGAGAAACCATATTCATGTGAGGAATGTGGACAATCCTTCGGTCAAAATTCCCACCTTCTTCAGCATCAGAAACTCCACGGTGGACAGAGGCCCTATGAATGTGCTGACTGTGGAAAAACCTTCAGTTACAATTCAAAACTGATTCGGCATCAGAGAGTCCATACTGGGGAGAAGCCCTTTAAATGTAAGGAATGTGGGAAGGCCTTCAGGTGTAGCTATGACTGCTTCATCCATGAACGAATTCACACTGGTGAGAAGCCCTATGAATGTAAGGAGTGTGGGAAGAGTTTGAGTTCTAATACAGCCCTGATTCAGCATCAGAGAATCCACACTGGGGAGAAACCATATGAATGTAAAGAGTGCGGCAAGGCCTTCCGCCGCAGTTCGGTGTTTCTTCAGCACCAGAGGTTCCACACTGGGGAACAACTCTACAAATGTAACGAGTGCTGGAAAACTTTCAGTTGTAGCTCCCGCTTCATAGTGCATCGGAGAATCCACACTGGGGAGAAGCCCTATGAATGCCAGGAATGTGGGAAGACATTCAGTCAGAAGATCACTCTGGTTCAGCATCAGCGAGTTCACACTGGGGAGAAACCTTTTGAGTGTAAGGAGTGCGGGAAAGCCTTCAAATGGAATGCAAGTTTCATTCAGCATCAGAAGTGGCATACTAGGACGAAAGTCATCGCTGGAACAGGGCCATCTGCAGTTAAGCCCTACTGCCCCTCGGCCGTCCTCTCTCCTCTGCCTCTCCAACATGCCTGCTCTACCCTGGCCCCACCAGAGCCTCCCTTATCTTCTTCACATGCAGTGATACTTCCTCCCTCTGTGCCTTTCTTCCTGCTGCTTCCCTCATCTGAAAAGGCCAGCCCTTCACCTGTCCAAATAGTCCATTTCTTTCAGGATCTCGCTTTTCCTGGAAAGTCATCCCTGTGAGCCCCCTCATGTTCTCAACATCCGTTGCACCTCAAGTTAGGGATGCCGCTGGGCTCCTGGTTGTGTCATACTGATATTCTTCTGGTCTTGTCTTGTATAAGTTGTTGTTGTTTTCCTAACTTCATTTTAAGTTCTCACACTTGAGGACCATATTTGATTAGCTTCTTTTATCCCCCAGGGAGGAAATGGCAGTACTTCCTCTTTTTCATGTCCACGCTTGGGCTGTATCATCACTCTGCATCTGTCTTCTGGGGCTGCTGGAGTTGGAAGAGTTTGCAGAACATTTTCGGGTTTAGGGCATATGGCATTGTGATTATGACGAGATGGGGCATTATAATTAGAGACTAGGAGAAGTGTAAAGCCTGTGGGAGAAGATAATCAGTTAAAGTGTCCAATATTGCTTTCAGGATTTTTTTTTTTTTTAGCTGGAGTTTCACTTTTGTTGCTCAGGCTGGAGTGCAAGGCTGTAATCTCAGCTCACTGTAACCTCCGCCTCCAGGGTTCAAGCGATTCTCATGCCTCAGCCTTCCGAGTAGTTGGGACCACAGGCATGCACCACCATGCCTGGCTAATTTTGTAGTTTTAGTAGAGACAGGCTTTCACCATGTTGGCCAGGCTGGCCTTAAACTACTGACCTCAGGTGATTCACCCACCTCAGCCTCCCAAACTGCTGGGATTGCAGGTGTGAGCCACCACACACAACCTGCTTTCAGGATTTAAGGAGGGCCATTTGGTGGACCAGTGGCAAGGCTCACTGAAAGAATTTAAGACTTGCAATTTTTTATTACCTTAATAGTAATAAAAAATTATAAGAGTCCTGTTTATGCAAAAAGAAAATGAAGTGATGAGTTGGCAGTGAGCAATAATGTAAAATTATGTCTTTGAACTTTATTGGGAGGGGATGTGGTTTTTCAGTTTGGGTTCCTTTTCTATTTTCTTTCTGCGTTTTCCTATTATTTGAGACAGGGTCTTGCTCTGTCACTCAGGCTGGAGTGCAGTGGTGTGATCATGGACCGCTGCAGTGCTGACCCTCGGGGCTCAAGCCGTCCTCCCAGCTCATCCTCTCAAGCTGGATGGCTGCACCACCTCCCAGCTTCTTGGGAGGCTGAGGTGGGAGGCTGGCTTGCACCCTGGGGCATACACCAGCACACCCAGCTAATTTTTGTATTTTTTAGAGACAGGGTTGCTCCTCAGCCTGCCTGATGTGCTGTGGTGCCCCCGCTGCTCACCGGGCCATTCCTCCAAACCCGGTCACTTCCTGTTTCTTCTTGCATGCCCTTGCCGCTGCTTCCCCCCTTCCCCCTCACTCTCCTGTAGCCTCCTTCCCATCCTGAAGGGACTTGCTCCATCTCCCTCTACACTCTATTCTTGTCACCCTGCTTGTGGAAACAAATAGCTCCTCTTTTGACCCCCCCCCCACCCCGTTCATTACCTGCATCTTCACTTTTCTGTCCCTGTTTCCTCTGGCCCTTATGCAGCCATTGTAGAGTCTGTTGGGAAGAAACCATATATTCAGAAAGTAAGCTAGTAAGACTTGTTTGATTTTTCTCCTCTATTTCAGCTAATGATTGAAATTTGGCTTTTTCTTTTTCTTTTTTTTTGAGGCAAAGTCTCTCTCTGTCACCCTGGCTGGAGTGCAGGGGCACCATCTTGGCTTACTGCAATCTCTGCCTCCCGGGGTCAAGTGATTCTTATGTCTCAGCCTCCCAGGTACCTGGGACCACAGGCATACGCCTCCATGCCCAGCTGATTTTTGTATTTTTAGTAGAGACAGGGTTTTGCCATGTTGGCCAGGCTGATCTCAAACTCCTGACCTCAAGTGATCTGCCCACCTCGGCCTCCCAAAGTGCTGGGATTACAGGTGCAAGCCACCATGTCTGGCCTTTTCTTTTCTTTTTGTTATATCAACATGTAAGACTAGAACTGTCATTAAGAAACTAACTCCACAATTGCCAACTTCTGAAGAAATAGAACCCCAAGGACTGCCATCAACAACGGGTGCAGCCTGGCATCCTAACCACAGGGCAGCTTTGAGTGGCAGCAGGGTCATTGCACAGGGAAGAAAAACACAAAAGAAGAGAGGCCTCATAGATGTATCAGTCAGGCAACATAGGTCCCTCCACTGTCAGGAAGAGAAGTGTAAGAAATTAGGTAAGATCATTAGTGACAGCCGGCATCTTGTTAGAAATCTGAGAGTTCATGTAGACCAGATGTCTAATGAATGTGGTGAGTGTAGCAGATGTTTCAAACTAAGGGCAGTCCTTCACCAACATCAGAGAATATGGGAGAAACCATACTCATATAGGAGGTGGACAAGCTTTTAATCAGAACACCCACCTTCTTTTTTTGGTTTTTGAGATGGAGTCTCATTCAGTCGCCCAGGCTGAAGTACAGTGGTGCAGTCTTGGCTCACTGCAACCTCTGCCTCCATAGTTCAAGTGATTCTTCTGCCTCAGCTTCCCAGCTGGCTGGAATTACAGGCACATGCCATCATGCCTGGCTAATTTTCGTAATTTTAGTAGAGACGGGTTTTCGGCATGTTGGCCAGGCTTGTCTTGAACTCCTGGCCTCAAGGAATTGGCCTGGCTCTGCCTCCCAAAGTGCTGGGATTACAGCTGTGAAACACCCCGCCTGGCCAGAACCCTCACCTTCTTCAGCATTAGAAAACTTCATGGTGAGGCAGGTGTATAAATGGATGAAGTGTGGAAAAATCTTAAGCTCCAAGATTGCCATGACTGTATTCTGATTCGTTCTGTACCATAAACAAACATTCCGAAGTCACTTGTTCAAGGCTGGGCACAGTGGCTCATGCCTGTAATCGCAGCACTTTGGGAGGCTGAGGCGAGTGGATCACTTGAGGTCAGGAGTTCAAGACCAGGCTGGCCAACATGACGAAACCCCATCTCTACTAAAAATACAAAAATTAGCCAGGTGTGGTAGTGGGTGCCTGTCCCCAGCTGCTCCAGAGGCTGAAGCAGGAGAATCGCTTGAACCCAAAGGTGGAGATTGCAGTGAGCCAAGACCACACCATTGCACTCCAGCCTGGGTGACAAAGTGAGACTCTGTCTCAACAAAAAAATGACACTTGTTCAAGAGTAGGGCTGTCCACAGTTAGACCCTGCTAAGGAATGACTGTTCTTTGTCCCAGCTCCGAATTACAAGGAGAGAGTGTGGTCTGGTCCCATTCAGATCATATATTCATTCTTGATTAATTCAACTATGGGCAGGGGAGCAGGATTACACGGTATTTACGTGGCTATGTGGGACTCACCGCTGTTGGTGAGGAGGGCAGTCAAAGGGGCTGTTGTGTACTGATAGATACTCTACAAAGAATATACCATGTTGGGCATACACTTCTTAGACTAAGTTAATTTCCCTCCACACTCCATACCAGAGGCTCTTAACCCAACTGCTCGTTAGAACCACCTGGGGTGTTGTGTTTTTGTTTTTGTTTTTTAATACCAATGCCTAGCTGAATCCTAGACCAATTACTTCAGAACCTCTGGGAGTAGGTCCCAGGTATCACTAGTTTTTTTAACTCCCTAATTATAAGACGGTTCTACAAAGAACCACTTTTTTTTTTTTTTTTTTTTTTGAGATGGAGTCTTGCTCTGTCATCCAGGCTGGAGTGCAGTGATGCGATCTCAGCTCAATGCAACCTCTGCCTCCCAGGTTCAAGCAATTTTCCTGCCTCGCTGGGATCACAGGCACGCACCACCATGCCCAGATAAATTTTTTTGTATTTTTAGTAGAGACAGGGTTTCACCATGTTGGCTAGGCTGGTCTCGAACTCCTGACCTCAGGTGATCCACCTGCCTCAGCCTTCCAGAGTGCTGGGATTACAGGTGTGAGCCACTGCACCCAGCCAAAGAACCACTTTTTTAGAGCTTTGCTACTCAAATTGTCACCTGAAGACTGGCAGCATTGGCATCACCTGGGAGATTATCAGAACTACAATCTCATGGAAATGAAACTCTACTCTTTGACAATGCCACCAGGTGACTTTGTGGGCACACTAAGGTTTGAGAAGCATTACTCCAGACCCGGGTCCATGTGTGTGTCTTGGCATCTAATGTTGCCAAGAAGAAGTTTGAGGCAACCTGATTTTGCTTCCTTTTTAGTCTGGAAATTTGCAGAACTTTAAATCTTCAAGTTTAGTAATTTCACTAGGCTATGTCTTGTTGCTGGTTCTTCCCCATTAATATTTCCTCAAATTTAGTGAGCACTTTCAGGCTGCAGATTCTCCTCCCTGATGAATGGCTTTTCCTTCAAGTTTGTCCCATCAGGATTAGAACAAGGGTTAGATTTAAGGACACAACCATTTTAGGATTATGTTGTCTTTCTAGTATGTATTTTTTTTTAATTGAGGTGTCACTGACATATGATAAACCATGCATAAAGTGTATAATTTGATAAGTTTTGCCATATGTATACACCTGTCAAACAATAACACAATCAAGATAACAAACATAATCACACCCCAAAAAGTTCCTTATGCCCTTTTATAATCTCTCCATCGCAGCCTGCTCTTTTCCTGCCCCCAGCCCCAAAAAACCACTTGTTTTTTGTACTATAGTTTTCTTTTTCTAGAATTTTATGTAAGTGCTATAACACAGTATGTACTCTTTTAAAAGTTATTTATTTTTTTGGTGTGATGTCTTCCACTCAACAGAATTATTTTAAGATTCACTGATGTTGCATATATATCAGTAATTCATTCCTTTTTTATTACTCAGTAGTATTCCACTGTATGTATATACTACAATTTATTTATCCATTCACCAGCTGATGGCCATTTGAGTTGTTTCTAGTTTTTGGCTGTTACAAATAAAGCTCTTATGAAACTTTGCGTGCAAGTCTTTGTGATGTAAGGACATATGTTTTGATTTCTCTTGGGTAAATAAGAGTGAAATGGCTAGATAATAAGGCAGGTATATGTTTAAGTTTTAAAGAATCTGCTGAGTGTGTTCAGAGACTGTGCCATTGCACCTTTCCATCAGTGTTGTATGAGTTCTACTTCTGATTACATCTTTGCCTGTACTTGATGTTTTCTCTACTTTTAACTATTCTAATAAGTGTGTAATACTGTTTCATTGTATTAATTTGCATTTCTCTAGTGACTAACGATGTTGAGCATCTTTTCAAATATTTAATTGATTTCCATATATCTTCTTTGGTGAAGTAGCTTTTCAAATCTTTTGCCTATTTTTAAAAATTGGTTTCTTTCCTTATGAGTGAATTTTGAGAGTCCTTTATATATTTTGGAAACAAGTCTTTTGTCAAATATTTTCAGTATTTTCTCCCAGTCTGTGGCTTGTCTTTTCATTCTCTTAAAAGTATCTTCTGAAAAGCAGAAGATTTAACTTTTAAGTCCAATTTATCAGCTTTTTTTTCCCACTGGCTAATAGTGTTTAGAATTTGTGGTGTATATGTAAGTATGTTTATGTGCACCCACATATGTATGTTCGTTCATGTTAAATGTCCATTTTAGTAGGTTTAATGAAGGGGCAGTATGTAAAATGTATGTCCGTGTCATGCCATTGTTTCTGGAAATCTAATTGTTTAAAACTATTGCTGTGCATAAGCTTTACAGTGAAAATACTATGGATTTCATAAAATGAACTGTTTCTGTGACAGGTAAAATCTTGGTGCTACGTACCCCACAGTAGCCCCCAATGATCCTCATATCCTGGCATTCAAGCCCTTGTTCATCTCATCCCACACTGAATCATGACTAATTTATGAGGAGAAAGCATTGAGGAAATGATGGGGCATGACTTCCAAAACTAGGTCCTAAAAGCTCTGGCTTGGCCTCTTGGATTTCTCACTTTGGGAGAAAGCTACATGCCATGCTGTGAAAGCACTGGCCTGAGAAGGAACCGAGGCACCACACCCAGTGCCAACACGCCAGCCATGTGAGTAAACCACCTTGGAGGTGGATCTTGTGAACTCAGTGAAGCTTCAGATGACTTCAGCTGCACATGACACTTGACTGACCAGAGACCTCAGCCAGTCGCACCCAGCCAAGCCGCTCTCCAATTCTGTGTCCATGGAAACTGTGAAAGATAAACATGTTTATTATTTTTAGCCAGAAAGTACTAGAGTGGTTTATTATGCAGCAGTAGATACGTAATATACTCTCCATGGCAGGACTTGTGTTGCAGCTGGTGGATAAATCTAATTCCGGCAGAAGGAATAACTAAAATCTGTCTCCAGGCTGGGCCAGGACACACATCCGAGTATAGGGCAGGAAAGGGCTCTAAGGCCAAATGTTAATAGCTCTTTCCCTAAACTTCAAAAATGCTCTAGTAAAACAAAAAAGCTATTTCCCTGAAGCATGCCACATTCTGGAGTCCCAGCAGCACCTATTTTGTGTGTTCAAAAGCAAATAACACAATTGGAAAACGAAACAATACGATCTCACCAGCACTTCTTATGTGCCAGGCACAACTGTAAATAATTTGCCTATCAGTTAACTCATTTAATGAATGAAACCTGAACAGCCATTTGTGGTTGGTACCACCCTCATACCCATTTAACAGACAAGGAAACGGGGGCAAAGAAACTTGCAGCCAGATTTCTGGACCTAGTAGTCCCTACACATTGGGCCTTCTGAGTGATGGGCCCGACTTTTCCCACGCTCGCTCTTCCCACTGTAGCGCAGCCACAGAATCCAGACAGCTCTGGCGCACGTGGAGGGAGCAGTGGTCCCTTAGAGTGGCAAATGCCAGACAACCATGAATAATACCCAGGATAGTAACCATTCTGTGGCCTGAGCTGGCCGGACGTCATGCCCCAAAGGAGCTACCAGGAGTGGGCGCTGCAGGACCCCTGCCCGGGACCGCCCACTCTGCCCCGTGTTGTCTGGAAGCAGGGACTCTGGCAGTGGAGGCTACGGTAGGGAACCACAGAGACCGGCAACTTCCCAGCTTCCTAGAGAGGAGGGGTATGGAAAACGCACTTCCGGCGGAAGGCCCCAGGCTCCCCCGGGGCCGGCGGCAGGTGGCGTTCCCACGCTTTCTCTGCGCCTGCACCGCGTGGGGTTAGCGGTCCGAGCGGAAGAGCCTCTCGGGCCGGGTAGCTGATTGCTTTCTCTGGGGCGGGTTCTGCCTGGTTTTCCAACAACCCTTGTGCTTTTGGGGTGAGGGGGTGGCAGAACGGAGAGGGGCCCAAGTCGCACAGAGCTCATTTGCCGGTGCGAGGCAGCATCAGTCGCACAGGCGCTTCTTTATTTTCTTTGTCACTTCTCCGACCCTCGAGGCAGTGTGTGAAGCTGGGATGCCAGCCATGCTCCAGACCGCTTGGCGCCAGGTGAGTGAGCATCCTCTTCCTCCCTCCCACCCCTTTGATGTCAAGAGAGAGCAGGTATCACCTCTGCCTTCAGATCTTGAGTTGTGTAGACCAGTGGCTTCCATTGTGCATCTGTCACTATGAGAGCGATGGAGAGGCGAGATTGCTCAAATTAAGACTAGAAAACTTTGCGTGTGTGTGTGTGTTGGGGGGACGGTTGGTGGGGATTTGGCAGTTGAGCCAGCTTAAAAAAAAAAGAAAATTCTGAAATGTGGAAATTTGCATTATTACATACAGTAAAGACCCTTTCACTCCTATCCGCAGGCTTGGAGAAGTATTTACATCTCAAGTAAAGCAATTCTAGTAACTGTTTTGTAGATTCCGTTGGATTTTCTACATAGGGCATCCATGAGTAAAGATAGTTTTACTCCTTTCTTTCCAGTCTGGATGCCTTTTATTTTATTTGTCTTTCCTCACTGCACTGGCTAGAAGCATCATTCAATACTGGAACAGAAATGGTGAGAGCAAATATCTTTTAAAAATGAAAGCATTCAGTCTTTCACCCGGAAGACTGATGTTCACTGTAGATTTCTTGTTTGTTTTGTTTTTTTGGTAAATGCCCTTTATCAGGTGGAGGACATTCCCTTCTATTCCTAGTTTGGTGAGAGTTTTTATAGGAATGGATATTGGATTTTGACAAATGCTTTTTCTGTGTCTTTTTAGATAATCATATGGTTTTTCTCTTAGTTTGTTAATGTGGTGAATTATATCATTTTTCATTCAAATATCAAACCAACTCTACGTTGAGATAAAACCAACTTCGTCATGATTGTAAGATTTATTGCCAAGGTAAAATGAGGAAACTGAGGCAAGTATAAGAAAATGAGAAGCTAATTTATTCACCTTCCAGGCGAGGTTCTGTGGTCCAGGGAGGGGGCCAAAGAAGTTGCGCCCAGCTGTTTAGGTCATGGAGTTTATGGGGAGGGAAGGTGATTGATTGGCTATTGGGGAAACAAAGCAAAGGCAATTTTATTGGCTGTCGGGAAGCAGGAAGTACCAGAAACTAGTTGCCATTGGTAGGCGGGCGGCGCTTTGGGTAAGTGGGCCTTGATTGGCTGTTGGGGAAACAAAGTGAAGGCAATCTTATTGGCTATTAAGAAACAGGAAATACCTGGAGCTAGTGGTCATGGGTAGGCGGGCGGGACCTTGGGTAGGTGGGCCTTGATTTACTGTTGGGGAAACAAAGTGAAGGCAATCTAATTGGGTATTAAGAAGCAGGAAATACCTGGAGCTAGTGGTTATGGGTAGGTGGGCCTTCCGGGGGCATACAGAGCAGACTGCTACCGGGCAAGGCCTGATGGGACTTCTTTAACCAAATTTTCCTGCAGGGTTTATCAACAGCAGGCTGGGGGTTGAAGGCATGATTTAGTGCTGAATGTGGGCTTGGGCCTGGTATGCGGAGGCGGGTATGGAGAAGCCTTGCGGCAAGGCCAGATAACGAGCTTGGGTGATGACACAGTTATCAGGCGTGGAGAGAGATGGATGTGTCCGTTTAACCCTCTGCGAAGCAGCCGGCCTTACATTCCGACCTTTTGTATGATATAGGAGGCTGCTTCTTTCTGGCTACTTCCTGCTGAACAGAGGTGGAGTTGGGGGGGTCAGTAGGCCGGTGCCTTGGTTGTGAGTCGGGACGTAGGGGTGAAGCAGCATTTGATTTACAGCTACCGTGGAAATTTCCCTCATGCGAGCTTGTAAAAACCTGAGAAAGAAAGGGGCTAGCATTAGCAAAAGACAAATTATGATAATGGGGGTGATGATAGGGGTTAGCCAGGTAAGTATGGGGGACTGCCACCAGTTAAGAGAAGAGGCTGGTACGCTTTGCCTTTTTTGGAGGTGTTCTTGAAGATGATAGTGTTGACATTTTCCTCCCCTAGACCGGTTTCATTAATGTAATAACAACATTGTTTCTGGAGAAATAAGCAGGTACTTCCTTTTTCTGCTGTTAACCCGTTTAGGGCCCGCTGATTTTGGAGAGTTACCTGAGCTAGTAATGTGATTTGTTGTTGGAGGGATGCCAGAGAGGCGGCTGATGCTTTAATGGCTACCCGGAGTTTGTTTTCTAGCTGACGGGCTGAAGTGATGCTGTAAGTTAGAGCGCCACTCCCTACTCCTACAGCTGGTAGAGAGGAAGCTAGGGAGAGGCCGACCATTATTGGGAGGAAGATTAGTTAAGCCCTCCCGAGGTTTAGTAAGTGTATTTATGAGCTTAGGACAGGAATGGGCTGGGGAGGGAGAGTGGAGCAGAAGAGGAAGCAGAGTAGCCGGGTTGAGTGGAGAAGTAGGATGGAGGCTGACTGAAGGATTTTTAATAAAGAGTAGATGAAACTTTTGTAGACAAGAGGGTCCTAGGAGAGTGAGAGATTTGTGTGAGTGAAGGTTGGTTAGCTGATGAGGTGAGAGCACTGAAATGGACTGGCCTAAGGTAAGTTTTAGGGGTTTTTTTGGTTAATTGTGTTGTTGCTTTTAGGGCTTGCAGGCGAGGCTGCCACCCCCTGACTGTGGGGTTAAACTGTTTGGACAAATAGGCTGCAGGACGATATGTGGGGCCCAGAGGTTGGGTTAAGACCCTGACTGCTATTTTTTGTTATTAGTGAACAAGTGGAAGGGGCAGTTAAGATTTGGCAATTGAAGTGGGGGTGCCGTGGACAAGGCAGTTTGTAGGGTTTTAAAAGCTTGTTTTACAACCCCTGGATGGGAGAGGGGTGATGGAGTGAGAGAATGGGTGCCCCTTGAGGTTACAGGCTAAGGAAGGAGTCTGGTTGGGGCAGGAGGGCTTTCCATTAATTCCCATAACTGACACCTGGGAAGGTATGCCAGGTCCTGAGTAAGAAGGCAATATAGAACAGGTAGCCCCCGTATTTTCCAAGAAGTAAATGGACTTACCCGCTACTTATAGCGTTACCTTGGGCTTGGCAAGGGTGATAGGGGTCTCTGAGTCCGGGCCACGTTAGTTGTCCAGGAGGCCGAGGAGTTTAAATGAAGGGACTGCATCCTTTGGACTGGCTTGCCCCTCACATGGAGGTGTTGGGGGTGAGCCTGCAGTCCAGAACGGGCAGTCTACCTTCCAGTGTCCAGTCCGTTTGCAGGTAGAGCAGGATCCATGGGCTGGATGCGGACAGGGGCACTGTTGGGCCCAGTGTCCCTCCTGGCCGCATTTGAAACAGGACCTGGGCGGGACTTTTGAAGCAGTCTGGGTGAGTCCAGAGGGTCCTGAGGGACCCTCTTGGAGGGGCTTTGATAGGCCCTTTGCACCAAACGCTTGGTGAGTTGCCGGCCTCAGAGCCGCTACAACAGCTTACCTGTTGCTGTAAATGGGCCTGGCGGGTAGCCTAAGCCTTTTCCTCTCGGCCATTAAAAACTTTAAATGCCAGGTTTACCAGGTCTCATATGGGAGTTTGGGGGCCCTCCCCTGCCTTCTTTAGTTTTTTTCTAATATCTGGTGCTGACTGGGAGATAAAATGGGCTTCTAGGAAGGTAGCCCCAGCTAAAGAGTCTGGATCTACTCGAGTGTGAAGGACCATAGCATTAGTTAGTCGGTCTAGGAAGGCAGCTGGATTTTCAGCAGGACCCTGAGTTATTTCCCGCAGTTTATCATAATTAACTACTTTTTGGGCTGCATTTTCCATGCCCGCTAGGAGGCACTGCAGCATCTGGTCTCGGCAGCAGTGGCCACTTTGGCCAGTTTGATAGTCCCAGTTAGGATTAGTCTCAGGGACCGCCACTGCACCCACTGGCATTTGAGGATTAGTGAGATGTACCTGATCAGGGTGTACCCTGGCTGCCACAAAGATGCAGTTACACTTATCAGGAGTAAGGGTAGAGGACAGGATTACATAAGTGTCATGCCAGGTAAGGTCATATGCCTGAATGAGATAACAAAATTCCTTGATGTAAGCAGTAGGATTGGCGGAGAATGACACTAAGTGTTTTTCAGTGGTGGACAGATCAGTAAGGGAGAAAGGATCGTGTACTCGGACAACACCTTCTGCTCTGGCCACCTTGCGGAGAGGACAAAGGAGGGAGTTTTTGTCACTGGGAGCGCTGTGTGAGCGAGTATGAGCACTAACAGGAGAGTCCATGTCAGAACTTGGAAGAGGAGGAGCAGGAGGGGGTTGGAGGTCTGCCTATGGCGGGAGATTAGAGGGTCAAGTGGGGGATAGGGAGAGTTTCTCAGGCATATTGGGGTTGGAAAAAGAAGAAGAGGAGGTTGGCGAAGGGGCCGAGGGCAGTGCGGGGACGTTTTTGGCCAGGAGTACTTGGGCAGTACAGCAGGATTAGCAGAGGCTGGGGTGGGAACGGAGATGCCAGAAAGCTTGAATATCGGGAAGCTCCACCCACTTGCCATTCCTCTGGCAAAAGTTGTCTAAATCTGTTAAAACATTAAAGTCGAGGGTGCCCCTAGGAGGCTACTTGGACTGGTTGTCTAGAGGATACTGTGGCCAGGCTACAGAGGAGAGGAGGAGTAACCTTTTCTTTTTTATAGAAAGATCCAGTTTGGGTAGATTTTGGTCTAGGCATCCTAGTGGTGACTTGGGGTCTAGGCAGGATATCTGATTACCCATATTTCATCTTTTTCAGTGGCCTAAGGGCGAGAAGTGGACATGGAAAGAAACTACACTCAACATGGGCAGAAAAGCTCTTTTCCTGGAGGGGGTGGCTGAGAGAACCTACAGGCTGCAATGACAACAGTGAGAAAGAAAATGAAGAGGGACAGGGCTACAGCTATTTGCCACATGGAAGAATTAGAGAAAGTGAAAGGCATGGAACGAGGAAGTGGGGTTTCAGTGGTAGAAAAAGAGTAGAAGGGAAAAGGAGAACAGAGTTATTTTTAGAGGCTAGAACTTAATGAAGGTCCCCTGAAGCCAGTGGTCTCTTATCCACTGTAGAATATCTGTTACCTCAAGGGAAGCAGGCCTAAACCACTGTATATCGGCTAGTAAGAGCCTAACAAAGCTGGCAAATCTACAGTAGAGACAAGACCACATATAGGATTGACAGACAAAGGGTGGGTGCCCCCCAGGTGGGAGACCAGTCTGATGCCTTCCCAGCCACGTCCCTGAAGGGATGTTTCAGGGGCGTCTTGGCTAAGGTGTACCCATATAACCCCCGTGCTTGGTCACTGTTAGCCCTGAGGTGAATCACTGTTATGCCTTGTGATGTCCCCGTGGAACTGCGGGTGGAAACCCACACAAGCCCCGTAGCCGTTAAGCTGTGGGACTACACATAAACTCACTCACCCACATACTCTCTCTGGAATAGAGAGAGAGAGAGAGAGAAACCAAATGCACCTAGGCGGGAGCTGGCCTGCCAAAGGGCAAGTTTGAGATTGTAAGCCAGAGGTCTGATTTTAGTCTTGGGCAGAGCCCAAGCTTGTGAACAGGGCTTCTGATTACCTAAACCTTAGCCGCTGCTGCGGGGATGATCGGAAGGGCGGCTCAGCGTCCCAGGCCTTCCCCCCAAACACGGGAGACTACGAGAGGGTTCAGGAAGGTGGGGACGTCTCCCTCAGATTTTTGGCCCTGAGTGACCCCTTACGGGGAGAAGACAAGAGTGTAGGGACGTCTCTGCTACGTGCAGGTCCTCAGAACGAGGCCGGGGCCCTGGGCCCACGGCGAGAGACGAGACGGAGTCCCCGACGTGGCCGCGATTACGAGCAGGGAGTCCACAGAGCAGGCAGCGGGAAAAGTTATGGGCAACAGAAGTCTTACCTTGTGGCAGAGCAGCTCCTGGTCCGGCCTCGGGTGGAGGAGTCAGTTCCCCCCCGAGGTGGCGGTCTCACAACTCCTCCCGGGTTTCAGCACCAAATGTAAGATTTATTGCCGAGGTAAAATGAGGAAACTGAGGCAAGTATAAGAAAATGAGAAGCTAATTTATTCAGCTTCCCGGCAAGGTTCTGTGGTCCAGGGAGGGGCCAAAGAAGTCGCACCCAGCTGTTTAGGTCATGGGGTTTTATGGGGAGGGAAGGTGATCGATTGGCTATTGGGGAAACAAAGGCAATTTTATTGGCTGTCAGGAAGCAGGAATTACCTGAAACTAGTTGCCATTGGTAGGCAGGCGGGACTTTGGGTAAGTGGGCCTTGATTGGCTGTTGGGGAAACAAAGTGAAGGCAATCTAATTGGCTATTAAGAAGCAGTAAATACCTGGAGCTAGTGGTTATGGGTAGGGAGGCCTTCCAGGGGCATACAGAGCAGATGTATGCTACCGGGCAGGGCCTGATGGGGCTTCTTTAAAAAAATTTTCCTGGGCCGAGTGCGGTGGCTCAAGCCTGTAATCCCAGCACTTTGGGAGGCCGAGGCCGGTGGATCACGAGGTCAAGAGATCGAGACCATCCTGGTCAACATGGTGAAACCCTGTCTCTACTAAAAATACAAAAAATTAGCTGGGCATGGTGGCGCGTGCTTGTA
>NW_016107444.1:3602055-3604052 GCF_001604975.1 Cebus imitator
AAAAAAAAAAAAAAAAAAAAATTTTCCTGCAGGGTTTATCAACAGCAGGCTGGCAGTCGAATGCATAATTTAGTGCTGAATGTGGGCTTGGGTCTGGTGTGCGGAGGTGGGTGCGGAGAAGCCTTGCGGCAAGGCCAGATAACGAGCTTGGGTGATGACGCAGTTATCAGGCGCGGAGAGAGATGGATGTGTCCATTTAACCCTCTGCGAGGCAGCCGGCCTTACAATGATGTATTATTCTATTAGTATATGTTGAATTTGATTCGTTAACATTTTATTTAGAATTTCTGCATCTATGTTTATGAGGTATTGATTTGCAGTTTTCTTTTCTTGTAATGTCTTTGTTCCATAGAATGATAAATATTCCCTCCTCTTTAATATTTTGGAATAATTTATATAGAGTTGATTACATGTATTCCTTAAATGTTTGCTAGAATTTGCCAGTGAAGCTATCTAGGCATGGAGCTTTCTTTCTGATAAGATTTGTAAGTACCATTTTGGGTCCTTTGGTAGTGGCTACTTTGGCTATCTATCTATTTTTATTTACTTATTTATTTTTTGGAACGATTTTCTCTGTGTTGCCCAGGCTGGCTTCAAATTCCTGGGCTCAAGTGATCCTCCCCACTCAGCCTCCCAGGTGTCTGGGACTACAGGCATGTATCACTGTGCCCATCTTAAAGGAGTTTTGGTAACTTGTACCTTTCAAGGAACTTACGCATTTTATCTAAGTTGTAGAAATTATTCACATAAAGTTGCACATAATATGTCCTTATCTTTTATTATCTACAGTGATGTCGCTTCTTTTGTTACTAATATTGGTGTTTTGTGTATTCTCTCTTTTTTTCTGGTCAGTCTGGCTAGAAGTTTATAAATTCTATTGATTTTTCTTTAAGAAATAGCTTCTGGTTTCATTACTTTTCTGTTTTATTGGTTTTCTCTTTGATCTTTATTGCCTTTGTTACACTTATTTTGTGTTAAATTTGCTATTTTTCTTTTAGTTTTTAGGGGGAAGCTGAAGTCACAGATTTGAGACCTTTCTTCTTCTTTTGTTTTGTAAAATAAGCATTTAGTGTTATAAACTTCCTCCCAAGTACTGCATTAGCATTGTTAGCATTATCCCACAAATTCTAGTACATGTTGTTTATATTTTCATTCAGTTCAAAATACTTCATATATTCTCTTATGGAAGTGTGTACCTGAGTTTCCAAATATTTGGGTATTTTCCAGTAGTCTTTCTATTATATCAAATTTAATTGCATTATAGTCAGAAAACATACTTTGTTTGACTTAAATCATTTTGATGTTATTGAGCTTTCTTTTATGGCCCAGAATATGGCCTATCTACCTATCTACATTGTCTTATATGAATTTAGCCACTGCAGCTTTTTTTTTTTTTTTTTTTTGAGACAGTCTTATTCTGTCTCCCAGGCTAAGTGCAGTGGTGCAATCACAGCTCATGCCCACTGCAACCTCATCCTCCTGGGCTCAAGTGATCCTCCCACCTCAGCCTCCCAAGGAGTTGAGACTACGTTACAGACCACTGTGCTTGGCTAACTTACTTTTCCTAGAGGCAAGGTCTCACTGTGTTGCCCAGGCTGGTCTCAAACTCCTGAATGCAAGCCATTCTCCTGCCTCCACCTCCCAAAGTGCTGGGATTACAGGCATGAGCCACCATGCCTGGCCTTAGAGTTTTCTTTTGACTAATATTGTCATGGTATATCTTTTCCTATCCTTTTGCTTTTAATTTATCCCTGTCTTTATATTTAATGTGCATTTCTTGAAGGTGACAGATAGTAGGTTCTTATTTTTAAAAAAATCCAATATGACAATGTTTGAGATGTTAATTTACATTTGATGCAATTATCGATGTGGCTAGATTTGAGCCTATCCTCTTTCTACTTGTTTTCTAATGGTCCCATGTGTTCTTTTTTTCCCTTTTATCCTGTTTTTCAATTTTCTTTCTTTTTTTTTTTTCTTTTGTTTGAGACAGTCACTCT
>NW_016107444.1:3605983-3607716 GCF_001604975.1 Cebus imitator
GTAGTCCCAGCTACTTGGGAGGCTGAGGCAGGAGAATCGCTTAAACCCAGGAGGTGGAGGTTGCAGTGAGCCAAGATTGTGCCTCCAGCCTGACAGCAGATGAAAATAGAACTGTTTCCTGGGGATGCCCACAAAGGAGTACAGTGACCTTTTGGTCCCCCTGTTGGTGCCAGCACAGAGAGCTGCGGGCGGGCTCTGGTGGAGTGCTGGGTAACTGTTCTTGGCAATACCACTAGACCCAGTAGGTCTCTGCCCCACTACTTAGCCTGGCCCTCTGATGCAGGGTTTGAGCAGGAACCTGTTGTTTTAGGAACCAGTGACCTTTGAGGATGTGGCTGTGTACTTCACCCAGAATGAATGGACCAGCCTGGACCCTGCGCGGAGGGCCCTGTACAGGGAGGTGATGCTGGAGAATTATGCAAATGTGGCTTCCCTGGGTAAGACTTCTCTTTTTATTTTTGGCCTCTGCCCTTTGAGCATCTTGGCTTCCTTATTCCTTAGAACTTTGTGGGGTATCTTTTTTTTGGGGGGGCAAGAGTCTTGCTCTGTCACTCAGGCTGGAGTGCAGTGGCATGATCTCGACTCATTGCAGCCTCCACCTCCCAGGTTCAAGTGATTCTCCTGCCTCAGTCTCCCAAGTAGCTGGGATTACAGGTGGGTACCACCTCACCTGGCTAATTTTTATATTTTAGTAGAGACAGGGCTTCTCCATGTTGGCGAGGCTGGTCTCAAACTCCTGGCCTCAAGTGATCCTCCTGCCTCACCCTCCCAAAGTGCTGGGATTACAGGCATGAGCCACTGCTCCTGGCCCAATAATTTTGTGGGGTTTCTAATAACTCCCTGTTGCCTGAAGGCCGAGCTGCACGGAGGTTACTGGGTGGAGAGAGCCCTGTGTTCCCAGGTTGTGAAATTGGCTGTCCCTCCAACCCTGAGAGGGACCGTACCCCAAACATGGGGGGGAAAGGAGCTCTTGGAAGCATAGCAAAGCCGCCTGTGTCTCTGTCTTCCAAGTTCTCTGAGGAAAACTTGAGATTCCCCTATGTAAGCGTGGGATTATTCTGGGACTGCCCGCTCTGTGGGAAACTTCTGTCCTCCAGCAGCACAGATTCAGTTTCTCCCTGCCTCACATCGTCTCCCACTACCTGGCTCAGCAGAGAAAGATAAAGTGGGCTGTGAGAGGACCCTGCTTTCTGATCCCTCGACCTTTTCCTGTTTCTTTCTACCTGGGCAGCATTTCCATTCACCACACCTGTTCTGGTCTCCCAGCTGGAGCAAGGGGAGCGGCCATGGGCCTCGATCCCTGGGAACCTGTGGGCAGGGAGGGTCTCAGAGGTGTCTGTCCAGGTGAGCATGAGAACCCACTAGCTGCCTTTCTTGCTTGGCTTGCTTTCTTGTTTTCACATTTTATTGTGCAAGAAGCGTTTCCTCTCTTGGGAGACTGTTTCTGTTCCTGTGGAATCATTGCATGTGATTCTCTGAGTTCATGGTGGTAGCCTACCTCAACTGGGGAAGGGCCAGTCTCTTTTCAACCGGGAATGCTGTAAGATTCCTTTGCCCAGCCGGGCGCGGTGGCTCAAGCCTGTAATCCCAGCACTTTGGGAGGCCGAGGAGGGTGGATCACGAGGTCGAGAGATCGAGACCATCCTGGTCAACACGATGAAACCCCGTCTCTACTAAAAAATATAAAAAATTAGCTGGGCATGGTGGTGCCTGCCTGTAATCCCAGCTACTCA
>NW_016107444.1:3608676-3613665 GCF_001604975.1 Cebus imitator
GTGAGACTCTGCCTCAAAAAAGAAAAAGAAAAAGAAAGAAAATAAAACATTAGCTGGGTGTGGTGGTGTGAGCCTGTAGTCCCAGCTACACGGGAGACGGAGGCATGAGAATAGCTCGAACCAGAAGGTGGAGGTTACAGTGAGCTGAGATTGCACCACCGCATGCCACCCTGGGTGACACAGCGAGACTCTATCTCAAAAATAAATAAATAAAAATAGCAACATAGTATATTTTTAAATCTTTCTTATTCTGCTTCACCCCTTCTCTGCCAGTGAAAATTTTCTGTGCTCTTCTGCAGAGAATGCCCGTTACTGATGCACTCCAAGTCTTGAGTGAAAGTTGTACCTTTCTGGATGTGACCTCACTACCCTAGGTCATCTGAGCAAAAATATTTTCTGAACAATTTTTTGTGAACGCATGCAGGCTGAAGATTTTATTAGTCTGCAAAAGGTTTTGATAGTGGAGAGAGTATTTCTCTTGGTTTTCCCTTATTATCATGTGAGTTTAGTAGTCCACATCTCAAATTGTTGTATTAAACAAATGCGCAATCTATGGGACCTTTCTAGGAAAAATGGCGAGCATCGTTACCAGGCCCTCTTTGGGACCTACGTTCATTCTTGGAAGAGTTCTTCACGTTTCCAGTGCTCTTTGGTTTTAAAGGCAAGCCTCCAAGCCTTCCTTTCCCCTTCTGGATGCTGTGGTGGTTGCCATGCATGGCGTCCTCAGCCACTGCCTAGGAGGCTGCTGCTTTTCTAGAGCCGGCTTGATGGTAGAGATGAGCTCTGTTTTCACGATGATGACATGGGTGGTGTCTCCTCACAAGCATCTCTTAAGGAGTCTCAGCCTGTGGGCCTGCCGGAGTGCTTGAGCTGCTCAGCCGGCCCTTCTCTAATCTCGACAGCCTGCCTCTCACTCAGGGACTTCCATCTGTCACGTTTCCACGTTTGTGTCTTTATCCACCTCATTCACTTTCCTGTTAGTCTTTCTGCCCTCATGAACAGTCTTTGCAGTTTTCTGGTTTCCACACTGTTTGTGGGAATGCCCCCTGGCCTTGCTGCTTCCCTCTAATAGTCTTTGTGTCCCTCGTCAGGCTCTGGTGTGTTGTGATTTAGGCAGCCATCTTGTGAGCATATTAGGAAATATCCATATACTCAGGGCAAATTAGAACCACTTGATTCTGTTTCCTCTTCAGCACAGATTGTGTGTGTGTGTGTGTGTGTGTGTGTGAGATCAGGGACTGACACTTGTATTTTCTTTTGGTGATAGGGGATGAAATGAGAACTGAGAAGGAAGGATTAAGTCCAAAGGAGCATGTGTCCAAAGAAACAGAGTCCTTCAGACTGACGGTGGGGGGCTGCCAGGGACTGTTTCCCAGCACTTTAATTTTGGGAGCGGCCTAGAGAAGCCCCGAGGTCATTGGATAATTAAGACAAAGTCAAAGAGCAGACATTTGACAGATACCTCAGCCAGGTACCATGAGGCCTCTGTGGTCAAGAATGGAGAGAAGTTTGAGAAATTAGGAAAAAATATCAGTGTCAGCACACAACTAACTACGAAGAAGACAGTTCCTAGTGGTCAGATAGCTTATGAATGTGCGAAATGTGGCAGATATTTCATTCGAACGGCAGACTTCCACCGACATCAGAAATGTCACATTGGTGAAAGGTCTTTTGAATGCAAAGAATGTGGAAAAGACTTAGATATAATTCGTTACTTATTCGGCGTCAGATAATTCACACTGGCAAGAAACCATTTAAGTGTAAAGAATGTGGAAAAGGTTTAAGTTCACACACAGCCTTGACTCAGCGTCAGAGAATCCACACTGGAGAAAAGCCCTGTGAACGTCAGGAGTGCGGCAAGGCCTTCAGTAGCAGCTCGGTGTTCCTCCAGCACCAGAGGTTCCACACTGCGGAGAAGCTCTATGAATGTAATGAATGTTGGAAAACTTTCAGTTGCAGCTCGAGTTTCACCGTCCATCAGCGAATGCACACTGGGGAGAAACCGTATGAATGTATACAGTGTGGAGAACGATTAAGCTCACACACAGCCTTGACTCAGCATCAGAGAATCCACACTGGAGAAAAGCCCTTTGAATGTAGACTGTGGGAAGGCATTCAATCAGAAAATAGCCCTGGTTCAGCACCAGCCAGTTCACACTGGTGAGAAACCTCATGAGTATAAAGTGTGTGGTAAAACCTTTAGCTGGTGTGGAAGATTCATTCTGCATCAGAAACTACACACTCAGAAGACACCTATCCAAGCATAGGGCTATCCATAGTGAGGCACACTGTGTCTCTCCTTTTTTCTGTTTATTATTTTTTTTTTGAGACAGAGTCTTGCTCTTTTGCCATGCTGGAGTGCTGTGGCGTAATCTTGGCTCACTGCAGCCTCAGTCTCCCAGGTTCAAGTGATTGCCCTTCCTCAGCCTCCTGAGTAGCTGGGACTGCAGGCTCGCACCACCATGCCTGGCTAATTTTTTGTTATTTTAGTAGAGATCAGGTTTCACCATGTTGGCCAGGATGGTCTTGATCTGACCTTGTGATCTGCCCACCTTGGCCTCCCAAAGTGCTTGGATTACAGTCATGAGCCACCGCCCCCGGCTGTTTTCTCTTTAGTTTCATGCTCTTTACCAGTGTCCCCACTGCCCTTCCTGGGTAGACATGTGGCTTCCATCATGAAATCTTCCTCAAGTTTTTTGAACCCGTTTCCCCAACATGAAGTCTCTTTATGATTAAAGAAGACAAAACAAACAAACAAACAAACAAGCGAAAAACCCAAACTTAGAAACATAAAAGGAAATATAAGTTTCCAGATTTAAAGGATATGCTGGGTGGCCAGCAAGATGAGTTCAGGGGAATCTTACATTAAGGAAAGTTGCTGTGAATTATGAAAACACCAAGTTTGAAAAAGAGGATCATGGAGAAAAAAAATGAGACCCTAAAGTTTCTAGAGAAGGAAGACAGAAGATCAGAAATGAAAATGGCATCAGATTTCTCAACAGCAACCTTGAAAGTCAGAGGACAGACAATGTGTATGCCTTCAGACTTCTGATGGAAAATATTTTCCCCTGCAGTTCTATACTCTGAAGTATAAGTATAGAGTGAAGGCATCTGATACCCTTTAGATCTGAAACCTTTATCTCCCATGCATCCTTTCTCATATGTGCAACAGTACACAAGGAGTAAACCAGTCAATAAAAAGAGATATGTGGATACCCTATTACAGTCCATATATCAGAAGTCTCCTAAATTCAAAAACAGAGGGGTCTGTCCATGTGGAGCCATATGCATCATGGAAGACATTCCTAGTAGTGTGCAAAGTTCCAGAGACCTACCTCAGGTGCGGCGTCCACCCACCCGACTTACTCTTCAATTTCTCTTCACTAGTCAATTGTAGTCTGCGCCTTTGAAAAAGTCAGGATGTATGTACTCTTTGAGTCAGGTGTAAGGCACCATTTGTCTTAAGTTGACTCTTCTCATTGCTCTTTCAAGTGACCTCAAAGCAGGAAGCATTTTCTTGCAACTTCATCTAGTTATCTTTTAAGATCATGGAACAACCTATCATTATTGTCATTATTGCTGTTATCTGTGGAAATGACAGAATATGTAAATGTATTAGGTTTTGGCATCCCCTCCAGCTGCCAGCTAACTGTACACTAGTTTCCTTATCTGTAATAGGAAGATGACAATTAATCTACCTCAGAGGTTTGTATTGAGGATTAAATGCATTAATACATGTAGAAGTGCTTCAAACAGTAACTATATATAATAAAAGTATTACCTATTATTGGCTGGGCATGGTGGCTCACGCCTGTAATTCCAGCACTTTGGGAGGCTGAGGCAGGTGGATCATGAGGTCAGGAGATCAAGACTATCCTGGCTAATACGGTGAAACCCCATCTATAATGAAAATACAAAAAATTAGCTGGGTGTGGTGGTGTGCACCTGTAGTCCCATACTCGGGAGGCTGAGGCAGGAGAATCGCTTGAACCCAGGAGGAGGAGGTTGCAGTGAGCTGAGATCGCACCAGTGCGCTCTAGCCTAGGTGACAAAGTGAGACTCCATCTCAAAAGAAGAGAGAAAAAAGCATTACCTATTATAATCCTATTGATAAGTTTTGGCTTATCAATATACCAGTGAAACAGTTACCACAGTCAAGATGATAAACAGCCACCACCCAAAAACTTGGATTGTGCCCCTCCATAATCCCTTCCTCTTGGCCCTTCTCAGGCAACCACTGGTTGCTTTCTGTCACATGGATTAATTTTCATTTATTTTTTGGTCTGGTGTCTTTCACTCAGCATAATTACTTTGAGATGCACACATGTTGTTGCATATATATAGTTCATTCCTTTTTATTGCTGAGTAGTATTCCACTGTATGGATATGCCATAATTTGTTTATTCATTGACCTGTTGAAGGCCATTTGGCTTGTTTCCAGTTTTGGCCTATTACAAATAAAGCTGCTATGAACATTTGTGTCCGTGTCTTTGTAAGAATACATGCTTTCATTTGTCTTGATACCAGGGTGCAATGGAGAGGTCATTCAGTAGATTAGTGTATATTAAATGTTTACGCTTTTATCACATTTCTATTTTTTAGAGGTGAGGTGGTTCTTGCTTTGTTGCCCAGACTGGCCTCAAACCCCTGGGCTCAGGGTATCCTGCCTCAGTCCTCCTGGCCTACTCTAAGTAGCTGGGACTACAGGTGTGCACCACGATGCCCTATTTTACTTTTTGAGAATCTTCAAAGCTGTTTTACAAAAGAGGTTGTGCCATTGTACATTTCCACTTTCATTGTATGAGAATTGTACTTCCAAAACATCAGTGCCTACACTTGATGTCAGTTTTCAATGCTTTAGCTATTCTAATTGTTAAATGCTATCCCATTGCAGTTTTAATTTGCATTTCTCTAATGAATAATGTCCTTATTTGTGTTCCTGTTGTTCAGGCTGGAGTGCAGTAGCACCGACTTGGCTTACTGCAGTCT
>NW_016107444.1:3614390-3616963 GCF_001604975.1 Cebus imitator
CAGGCGCATTTCACCACACCTGGCTAATTTTTGTATTTTTAGTAGAGTTGGGGTTTCGCCATGTTGGCCAGGCTGGTCTCGAATTCCTGACCTCAAGTGATCCGCCTGCCTTGCCTCCCAAAGTGCTGGGATTACAGGCGTGAGCCCCCGCATCTGGCCGGAAGTTTTAGTTTTAGGTTTTACATTTAATTCTGTCATCTGTTGAGTTAATCTTTGTCTGAGACATGGATCTAAATTTTTTTTCTTCATATAAGTGTCCTATTGTAGCACCATTTTTTCTTTTTTAAGAGATGGGGCTCACTATGTTTCTGAAGTGCAGTGCTATTCACAGGCATGATTACAGTGTACTGTACCCTTGAATTCCTGGTCTCAAATGATCCTCCTGCCTTAGCCTCCAGAGTAGCTGGGACTACAAGTCTGTGCCACTGATGCCTGGCCCGTAACGCCATTTTTTGAAAAAGCTATTCCACCAAATTGCCTTTGTACCATTGTTGTGACTCAGATGTCCATATATGTATGGGTCTATTTCTAGATTCTCCTCTGTTCCATTGATCTGTATGTCTGTCTTGATGCCATTAAGGCACTGCCTTAATTACCGTAGTTATCTAATAAGGGTTGAAGTCATATAGTGTTTGCTCTCCAACTTTGTTCTTTGTCAAAGTGTTTTGGCCATTAGAGATCTTTTGCATTTCCATATGAACTTTAGAATCAGTTTTTCCATTTCTACAAAACACCTCACGGGAGATTTTTTTTTTTTTTTTTTTCTTTTTTTGGAGTCTCACTCTGTCGCCAGGTTGGAGTGCAGTGGCACCATCTCAGCTCAGTACAACCTCTGCCTCCTGGGTCCAGCGATTTTCCTGCCTCAGCCTCTGAAGTAGCTGGAACTACAGGTACATGCCACCACACCCGGCTAATTTTTGTATGTTTAGTAGAGACGAGGTTTCACCATGTTGGCCAGGATGGCCTCAAATCTCTTGACCTCATAATCCGCCTACCTTGGCCTCCCAAAGTGCTGGATGACGGTTGTGAGCCACTGTGCCCAGCAACCTCCTGGGAGTTTGATTGGGCTTGCATGAAGATAAAGACTAATTTGTGGAGCATCGACAACTATAGTCTTTTGACCCATGGACACAGTAGATATCCCCACTTATTTAGATACTTATTAGTTTCTCTCAGCAATGTTTTGTAATTTTGACTGTACAGATCCTTCACACTTTTCCTCAGATGCATCTAAAAATTTCCTATTTTTGATGCCATAAGTACTTAATAATGTATGATACTTGTAGTAATAAATGGCAAATGTCCAGTTCTTTGCTGACATATGAAAATATATTTGGTGGAACGGCGCGGCGGCTCACACCTGTAATCCCAGCACTTTGGGAGGCCGAGGCGGCTGGATCACGAGGTCAGATGTTCGAGACTAGCCTGACCAACATGGTGAAACCCCATCTCTACTGAAAATACAAAAATTAGACCATAAGGGATTGTCCAGATCTTTATTTGTGGAGATAGGAGACATACACATCTCAGCCAGTGTTAACAGTTAAGTAATTTAAGTGCCAATTACCCAGCAGAAAAATAGCTCTAACTACGAATTTTTGTGATTGGAAAAAGCTCAATATAAGAATTCAGGGTGTCCTGCCAAAGTCCACACAGGCCAAGATCCTCTAACAGGGCATGTCCTGTACACAGAGGATGCCTGCAGCCGCCGGCGTTCTGGTTGCTGAATCCATTTGTCCTAAAAGGCTCCACGCACATCTGGGTCCTTGGAAGGGAGAGCGCCGAAAGGGCGAGTGGAAACCACGTTTCCCGGGGACGGCCCGCGGAGGTCCGGGGCAGGATCCCGGGCTTGGGCCTCCTGGAGATGACGCGGCAGGCGCCGTTCTCGTCACCCCCACCGCCCAGGCTTCAGGTCAGCCACGGGGCGAAGGCGGCCAAAGCCGAGGCTCAGCCCGGGAGCTGGGGCCCCACTCGTGCGGAGAGGCCGAGGTCTGGGCAGAGCCAGGCGGCGTCGGTCGGTGACACGCCCCGGGCGGCCGGGCTAGAGCGGCGCGGAACGCTCAGCCCGGCGGAACGCTCGGCCCCGCAACCCGGTCTCTTCCGCAGGGCGCGCCCGCCGTGAGCGGCGGGAGGGGCCGGCCGCGGGGCGACCGAGACGACGGCCTCCGGGGGCCTAGAGCGGCCCGGGGGCGCGGGCTCGCGTTCGCGCTTCCGGTCCGGCCTTTCGTTAGCCGCCAGCTCCGGTGTTCGGCAGAGCGACGGTTTCAGCCGCTTCCACGTGCCAGGTCCGCCCGGCGCCGGCTTCCTCGCCGCCCCCCTTGCCCCGAACGTGGCCTCGATGGCGGCCCGCTCCTCCTTCACCCGGACCGTGGGCAGCTGGGCCTCGCCGAAGCCGCCCAGGTGGCTGCGCGGGCTTCCGGAGCCCGGGTCCAGCCTTTTGCCACCGAGGCCTGAGCCTCTTTTCTGCCCTAAAGAACTTGTCCCGACAGCCTCTCGCTCCCGGTACTGACGTTTCTGAAGTTTGGGGTCGCCTGCTTTCTTGGGGGGAGTGTTAGGATCCCGTGCGGTGGGGT
>NW_016107444.1:3618463-3619907 GCF_001604975.1 Cebus imitator
TTTAAAATTTATTTATACTTTTTATTTTCTAGAGCAGTTTTAGGTTCACAGCAAAATTAAAAGGAAGGTACAGAGATTTTCCATGTATTCCCTGCCCCTACACATGCAAATTGAACTTCTGATAGAAGTTCAAGTACAACTCTGGTATCAGCACAGTACAATGTTAGTGTCTTTAAAAGAACGGAAATGCTTTTTTTTCTTTCCTTATTCTCTGATGTGCCCTAAGTAGCCTATGAGGTTTGATTGAGAAATAACTTACCCCTGAAACAATTTAACACTGGTACTTACAACAGTTCATTTTTTAGAGCAGTTTTAGATGCTAACAAAATCGGGCAGAAAGTAGAGTTCCTGCGTATCTTCTGCCACCCCAAAACGCACAACCTCCTTCATTATTAACACTCTACACCAGAGAAACACGTTTGTTACAGGGGATGAACCTATACTGACACATTATTGTCATCCAAAGTCAATAGTTGACATTAGGGTTCACTCTTGATGGATGCCATGTATCCACCATTATGTTATTATGCAGAATAGCTTCACTGCCCTACAAATCCCTTATGCTCCTCTTATCCATCCTTACTTTGCCCTTGGTCCCATCCCAGGTGACAACCATCACTTGATGTTTGCACTCTCTCCACAGTTTTGCCATTTCCAGAATGTCGTACAGCTGGAATTACACAGCTATGTAGCATTTTCAGATTGACTTCTTTCACTTAGTGGTAATGCATTTTGTTTTCTCTGTGTCATGGCTTGACAGATCATTTTGTTTCAGTGCTAAATAACATTCCATTGTCTATATATACTATAGTTTATCCGTTCACCTACTGAAGGATATCTTGGTTGCTTCCACGTTTTGGCAATAATGAATAAAACCCCTATAAGTGTCCACGTACAGGGTTTTGGGTGGACATAAGTTTTCAGCTCCTTTAGTTAAATACCGAGGAGTCATGACTGCTGAATTGTATGGTAAGAGTATGTTTAGTTTGTAAGAAATTAACAAACTGTCTTCCAAAGTGGCTGTCCCATTTTGCATTCATTCGTTCCCACCAGCAATGAATGAGAGTTCCTATTTGTTTCACATCCTGGCCAGTGTTTTGGATTTTGGTCTTTCTAATAGTTGTGTAGTGGTGTCTCATTGTTTTTATTCCCTAATGACGTATAATCTTGAGCATCATTTCCTATGCCTATTTGCTATCTGTATATTTGCTTTGTTGAGGTGTCTGTTGAGGTCTTTTGCCTATTTTTTAATCGCCTTGCTCATAAAGAGTTCTTTGTATATTTCAGATAGTGCTTTATCAGATATGTCTCCTGCAAATCCTTTCTCCCAGACTTTAGCGTGTCCTCTCATTTTCTTAATGTATTATCCTTTTAAAATATAGCTTAATTCCCCCTCATTTTTTTGTTTCAATTTTTTTCCCCAAAACTTTGTTAGCTGGTTTTT
>NW_016107444.1:3622292-3627609 GCF_001604975.1 Cebus imitator
GATTAGTCCATTTTCATGCTGCTGAGAAAGACATAACCAAGGCTCAGAAGAAAAAGAGGTTTAATTGTACTTATAGTTTCACATGGCTGTGGAGGCCTCAGAATCATGCCGGGAGGCCACAGGCTCTTCTCACATGGTGGCCCCAAGGGAAAAATGAAAGAGCTCATGCCGGGGAACTCTCTTTTTAAAGCCATCAGATCTCATGAGACTTATTCACTATCACGAAAACAGCACGGGAAAGACTTGCCCCCGTGATCCAATGACCTCCCACCAGGTGCCTTCCACAACAGGTGGGAATTGTAGATGAGATTTGGGCGGGGACACAGCCAAATCATATCACAGGGTGAGTCACGGCTGTTGGTAGTGGTTGGGGTATAGAAGATAAGGAGACAGGAGTACGGAGTCCATGAGGGTAGGAGGTGCCAGGGGACAGATCTGTGAAGCCAGGAACATGGGAGCTGATGCAGTTGCCAGGGAGAAAGCACCTGGATGCCAGGCTATTAGAAGCAGCAGCAGTTAGGGACTCCAGAGCCGGGCAGATGGGAGAGCGCTGAGGCTCCCCGTGTGCAAGTGGAACTGCCGGCTGAGGGCTCGCCCTGTCTGTGTGCTGGCTGCTCTTGTTTGAGAGGCTGCACCTCTGGGGCTGCTCAGTGGGGCCGAGTTCCATGTGGACTCAGGCAGGTTTATGTCTCCTGAAGCTCAGGCTGCTCCCTTCTCCCTTCTGCTTCTCACACAGAGACTGAGCAGGAACCTGTGGTTTCAGGAGTCGGTGGCCTTTGAGGACGTGGCTGTGTACTTCACCCAGAACCAATGGGGCAGCCTCGACCCTGCGCAGAGGGCCCTGTACAGGGAGGTGATGCTGGAGAATTATGCAAACGTGGCTTCCCTGGGTAAGGCCTCCCTCTGTGGCCGGCTGTAACACTTTGCTGACTTCCTCAGATGTTTTGGGGATTCTGGTAGCCCTAGGGTTTGATGACTTCAGAGGAGAGTTTGCAGTCACCAGCCTCCAGAAATACTGGGTGGGGAAATTCTTGCTTCTCCTTTTTTTTTTTTCTTTTTTTTGAGACAAGTCTAGCCCTGTCACCTTGGCTGGAGGGCAGTGGCGCAGCCGTGGCTCACTGCAGCCTCAAACTCCTGGGGCTCAAGCAGTTCTCCTGCCTCAGCCTCTCAAGTAGCTGGGACTATAGGTGTGTGCCAGTATGCCTGGCTTCTCTTTGGTTTTGAAACTAGACTTCCTTATTTTCCACGGAACAGTGTGGTTCTGGGCCCTGAGGGAAAGTGTTCTTTTTTTTTTCTGAGATGGAGTTTCGCTCTTGTTTCCCAGGCTGCTGGAGTGCAATGAAAGGCGTGATCTTGGCTCACTGCAACCTCCTTCTCAGGGGTTCGGGCGATACTCCTGCCTCAGCCTCACGTGTAGCTGGGATTACAGGCATGTGCCACCACGCCTGGCTAATTTTGTGCATTTTTAATAGAGATGAGCTTTCTCCATGTTGGTCAGGCTGGTCTCGAATCCCAACCTCAGGTGATCCGCCTGCCTTGGCCTGCGAAAGTGCTGGCATTACAGGTGTGAGGCACTGCACCTGGTCGGGAAAGCATTCTCTCGGGCACCCTAGGTAAGCCCTTTGTTCCTTCATCCATCCTGTTTTCTGGCGATGTTGGCCCTCCGTTTGTGGAAGAGTCTCCCAAGGGAGCAGCACGTGCATCGTTCCTGACGGAGCTTCCCTTCTTCTGAGTCAGGGCCAGCTTGCAGCTTCTTTGGGAGGAGAATCATACCTCCTCGGCTTAATGGTGGAGCACAGTTTGGACCTCCCTGGAAACTCTCACTTGGTCTGCTGGTGTTCCATTTCTCTCCCAGGTAGCCCGACGGAGGGTGGGCTGAGAGAGATCCCAGGAACAGCTCTGGACGTCTCCCCTCAATTTGTCTTTCTCTTTTTCTTCATGAGGTAGCGTTTCCATTCCCCAAACCTGCTCTAATCTCCCACCTGGAGAAAGGGGAAGCGCCGTGGGGACCAGATCCCTGGGATGCTGAGATTCCGAGTGGCATCAGTCAGGGTGAGTGTGAGAATCCCGGGCTTCAGTTTCTTGTTTGGTCTCCCTGCTTTACTAGGAGAAGTGTTGTGTATGCCGCCGGCAACAGGGCTCCCAGTCATTTACGAGTCGATGCTCACCGCACTCTTACCTTACGCTGAGTTCTGACCCTGAGCTTCGAAAGACCACCTCTGGGAGTCCATGGCCACATGTCATCTGCACATTCATGTGGCTGTCCTCCTAGGCCGAAAAACTGACCCCGTAGCTCCTAAACCACTTGTTTCTTACTTACCAGTGGAAAAGTTCTAAGTGTATGCCACTTTTCATTGCAAAGAAGTGGGGTTTCAGGCAGCTTTAAGGAAAATATGATTTTGGGGGCCAAACTGATTTATTTGTGCTATAGGTGTGAATTTTACTTTAGGCCTTCAGCCCTGAAAAGAATGGNGTGGAGCACAGTTTGGACCTCCCTGGAAACTCTCACTTGGTCTGCTGGTGTTCCATTTCTCTCCCAGGTAGCCTGACGGAGGGTGGGCTGAGAGAGATCCCAGGAACAGCTCTGGACGTCTCCCCTCAATTTGTCTTTCCTTTTTCTTCATGAAGTAGCGTTTCCATTCCCCAAACCTGCTCTGATCTCCCACCTGGAGAAAGGGGAAGCGCCGTGGGGACCAGATCCCTGGGATGCCGAGATACCGAGTGGCATCAGTCAGGGTGAGTGTGAGAATCCCGGGCTTCAGTTTCTTGTTTGGCCTCCCTGCTTTACTAGGAGAAGTGTTGTGTATGCCGCCGGGAACAGGGCTCCCAGTCATTTACGAGTCGATGCTCACCGCACTCTGACCTTACGCTCAGTTCTGACCCTGAGCTTCGAAAGACCACCTCTGGGAGTCCATGGCCACATGTCATCTGCACATTCATGTGACTGTCCCCCCTAGGCCGAAAAACTGACCCCGCAGCTCCTAAACCACTTGTTTCTTACTTACCAGTGGAAAAGTTCTAAGTGTATGCCACTTTTCATTGCAAAGAAGTGGGGTTTCAGGCAGCTTTAAGGAAAATATGATTTTGGGGGCCAAACTGATTTATTTGTGCTATAGGTGTGAATTTTACTTTAGGCCTTCAGCCCTGAAAAGAATGGCTTGAATTAGCCTTTTTAGTATGTAAATCACTTAAGAGTTTCATTTTCTCTATAATCTTTATATTATCTACATTATATTTACCATAGGTGGGACTCTAGAGGAAAGAGCTAGGAATATTCTCCCATGATAGCCCCCTGCGCGCACGCGCACACACACACACACACACACACACACACACACACGCACACACGGAAAGGACTAGGAATACTCTCCCATCATAGCCCCCTATACACATACATACACACACACAGATGGGTAACCAGCACTGGAAGGTTTTGGTTACCTGCGTCTCCTTTTTCTTCAGAAGAGAGTTTTCAAGCCTTGTCACACATACATGCTTTTGTATTCAGTGGTTCCTTTAGCAGTGGTACTACAGCGGCTTACAGCTCTGATCCAACTTCTGTTACAACTGACTTTCTGAAAGTCATCATCTTTTTTTTGTTTGGTTTTTTGAGACAGAATTTCGCTTTTGTCACCCAGGCTGTAGTGCAGTGTTGTGATCTCGGCTCACCACAACCTCTGCCTCCGGGTTTAAGCGATCTTGTGTCAGCCTCCCAAGTAGCTGGGATTACAGGCATGCACCACCATGCCCAACTAATTTTTTTTTGTATTTTTAGTAGAGATGGGGTTTCACCATGTTGCTCAGGCTGGTCTTGACCTCCTGACCTCAGGTGATTCGCCTGCCGCGGCCTCCCAAAGTGTTGGGATTACAGGTGTGAGCCACTGCGCCCAGCAGTAATCATCTTCTATCTTATAATATTGTGTGGGATATTTAAATGTAGGCTAATTTTTTTTTGTACTTTTAGTAGAGATGGGGTTTCACCATGTGGCTCAGGCTGGTCTTGACCTCCCGACCTCAGGTGATTCGCCTGCCGCGGCTTCCCAAAGTGTTGGGATTACAGGTGTGAGCCACTGCGCCCAGCAGTAATCATCTTCTATTTTATAATATTGTGTGGGATATTTAAATGTAGGCTAATTGTTTTTTGTACTTTTTGTAGATACGGGGTTTCACCATGTGGCTCAGGCTGGTCTTGACCTCCCGACCTCAGGTGATTCGCCTGCCACGGCCTCCCAAAGTGTTGGGATTACAGGCGTGAGCCACTGCGCCCAGCAGTAATCATCTTCTATCTCAGAATATTGTGTGGGATATTTGAATGTAGGCTAATGAGAACATCGTTTAGAATCTGACGTGATTTCCTGGGTTACAGGTAGGGGATTGGGATCCATTTTTTCCTGGTTTGTGTTTCTTTACAAGGCCTCTTGTAGTGCTGGAGCTGCTTCTCTGTTTTCCCCAGTCCCTAATTCCTTTTTCCTCTTCTATGTTTCTGTCTATCATCAAAAAATTTTCCCATTTCTGGCTGTTCTTTCTTATTCTCTTCTTTTTTTCCCCCGTCATGGCTTCTTTCCTTCCCATTGTTGATTCTTCTTCCCATTTCACTTACCTTAGTTCATTTTCCAGTCTTTCTCATACGGAGCACTTCCTGGCTGTCTTTCCTGTTCTGTTTTGTGTCTTTCCCTCTCCAATTGTATGTCATTATTTTTCTGGTTTTTTTTTTTTTTTTTTTTTTTTTTTTATGACAGGGTCTGGCTCTAGTGTCCAGGCTGGAATGCAGTGGCATGATATGCACTCACTGCAACCTCGGTCTCCTGGGCTCAAGTGATCCTCCCACCTCAGCCTCCCAAGTAGTTAGGACCACAGGTGTGCACCATCACGCTCAGCTACGTTTTTTATTTTTTGTAGAGACAGTGTTTCACCACATTGCCCAGGCTGGTCTCAAACTCCTGAGCTCACCTGCCAACCTCCGCCTCCCAAAGTGCTGTCATTACAGGTGTGAGCCACCACACCTGGCGTGCCATTCTCTTTCTTTGTCTGTCTCATCCTCCTTTAAAGATGCTTCTGTATAAGCATGTCACACGTATATCTTTAACGATTGCATTCTACAAGAGAAAATTAGGACCACTGGATTCTACTTTTCTTCCAGTTTTGTAACTAGGGACATTTGTGGTTTCTTTGGTCAGGTGGTGAGTCCTGGATCAAAAATGAAGGTCCAGTTATAAAGCAGGAAGCCTCTGAAGAAACGGAGTTGCACAGAATGTCAGTAGGAGGACCTCTCAGGAACGTTTCTCAGCACTTTGATTTTAATAGTAAGGCAATGAAG
>NW_016107444.1:3628654-3634314 GCF_001604975.1 Cebus imitator
CATGCCTGGCTAATTTTTGTATTTTTAGAATACACGGGGTTTCACTGTGTTGGCCAGGCTGGACTCAAACACCTGACCTCAAGTGATCTGCCTGCCTTGGCCTCCCAAAGTGTTGGGATTACAGGAGTGAGTCACCGTGCCCAGCCTCCAACCTAATTTGAATTTCATTTGTATTTTTTACCTCGCCTTACATGTGTTACAGTTGTTTCAACGTGAACTCCATTATAATCTATATATAGGTAAAGACCGTGTTTATATAATCTCTTCTGGATGGAAAATGGAAATCCTTAACCTTTGCGTTGGTCCCCATAGGCTTGAACAGCAGTGGCTGCATCTGCATCGTGGGGTTACTGGTGGTAGAACACTTTGGTGTTAGGGAAGTTTGGAAGGGAGGGTATCCCTGTATTCGGCCATTATGATTAGAGATAAGCAACCTGGGAGAAACAGGAGGGGCGTACAAGACCTGTGGCTACTAACGGAGAATTGGAATAAGCTTCCAGCTGTGGACCTTAGCAATTGATGGAGACTGTTTAGTGGGCCCGTGGCTCGCTGGGGTGTTGACACAGCTGAAGTTATGCTGCACTTGGCCCAGACCTTGGAAGATCTCATACATCTATGCAAACGATAATGTGAAGTAAACAGTGAAGCAAGAGTGATAGCAATCTTGTCTTTAAACATGAGGCATTTTTTTCTTTAGTTTTGCTCTTGGTAGCCAGATATTTCTTCTAACCTTTATTTCCTAAGTAAATATACACAAATGCATTCATCTTTATTGCGTCTGTTGTGATTTTTCTTAATGAGCATTTTGGTTTTTTTTTTTATTGGCAAGCACTGGCTTCTATATTTCATATTTATGAATTGTAAATATGAATTTGATGAACTACTAAAGAAATAAAAGTAATGGTGTAAAGCCAACTCAAGGGGAATCTGAATCAGCCTTTGAAATGGTTTTTAGAAGCAAAGGGAGCTGTGTAGCGGGTTAGTGGCTGGGCTTACGTGGTAGTTTATGACGTGGAATTCGGGGCTGCCCTTGGATTTGGCCTTGTTAAGGATCCTTTACAACTGTTGAGAGGACTGTGTGACATAGTTACTGGAAAAAGAACTTGAATTATGCATTTTATTGGCAATAATGTAAACGTTAAGTCCTACACATTAATGGAAGGGGCCGTACATTTTTTTTTCTTTTGTGCTGCTGTTGTTATCTAGATGTTTCTCTATAGCAATTAATAGCAAAACCTTTACAATCTTGGTTTTTAAACATTACCATGTGCCTGAATATCATGGTGTGCTTGTAAAAGGAAGAGTTTTCTGTCTTGCGGAAATTGTGATTTTGGATATCTGTGGATGTCTGTAAAGACCAGATCTTTAGTGTGCACCATACTTTGAGAGAGATGTTTCAAACAGAAAATGCCCATCCCTCCTTTTTCACCCAGCTTAAACTCCATAGTCAGTTCTTAAAATAATTCCTTTATAGTCTCCCTTAACTCCCTGCGGTCTCTTGCTTTGTCATGCTCGCTTGGCAAAACCTCATCTCAGACTAAATGCAATTCTTTGCCTTCTCTGTTCCTGGACCTGTGCTACCAAAAACGATCAGGAGAAAGCACACTACCATGCGGCATTGCCGCTTAAATTCATGACCAGTCATTTCATGGAGGCCTTATTGTTTCCTGATGGTCATACATTTTTGCAATCCACTTTACTCCCCTGCTTTCCTAGGCCACTACTTTATAATTCCTCTCTGTCTCTTTTTGAGATGGAATTTTGCACTTGTTGCCCAGGCTTTGTGCAATGATGCAATCTCGGCTCACTGCAACCTCCGACTTCCTGTTTCAAGTGATTCACCTGCCTCAGCCTCCTGAGTAGCTGGGATTACAGGCACGTGCCATGACACCCAGCTAATTTTTGTAGTTTTTAGTAGAGACGGGGTTTCTCCATGTTGGTCAGGCTAGTCTCCTACTCCCAACCTCAGGTGATACACCCACCTTGGCCTCCCAAAGTGCTGGGATTATAGGCGTTAGCCACCGAGCCCAGCCACTTGCTGTCTCCATAACTTCCAAAACATCCTTCTCAGTTCTCATGCTCAGCTGATGGTTATGTTTCTGCCCCCCGCGGGAGAACAGCAAGCTCCGGAAGGTGTCTGCGCCTTCAGCCCCATGCCAGAATGAGAACATATGGAGCCAACTTGAGTCCAGAAGAGCTGTGGCCACATCGTCTCACCCATGTGCTTTTCAGCTTACAATATCTGACTCTTCACCACCGTATTCTCAGACACTTCCACTAAACAGTTCCACTGTTTTAAGGTCCTGTCACACTCAGTAACCCACTTCTGGTCCCTAATTCCATGTCAGTGATCAGTAGCAGACTGCAGAATCCACCTTAGATTAATCCGCCTATTAAATAGCTTACAAAATGTCTAAGAGGAACTAAGCCGGGATGCCACATAGGCAGAAGCCAGGAAAAATGACCACAGAACCAAGTGGTTCCAGTGGAAACCGAGCATCTGCTGGGGCCTGCTACTGAACTGCCACCCCCAGTGAGAGAGACTGGACCACCAGGAAGGTCGTTTCACATTCTATAGCAAAAATATTCCCGCAATCATTTTGGTAGGATCTTCTGTTTTCAGCTAGGGTGTTAACTACTCAGTGGGAGTTGGTTATATATGTATGTCCAAGTTGCAGAGGATTCTGGGAGATAAGTTTTTGGATTCTGCCTGGGAAGAGAGTCCTAATATGGAGAAGTCTAAAAATGGGGAAGGGATTTTCAAAATATGTTGGGCAACTGTGAAATATCAGATACCCATTATAGGCATTGAGGGAGACCTGAATGATGGAAGGATGCACTATATTCATGGTAGGAAAGATTAGTTTCACCAAGATTTCCATTTTTATCAAAGGAATTTGGAAATTAAAAACAATATCAAAATTCCGGAGGGGTGTGTGTGTAGAGAGGCAGAGGGCACAGTAGCTAACCCAATTTGGAAGAACAAGGTGGGGAGCTTGATGCTACCAGATATCGTATATGGCGATCATCAAAAACAGAACAAAGCAAAAAGCAAACTCCCCAAACACACCCAAAATGAAAAAAAAAAAGAAAAAAACACACTGTAATAGTAGTATTAGAGTTTTTCTGAGATGGAGTCTTGCTCTGTCACCCAGGCAGGAGTACAGTGGCGTGATCTTGGCTCACTGCAACCTCCTCCTCCTGGGTTCAAGTGATTCTTACCTCAGCCTCCTGAGTAGCTGGGATTACAGGTGAGTGCCATCACGCCCAGCTAATTGTTGTATTTTTAGTAGAGACGGGGTTTTCCCATGTTGGCCAGGCTAGTCTTGAGCTCCTGGCCTCAAGTGATCTGGCAGCCTCAGCCTCCCAAAGTGCGGGGATTATGGGTGTGAGCCGCTGCACCTGGCTTTAACATGATTTGTTGAAATTTAAAAAAATCTAAAATAATGTACTGTCTAGGAATATATTCATTTTATACAAAATTATAGAGAAAGCATAGAGAGGCACAGCTGAGAACATATAAAAGGTGTTTCTGTCCCCATCCTGTCTCCTTTATTCTGCTACTGCTCTCATTCCATCTCATCCCAGGGGTCCAGGCCCACGTGCTGCCCGCCAGTTGTCCAACACCCTCCACCCTTGCCACCTGTTTCTTGGTCTAAAACAGATGTTTGTTTCTAAAATAGAATGAATGAATGATTATCAAAGTACAGGCATACCTCATTTTATTGCACTTCGTTTTATTGTGTTTTGAGATACTACATTTAGAGGCTGCAGTGAGCTATGATTGTGCCACTGCGCTCTAGCCTGTGTGACAGAACGAAACTGAGGAAGTGCAGCAGCGTTATTACTGTTACGGAGGAAGTTTGAGTGGTCTGGATAGCAGATCAGACCAGCCACAAATTCCCTTAAGCCAAAGTCTAATCCAGAGCAAGCCCGCAACTTCCACCGTATGAAGGCTGAGGGAAGTGAGGAAGCTGCAGAAAAGTTTGAAGCTTTTCAAACTTGAGGTGGGTTCATGAGGCTTAAGAAGTTATCATACAAGTGCAAGTTGAGGCAGCAAGTGCTGGTGTAGACGCTGTAGCGATTTATCCAGGTCTAGCTAAGTTAATTGATGAAGTGGCTACACTAAACGAGATTTTCAGTGTAGACAAAGCAGCCTTCTTTTGGAAGAAGGAACACTCTAGGGCTTCCATAGAGGAGAAGTTAATGCCTGGCTTAAATGCGTCAAAAGACAGCTCAAGTCTCTTGTTAGGGGTTTGTGCAGCTGGTAACTTTAGACTAAAGCCAATGCTCGTTTGCCGTTCAGAAAATCCTAGGACCCTTAAGAGAAAAGCTAGATTGATGTGGCTGTGCTCGAGCAATGGAAGATGAAAGCCTGGATGACAGCACATCTGTTCACAGCATGGTTTACTATCTTAAGCCCACTGTTGAGACCTATTAAATATTAGGGGAAAAAATTTCTGCCAGGTGCAGTGGCTCCCGCCTGTAATCCAAGCGCTTTGGTGGGCCAAGGCAGGTGAATCACTTGAGGTCAGGAGTTCAGGACCAGCCTGAGCAACATGGCAAATCCTGTCTCTACTAAAAATGCAAAAATTGGCTAGGCATAGTGGTGTGCTCCTGTAATCGCAGTTACGTGGGAGGCTGAGAAAGGAGAATAACTTGAACCTAGGAGGCAGAGATTGCAGTGAACTGAGGTTGCACCACTGCACTTCAGCCTGAGTGACAGAGTGAGGCTGCCTCAAAAAAAAAAAGAAGAAACTTTCTTTCAAAATATTACTGCTCATTGATAATGCATCTGGTCACCCAAGAGTTCTGATGGATATGTACAAAGAGATTTAATGTTTTTGTGTCTGCTAAACAATATCCAGTCTACAGGATCCATTACTCCATGGTTCAAGGAGTCATTTTGACTTTCAAGTCTGATTTCAAGAATACATTTTGTAGGGCTGCAGCTGCCATAGTGATTCCTCCGTATAAAGTAACTTGAAAACCTTCTGGAAAGGATTCATCATTCTAGATGCCATTAAGGACATTTGTGATTCATGGGATAAGGTCAAAATATCAACATTAACAGGAGTTTGGTAGACATTGACCTCAACCCTGATGGATGACTTTGAGGGGTTGAAGACTTCAGTGGAGGAAGTAACTGCAGATATGGTAGAAATAGGAAGAGAACTAGAATGAGAAGTGGAATCTGAGTATGTGACTGAATTGCTGCAATGTCATAAAAGTTGAACAAATGCGGAGTTGCTTCTAACGGAAGAGCCAAGAGAGCGGTTTTTTGAGATGGAGCCTACTCCTGGTGAAGGTACTGTGTCCCCTGTTGAAATGACAACAGAGGATGTAGAATGTTACATAAACTTAGTCGATAAAACAGCAGCAGAGTTTGAGAGGACTGACTCCAATTCTGAAGAAAGTGCTACTGTGGGTAAAATGCTATCCCAGCATCACATGCTACAGATAAATCTTTGGTGAAAGGAAAAGTCAGTTGACGTGGAAACCTTCGTTGTCTCCTTTTAAGAAACCTCTGGAGCCACACCAACATTCAGCAACCACCACACCAGTCATTCAGCAGCCATCAATCGTGAGGCAAGACCCTCTTCCAGCAACAAAGACTCACTGAGGACTTAGATTATTGTTAGCATCTTTTAGCAATAAAA
>NW_016107444.1:3635631-3643741 GCF_001604975.1 Cebus imitator
TTGTTCTTCAGTGACTATCAAATTGGTTAATTTCGGAAGGAGTGACATCCATTAGATTGTAGAGGTGTAAATAATGAGTGTCAGATGTACAGGCAGCAGAAATCTGAAGACAAATTGTGCCTGTTACTGAGAAGGGAGGTTCTTTTGACAGCTGCTGTGAGCTGGGGGCTGAGCAATTTTCTTGTACTTTCCAGATATCTCATTTTCCATAAACAAGGTGCTTAATTGTTTATAAACAACTCAGAAGAGGTGTCTACCTCACTTGTACTGATTGTCAATTTTTAATCTCTTGATTATGTAAGCAGCTTTTCCATTTAAGAATTGGTTTCTATTCAAGCTGGGAACCACTTAGGGCAAAGCTGCCTTCCATTCTATTCAAAGTCACTCCTCTTCTCAGAGATAGATGCATATTTGATCTGCCTCCTTTGGAAAGGCTCATCAGAAACTCTAAAGAATGTAACCCTTTGTGCATCACCTATCTGACCCGGAAGCTCCCTCCCCACTTAGAGTCTTCCTGCCTTTGCTTCAAGTTGTCCCGCCTTTCCAGACTGAACCAATGTACTTCTTAAATACATTGATTGATGTCTCGCATCTCCCTAAAGTGTATGAAACCAGGCTGTGCCCGGCCACCCAGGGCACCTGTCGTCAGGACTTCCTGAGGCTGCATCCCAGGCATGTCCTCTACCTTGGCAAAATAAACTTCCTAAATTAACAGAAATAAATAATTGTTTTGTAACTATAAAAGAAATATGTGCTTAGAGCAAAACACTTACCTAGAAAAGTACCGAGGCCAGGATTCCACCACTTTTAATATTTGGTGATGTTAGAAACAAATGCTTGTTCCTTGGTGCTGAAAAGAACTAGCTCTCAGGCAACTTTTCTCAGCAAGGCCATTTTACTTTCTGCAGACAGGGTGCTTCTCAGAAGCCTGATTGTCACCAGAGCACACTGAACAAAGAAAGCAGAGGTTTTTTTGTCCTTGACGTGTTGGGTCCTTAATGCTCTGTCCTGTCTGCATTGGCTGGAGCTGGACTGCACGATCTAGACTGATCTCAATTGGCTAAAAACTTAAAACTTTCCCAAATAGGTAAATGTGTGGTGGAGAACAAAGAAAGGAAGGGGATTGTTTATGGAAAACTAGGAGAATAATAACATTTCCAAATAAAGAAGAGACATAGACTGTAAGGTGGGAAATGCCCAGGCGTGTTTGAACATGTCTGAGCAGGCTTACAGGCCAGAACAAATAACTTGGCTGAAGTACAAGGACATAGAATGTACTTATTCCCTTACCATATTTAACAGCTACATAGGGCTTAACAAAGAGTTACTAGCAAAAGGCAAGGAAGCTTGAAGGAAGTTAGTTTTTAAAAGAGACTATTATTTCTATCACTAATTATTTATTCTTTAACAAAAAGGGAAACTTTGAAGAGGAACTTTTTCTTCTCACAGGTGAACACACATATGTACACATACACAAATTATAATATGCATATTCTATTGTAAATTTGCATTTTTCAGTTAGCAGAATATCATGCACATGTCCCAATTACAGCTAGTGCTCGACTTACGACCACATTGGTTCCGACAGACTGGTGGTAACACGATTTGGCCGTAAGTTGAGTAGGCTATATGTACAGTACTGTGAAATGATGTTATAAAAATCTTTGTCATATTTTATCATAATTTTCTTTCATTATTGTTATATATCATAATTTTCTTTGTTCATTTTATGCCATTTGTATCATCTCTACACCATTTTGTTTCTTATTTTTACAATCATCAGGTTTAAGTGAAACACTGCATTACCAGTACAACTGGTTTAATATTTGCAAAACATACAAAAATACAAAATACAGGTGTAAAAAATACCATAGGAAACATTTTCCCAATTGCAAAACATATCAAAATATATAAACATGTACGAAACATTTTATTGGCCGTTTTTGAATTTGATCTTCCATCCAAATATATAGCAATTTCTCCATTTCGTGGATGGGGCCGCTTCGTTGCTTTGTTATAACTGTTGATCGCATGGGTGCAGAACCTTTCACAGCTTCACGAATTCTTTATCTTTCAAAATCGTCGACACAGTCGAGTGTGATAACTTCGTATCACGTGCGATCACATTCGCTTTCTTTCCTCCTTCGTACTGCTTAATTACCTTCATTTTCGTGTCAGGATCGATGGCCTTTCTTTCCTTCTTGGCAAGCTGAGGCGTAGACAAAGACAATTTCCTCTTGGTAGACATCTTGGGAGGGGTTTGATGAAAAATATCCAAGACACAAAACACAAATTGCTGTACCGAGTCTGGGATAACAGTTGAAATGGTGCACACGGAGATGGTAGTGCTGCCGGAAGCTGGTCCGCACTGTCTTACGCCCAGCTGGGCAACATTTGCGCTGCCAGACGCGAAGCAGTCGTGGCTAGCGAGCGTGGTCGTAAAGTCGAATGGTCGTAAGTTGCATAGGTCGTAAGTAGATCAATACCTGTAATATGTAAGCTATAATATGTTTAATGGATGCATAATACTACATTCCATAGATTCATATTGTACTCTTTATGTAAGCAGTCTCACTATTGAACATTTAGGATATTTCCATTTTGAATCTCATTTATTTATGTAGAGATAGGGTCTTGCTGTGTTCTCAGGCTGGAGTGCCATGGTGTGATCATAGCACACTGTAGCCTTGCCCTCCTAGGCTCAAGCAAGTCTCCAGCCTCAGCTTCCTAAGTAGCTGGGAGTACAGGTGCCTGCCACCATGCCCCGCTAAGTTTTCTCTTTTTAGTAGAGATGAGATCTTGCTATGTTACCCAGGCTGGTCTCAAAGTCCTGGGCTCAAATGCTTCTCCTGCCTTAGCCTCCCAAAGTGCTGGGATTACAAGCATAAGCCAATGTGCCCAGCCTTTGAATCTCCTTTAGATACTTTGAGAAACATCTTGAATGTACATGATGATACAGTCATGATTTTTAAAACTTTATTTCCAAGGATTTATTTTTCTTTTATAATGAAAGAAATTGGGTCTGGTGTGATGGCTCACGCCTGTCAACTGAGCACTTTGAGAGGCTGAGGCAGATAGATCACTTGAGTCTAGGAGTTGGAGACCAGCCTGGGCAACATGGTGACAAGCTGTCTCTACAGAAAATGAAAAAATTAGCCAATTGTGGTGGCACACACCTGTAATCCCAGCTACTCGGGAGGTTGAGGCAGGAGTATCACCTGAGCCCAGAAGGCAGCGATTGCAGTGAGCTGTGATTTCACCACTGTGCTCCAGCCTGGGTGACAGAGTGAGACCCTGTCTCAAAGAAAGAAAGAAAGAAAGAGAAATAGAGAAAGAAGGAGGGAGGAAGAAAGGAAGAAAAATATTTAAAGTGAAGGAAGGAAGAAAAAAATAGATATTTTTTGAGACGGAGTTTCACTCTTGTTCCTGAGGCTGGAGTGCAATGGTGCAATCTTGGCTCACCACAACCTCTGCCTCCCGGGTTCAAGTGATTCTCCTGCGTCAGCCTCTCGAGTAGCTGGGATTACAGGCATGCGCCACAATGCCCGGCTAATTTTGTATTTTTAGTAGAGACGAGATTTCTCCGTGTTGGCTGGACTCGACCTCCCAACCTCAGGTTATCTGCCCGTCTCGGCCTCCCAAAGTGCTGGGATTACAGATGTGAGCCACTGCATCCAGCCAAAAAATATTGCAATTAAAGGCAAGATCCCGTTTGTTCTCCCTGTTTCCCTCTGTTATTTTTCCAGAATTCATAGGTAATATATGATGCTGCTTTATTTATTTATTTATTTTTGAGAGAGGGTCTTACTCTGTCATCCAGGCGGGAGTGCAGTGGCCCAGTCACTGCTTCCTAGGCCTGTTGGTCTCAAGCAATCCTCCTACCTCAGCCTCCCTAGTAGCTGGGATTTTTTAATCTTTAATTTTCATAGAGATGGGTTCTTTTTTCTTTTTCTTTCTTTTTTTTGAGACGGAGTTTCGCTCTTGTTGCTCAGGCTGGAGTGCAATGATGCGATCTCGGCTCACCGCAACCTCCGCCTCCTGGGTTCAAGCAATTCTCCTGTTTCAGTCTCCTGAGTAGCTGGGATTACAGGCGCACGACACCATGCCCAGCTAATTTTTTGTATTTTTAGTAGAGACGGGGTTTCACCATGTTGACCAGGATGGTCTTGATGGATGGTCTCGATCTCTTGACCTCGTGATCCACCCGCCTCGGCCTCCTAAAGTGCTGGGATTACAGGCGTGAGCCACCGTGCTTGGCTTCTTTTTTCTTTTTTTTTGAGACAGATTCTCCCTCTGTCACCCAGGCTGGAGTACAGTGGTGGGATCTTGGCTCACTGCCACCTCTGCCTCCTGGGAACGTTCAAGTGATTCTTCTGTTTCCGGCTCCTGAGTAGCTGGGATTACAGGTGCCCACAACCACACCTGGCTAATTTTTTTGTATTTTTAGTAAAGACAGGGTTTCACCCTATTGGCCAGGCTGGTGTCTAACTCCTGACCTCAAGTGATCCTCCCTCTTCGGCTTACTGAAGCACTACGATTGCAGATGTGAGCCAGGAGACTCACACCTCCTGCATCCATTAAACATATTATAGCTTATTTGTTACTGTAATTGGGACATGTGCATGATATTCTGCTTATTTGGACATTTTAAAAAGTTACAAAGGGGGACCGCCTCTGTCCACTTTGAGGCCCCCCTCCCTCTGTCTCTGTACAGGGGAGCCTCTTCCTTTTGCCTTCTGCCTTCTGTCTAGCCTATTAAACTCTCCACTCCTTAAAACCACACACACCCACACCCACACCCACACCCACACACCCACACCCACACCCACACACACACACCCATACCCACACTCTTACATGCTGTTGTTCCAGGAACAATGGAGACAGTTATGCCAGGTACAACTGAGGGACTGTGTTAAAGAAAAACTTCTCTTCCCGGCCCATGAGGGCGTAGTTTCAAAGGCAGGAGTTTCCCGGTTCCACGCGTCCACCATGGATGTAAAGTTCTTTGTCTGGGTTTCTTGCGCTCAGGCTGGGTAGAGAAATCCAGGCGAGGCTCCTTTGACTCAAACAAACCAAACTAAACCAAAGCAAAACAAGGGCCGGGCACGGTGGCTAACGCCTGTAATCCCAACGATTTGGGGGGCTGAGGTGGGCTGATCACGAGGTCAAGAGATCGAGACCATTCTGGCCAACATGGTGAAATCCCATCTCTACTAAACATACAAAAATTAGCTGGGCGTGGTGGCGCTCGCCTGTAGTCCCAGCTGCGTGGGAGGCGGAGGTTGCAGTGAGCGGAGGTCGCGCCACTGCACTGCAGCCTGGCGCCAGGCCTCGGAGCAAGACTTTGCAAAAAACGAAAGGAAACAAAAACGCCTGCCGAAAGCTGTGGGAGGAGGGGGCTCTAACTCAGAGTTGTGCACGAAGTAGCCAATCCGGTATCAGAGTCAAAGATCAATCACTCCACAGGACGTTGGAAAGAACTCGTCTCATTGGAGGAGAGCAGGAAAGGGGAGGGAATAACTCCAGGGTTAAACTCCTGCTGCTCCCTCCCTAGACGGATTGCGTTTCTGGATCCCCTCCCACGGCAGCGGGAGCTTTTCCCGTCTTCTGTCTGATAAATCGCTCTCTGCAAAACTCTTTGGCTCCATGATATTTATTCCAACGGCCAACTCACCGCACCTCTGGGGCCCCTTTCCCCATTCTTCAGGGTAAGAGAGGCCAAGAACCTCATCGGGGAACTGGTAGTGTCTTCAGCCCCCCCACCACCTTACACGACTATGTACTGACATTCTATATTAGTCTCATTGTATCATTTACAACTTTTTTTTGTTAACAAATTACTTGAGATGGTACTAGAGAACATGTGGTTCAGCACCATGAGGGAATAAACAAAAAAGAGAAAAACTTCATGCCCAGGAAACGGAGGATTAAATATTCAGAGAAAAGTGAAGGGACAGAAAGACAATTGCGCACCTGTCTTAGGCAACAACCAGTTCAAGCTGGAGGAGGAGGATGAAAATGGAAAAGAAGGTCTCCAGGAAAAAAGGACAGAAAATTAAAAAATCCCAGTACATTATTGTACAATGTCAGCACACGAAAGCTAAAGAAAAGATTACACATCGGGCAGCTGGATTCAGAATGGCATCAGACTTCCCAATAGCCACATGGGAGGCTGAAAGATAGTGACGGATTGCCTTCAAAATCCTGAGGAAAATTATTTTCAACCTAGAATTACATCTGTAGTCAAATACCCATCCAAAGTAAATTAATGTGACTAGAATGCCATGCACTGACTGATAAATGAACTGACAAAGCTGGAGTTAGAAAAATAATCATTTTGCAAGCATTATAGTAAAGACTGGTTCGGGTAAGAATCATTCATGGATGCTAAATCTAAGGGGAAATTTAATGAGGAGCAGAATGTTTGTATAGTCTTAAATTTCTACCCGTGGAAAGCTTATTAGTTGCAAGAGAAAGCACAGTAACTATCTAGAGATTGTACAACATCTTGACTGGACACATAAAATTAACATCACCAATGAGGAGTCTGTGGAAAAAATGTTAACTGCTGGCCGCGTGTGGAGGCTCATGCCTGTAATCACAGCACTTTGGGAGGCTGAGTAGCCTGGGGAGAGGATGCAATGTAGCCCTTGCGTTCTTCTGTTTTAGAAGAATAATCTAGAACGGGATTATACCCTCAAGACTCGGGAGAGCAGCAGGAAAAGTGGAGACACGAGTCATGAATGTTCAGAAGGTCTGAGGTGGCCAAGCCTCCAGAAGAATCTGCCCATTGATCCTTGGAAGGACTGGGCTGGGATCCCTGCGGTGTGGCAATTCTGTGAATAGGACCCAGTAATCTGTGCTTTTTGTTGTTGTTTGTTTGTTTGGGTTGTTTTGTTTTGTTTTGAGATAGAGTCTTGCTCTGTCACCAGGCTGGAGTACAGTGGCCCGATCTGGGCTCACTGCAACCTCCACCTCCCAGGCGTAAGCAATTCTCCTGACTCAGCCTCCCGAGAAATTGGGACTACAGGCATGTGCCACCACGCCCAGCTAATTGTTGTATTTTTAATAGAGATGGGGTTTCACCATGTTGGGCAGGATGCTCTCAATCTCTGACCTCATGATCTGCCCACATCAGCCTCCGAAAGTTCTGGGATTACAGGCATGACAGATACTCCTTTTTTAATATAACATACTCTATTTTGGGCTTATCTGTTGCATCCTTGTAGTTAGACCCAGATATTCTCTCTGGTTAGAACATCCATTCAAGTCATGTGCCTTTCTCGCATCATCACATACGGAAGATACAAGAGAATTGCTTGAACTCAGGAGGTGGAGGTTGCAGTGAGCTGAGATCGTGCCACTACACTCCAGCCTGGCAACAGAGCTGGACTCCGTCTCAAAAAAAAGAAAAAAGACACAATCAACAAGGAAATCTGGTCACCTGTATGGCACTCAACAATTGAGTGTAACAATTATAAATATTACAGATAACATATACTGAGACACATTAGAATTATAGGAATCTTAAATAATTTTGGAACACATACTAATAATACGTTTATATAAATATAACCTAAAGAAAGTTAAACACCATTTTATATTTGACAATGTTTTCTGTATGGTTTTAGTATGTCAAAGGTGACTATGTTTCTTTTGCACATTAGGGGACCCAATACTTAAAAAGTGAGATCAAAAAAGACTTAATTTAGCATTTGATTTTGGAAAGTTTTTCGAATATCAAAGGTTTAAAATACTTGATATCACAAAATAGGATTATAGGTCATTTAGCTGAAGTGACTAAAAAAATTTTAAACTGCAAAATCCTTTACTTATTGGTAGAAGGGAAACTCAGCCTTTCCAAATAAGAGCCAGTAAAGACAATATGAGGCCAGCTGAGCCTGTCTCTTTTCTTTCCCATCTTTTTCCCGTTTTTCCTGCAGATTATGTAAAAGGTAAAGAAAAAGATTTCATCATCTCTCAATAATATATGAAAATATTGTTCAAAAGAGAAAACCAAATTCTACCTTTTCATTGTATTATTGTTAAACCTAATTTTTAATAAAACCTTATAACCAAATCATTCTTTTTTTTTTTTTTTTTTTTT
>NW_016107444.1:3643851-3647939 GCF_001604975.1 Cebus imitator
TGAGTTGCTGGGATTACAGGCACGCGCCACCATGCCCAGCTAATGTTTTGTATTTTTAGTAGAGACGGGGTTTCACCGTGTTGACCAGGATGGTCTCGATCTCTTGACCTCGTGATCCACCCCCCTCGGCCTCCCACAGTGCTGGGATTACAGGCTTGAGCCACCGCGCCCGGCCCCAAATCATTCTTAATCAGTGTGATTATAAGACAAGATTTCCAAAAGCCCTCTATAATTCGTTATAATTTTCTATCAAAGAACAGATCAATGTTCCAAGGAAGCCCAGTTATTCTGACACATGGGCCCAGATTCTAGTCCTGCATCAGTATGCTTTCATTTTAGTGTTGAATTTATCAAAAACTAATCTTTTTCAAGTTTTAGCCAACTTGCTTACACCGTAGAACTTCTTTTACAAGATCAGTCTTTTACAACTTGCTTAGCCTTTCAGTTTTGTCCTATAATTTTTTAACTTAAGATAATCCTTAAAAACTCTAAACTAGAAAAAATTACTATCTCTTTAATAAAAACCGTATTTCCATTGCTTCCTACAATCTTTTACAAAAACACATTCTACTTTCCTTAAACACCTCGCATGGAGAACTATTTCTCACTCCTCTCAATTGCGTATGTTACAGTGTTAACTGTTAGCAACTTTCATTTTTGGGGAGGAACCTAGTAAATAAGCAGGTTTAAGCGTATATCAGATTGCAGGGCCCAGGGTAAGGACAGAGAAGGGGATGGGTCTGACCCTTCCCAGCATAGCCAGGGGTCATGGCTAACTCCTTGTCTCCAGACCTTACCTAGGATTTAATGGTTATAAAACAGGTAAGTCAAACAATCATAAAAAAAAGTCATACAAGCAGTTTATGACCTTAAAACTTACAGCAATCACCATATATGATCTGCCTAATTCAGACCAATTGTCTAAATTCTGAAAAAGTTTCCTATTTTACTAATAATTTTTAAAACTATAATTACCAAAGATTATAAAGTGATTAAAGTTTCTATTTTTCTGGCAAAATATTTAAGTACTTATTTTTCTTTTCTTTTTTGAGACAGGGTCTCACTCTGACACCCAGGGTGGAGTGCAGTGGCATGATTATGACTCACTGCAGCTTTGACCTCCTGGATTCAAGTGATCTTCTCACCTCAGCCTCCTGAGCAGCTGGGACTATAGGCATGCACCACTGTGTCTGGCTAATTTTTAAAATATTTTTTATTTGTACTTTTTTCATTTTTGTATTTTTAGTAGAGATGGGGGTTCGCCGTATTACCTAGGCTGGTCTTGAACTCCTGGCCTCAAGTGATCCACCCGCCTCAGCCTCCCAAAGTGATGGATTACAGGCATGAGCTACCATACCTGGCCAAAATGTATTTTTATTTTTTAACTTTTAAGTTCAGGGTTACATGTGCAGGTTTGTTACATAGGTGAACTTGTGTCATGGGGATTTGTTGTTCAGATTATTTTATCACCCAGGTATTAAGTACCCATTACTTATTTTTTCTGACCCTCTCCCTTTTCCCGCCCTCCAATCTCTGATAGGCCTCAGTGTCTGTTGTTCCCCTCTATGTGTCCATGTGTTCCCGTCATTTACCTCCCACTTATAAGTGAGAACGTATGGTATTCGGTTTTCTGTTCCTGCATTAGTTTGCTAAAGATAACCACCTCCAGCTCCATCCATATGCCTGCAAAGAACATGATCTCATTCTTTTTTATGGCTTCATAGTGTTCCATGGTGTCTATGTACCACATTTTCTTTATTGAGTCTATCATTGATGGGCATTTAGGTTGATTCCGTGTCTTCGTTATTGTGAATAGTGTTGCAATGAACATACACATGAATGTGTCTTTATAACAGAATGATTTATATTCCTTTGGGTATAAACCCAGAAATAGAGTTGCTGGGCTGAATGGTATTTCCATCGTTAGCACTTCAAGGAATCGCCACACTCTTCTACAATGGTTGAACTAATTTACACTCCCACCAACAGTGTATAAGCATTCCTTTTTCTCCACAACTTTGCCAATGTCTGTTATTTTTTGACTTTTTAATAACAGCCATTCTGACTCGTGTGAGATGGTATCTCATTGTGATTTTAATTTGCATTTCTCTAATGATCTGTGATGTTTAGTTTTTTTTTTTTCACGTGATTTGTTGGCTGCATGCATGTCTTCTTTTTAAATTTATTTTTGTAGAAACAAGGTCACACTATGTTGCCCAGGCTGAGGCAGGATAGGTAGTCAAGGAAGTAACCATGTCCTTGGGATGCAGCAACTGTGGTGACCATGCTCTTTCAAGTATACCAATCTCCAGTAGGGAATTTCTCCTGTAGAGAGCATGTGCCTTTTGATTTTTAGCAGACCTCAGACTGACCCTTTGCTCATTATAATAGTGAAAAACACACACCCCTGGGTGGAGACTTACGATGCTAATGAGACATGACAATGAACAAGCATATACAGCTGCTACACATGTGTCCAGGGGACAGTCCAGAACACGCTTGTCAGTAGCGCTCCTCCCACCCCATTGGGAGTAATCATGTAAGACTCCCATAAAGGGAGTTTTTCCAGTCACAGCCAATGCTGTCTTATCCTCACGAGCAGGCGGTTCGTTGTTTATTCTGCCCCTAACTTTCAGAGTATTTTTTCTCCTTTGTAATATATTGCTCTATGCTGCATCTCCTTTGCCATGTGTCTGTTGTTTAAATTCTTTTAAACTAAGAAGACAAGAACTGAGCTTTACAGCAGCCATCGACGAGGCTGGTCTCGAACTTTTGAGCTCAAGCAGTTCTCCTGCCTTGGCCCCCCAGAGTGCCAGAAGTGTAGGCGTGAGCCACCACTCCCAGCCTAAGTGCTTATGTTTCTTAAAGCCAATTAAGTAGAGCTCTTTTATATATTTTGGGAGTGAAACATCACACACCTTCCACATGTGAATACATAGACAGACAGACAGAAGTAGATCAGGTAGAGTTATGGGATTCTTCATTTGCCAGTTTTTAAGTTTCTCTTCCCTTTTTAATACTGTCATTCTCTTGATTAGCTGTTTCCTGCCCTAAATAATTGTCAGCTAGGCAATTGTAAATTTGCATTCTTAAAGGGACAATTCTTAGGTGAAGCAAGATAGAGTATTCATATTTTACTCAAACTAAGGAAAAATGGTGTGAGTAAAAGTCCAGTTAAGAATGCCAGGAAAAGCAAACACTTTCTTTAAAGATTTAAGTTTTTAAATTGGATTAGTGGCTTTAGGGTGGACCCTTTTAAGGAATGGGGCCAAAAAGGCATGCAGTTTTTAGGGCCTAATAAACAGGAGTAGCTGGAAAGCAAAACGGAGCCTCCAAAATCAAGGATCTCATTTTTACACTGGATCCTGGATCCCCCAAAAGAGGACACTGCTATAGGGCGAGACAGTGCAATGCCTTCACCATCCACTTCACTGCAAGGACATTCGAGGCCTGTGAGTAGCCCAAAGCCTATCAGCCCATTCTGTCATCAGCCCATCCCCAGGCCTTACCCACCAGATAACCAAGAGCCTGATTTTCGTATCCAAAGAACCAGGTATTGCCCTGTAATAACATCCACTCACAGTAAGCAGCTGCCATACATTAGCCATCCCTAAAAGTATACTTTCTAGCTAGCTGACACACCAAGGCTAACAATCCTTTCATAATGCAAAGTAACTTCTGATGCCCCCAAAAGTCAAAAAGGTCGGGTAACACAATGCAAGATAGAGCAGGGCCTTAGATTTTGAGAGGAATCTGTCTGCTTGCACTTTTTGGGTATTCCATGAAAAACCCAAAAAGTCCCATGCTCTCTGGCATTAGCCTAGGTCTCCTTATGTGGGCATTGAGGGTGGCAAGGAGACAGGCAGAAGTAAATGGAGACACACTTCAGTTCACTGAGAAGAAAATGTTTTTTCTCTAAAAACAAGACCCAAGAAGAGACAAAAGCATAAAGGCCTTTTGAATATGTGTGTGATTTGCATATCCGCTTTTAATTAAGTTGACTTTTAACCATAGAGCTCTTTTTAAAAAAAATCATTTTAGGCCGGGCGCGGTGGCTCAAGCCTGTAATCCCAGCACTTTGGGAGGCC
>NW_016107444.1:3648095-3689089 GCF_001604975.1 Cebus imitator
CATCATGCCCTGAACCCACAGCCCAGGGTTTGTTCCTAAAAAAAAAAAAAAAAAAAAATCATTTTAAATCTCTTATTACCAGACTCCAGCCAGGACAATCAGCCAACACCTCCAGCTTTTAAGCTTTTTTGTTCCCCTAAGGCACTTTCTTAAATGAACCCCCAAATCCTTAACTAAGGTTATGACTTATCTGTGTACACATGAAGTGCTTCCAAAGAGATGAGAAGTGGTTTTTGCAAGATCTAGAATCACCACTAAGGTACCTCCGAGAAAGGAAAACTCAAGACAGAAAGTCAGAAGCTGTCCATGGAGGGAAAATGAATCCATAGACAGCAAAAGCTCCCAAGTATTAAACCAGAAAGAACTCACCCCCAGAGCCAGAAATTGAACCTGGGCCACCACTATGAAAGGGAAATGGCTTGGCTACTGAACTACAGGATGAAGTGACTACCATCTTCTTTCCCAGAAGGAGTCTAGAGCAGTCATTTTCAAGCTTGCAAAGGATTTTAACTGCTCAAGAGAATTTTCTAAGACCAGGTGTGACATTACTATGTGTCCTTATTTTAATTCAAACCATTAAAAAAATGTTGCAAGTAAAAGTTCTCTGAAATCCTTTTTAAAAAATGGCATACTTAATTCCAATAGCATCTCAATCCTAAAGCCAGTTTGTAATTTTCCCAAATTTTACCATGTAAGCAAGAAGTATTTCTACAGATGAGGGTAGAGGAGACATGTCTGTGGTCCCCAAGAATTCACTCTCAGAAATGGGGTTAAGATAGTAAAAGATGACAAAAGCCCCATAGGAATGGGGCGTTTTAAGACAAAACTCACCCGAGGGCTTGACACATTTGGGAAGAGGAGTGTCCTGACACATTTCAGACTCTCGGTAATTTCAGACTGGCTGCCTGATGTGAACTTGAAAATGTCTCCCTTCCAGATGGTAGAGACAAAGAGAGAATACTCCCACACAGTTGCAAAGTCAAGCTCTCAAGGACATAAAACAAGATGAAAGGGAAGCCTCATCTGGTTTTTGTTTCAGGGACCTGCGGCAAAGTTTGTAACTGACCAGTCTTCAAGGCCAGCTTGAACAGAGGGCTTATAGGGGATCTGCAGCAGCGTTTTACCCCATAGTACCCCTCTTTATGACAGAATGACACAGAAGGAGAAATTTATAGCACAAAGCACACCAGATTTTTTTTTTTAATTATACTTTTAAAATTATACTTTTAAAAATTAAAGTTCTGGGGTACATGTGCAGAATGTGCAGGTTTGTTACATAGGTATACATGTGCCATGGTGGTTTGTTACACCCGTCAACCCATCATCTACATTAGGTATTTCTCCTAGTGCTATCCCTCCCCTAGCCCCCCATCTCCCGACAGGTCCCAGTGTGTGATGTTCACTCCCTGTCTCCATGTGTTCTCATTGTTCAGTTCCCACTTATGAGTGAGAGCATGCGGTGTTTAGTTTTCTGTTCCTGTGTCAGTTTGCTGAGAATGATGGTTTCCAGCTTCATCTATGTCCCTGCAAAGGACATGAACTCATCCCTTTTTATGGCTGCATTGTATTCCATGGTGTATATGTGCCACATTTTCTTTATCTGGTCTATCATTGATGGGCATTTGGGTTAGTTCCAAGTCTTTGCTATTGTGAACAGTGCTTCAATAAACATATGTGTGCATGCGTCTTTATAATAGAATGATTTATAATCCTTTGGATGTATACCCAGTAATGGGATTGCTGGGCCAAATGGTATTTATGGTTCTAGATCCTTGAGGAATTGCCACACTTTCTAACACAATAGTTAAACTAATTTACACTCCCACCAACAGTGTAAAAGCGTTCCTATTTCTCCACATCCTCTCCAGCATCTGCTGTTTCCTGACTTTTTAATGATTGTCATTCTAACTGGTGTGAGATGGTATCTCACTGTGGTTTTGATTTGCATTTCTCTAATTACCAGTGATGATGAGCTTTTTTTTCATATGTTTGTTGGCTGCCAAAGTATACCAGGTTTGTTACAACCTAAGATTTGTCACAGAAATCCTTTTTTGCATTAATCAAAACTTTGCAGAGGAGACAAGTGGTGATTTTTATCATTCACTCAGCCAGTTTGCACAGAGAGAGGTCAGCAGCCTGGCTGGTAAAGCATCCGTACCCTTTTGCCAGGCTGCCAGGTTTCTGGGTTCCCTTTCTCTCAGTGGCTTTGATAACCCTGTTTGCCGTACCGTAGCAGTGGGGGCGAAGCTGCATTACAAAAGAAAATCATCGTTTTCTTTTCATGGAACCACAGGGAAAAGCCTCTCAATTTTTTGTGATGCAGCCCAAGTGGCCACATGGGGAAGTAAATTAACATCTTTCATTCTGGCCAGAACAAAACACACGTGATAAAACACAGACACCAGTCACCCAACTCAGCACCCAAGTATCAACCTGGCAAGGCTCAAATTGGCTCCTGTTGGCTCCTGCAGTCTTTGATCCACTAAGTGGGCTGAGATGACCTCCAGCCAGGTGCGTCAATGGGTGGCCCCCAGGTAAGATGGAAGAGTGGGCGGTCACCACGAGTTAGGCCTGTTGAGCTTCCTTCAGGGCTCACTGAATGTGACCAATCAGACAAACAAGGAGAGCCTGCTAGACTTCTGTCAGCAAATTTTTGGGGAATCCTCTTCACATGTACAAACATGTACAACAAGGTAAAGACAAACAAAAAGGTCTTCCAAGCCAAGATTCCAGACCAGAAGAGGATTCTTCCAAACGAACCTCGTATTCTCTGTCTAAATGGGGAGAAATCTTCCCAAACCAAGGCTCATTGTACTATTTAGGGAAAGCCAGCTAAGACCTTGGAAGGAGCCAAACTGAGACCCCCACAGGAGCTGGACCAATTGGGAGAAGGAAGGAGGCGCTAGCTGGCTTAGAACATTCACCAGACCAATTTAAAAACATCTTTCTAGGGCCTAGCGTGGGGGCTCATGCCTGTAATCCGAGCACTATGGGAGGCCGAGGCAGGCAGATCACTTGAGGCCAGGAGTTTGAGACCAGCCTGGCCAACATGGCAAAACCCCATCTCTACTAAAAACACAAAAATTATCTCGGTATGGTGGCACGCACCTGTAACCCCAGCTACTTGGGAGGCTGAGGCATGAGAATTGCTTGAACTTGGGAGTTAGAGTTTGCAGTGAGCCAAGATCACACCTCTGTACTCCAGCCTCGGCAACAGACCAAGACTCGGTCTAAAAAACTACAAATTGTAAAACAGCTATTGCTGTTAATTAAAATACAGATAAATAATTTCTACAGATATTTCTTTATAAATTGAAGAAACTGCTCCCATAATTATAGAATTACTTTAAGGACATGCAGCACAAAAAAATCTTAAAAACTACTTATATATTGTATTGACTTGTGTACTGGTTGGTAAATGTTTGTTATTAGTGTAAGGGAAGAACATAATGTGAAAATCAGCTAGTTTGGTCTTTCCTTATTAGTAGGGAAAGGGGCAAAATTAGGCATTGTTTACAACTTCATTTGACCTGACACAGATTTTGAGACAATTGTCTTTCTACTTTTCATTCCTATATTGGCAATTGTCAAGTGAGAGAACACAGCTTAGTCATGGAAACAAAGACATTTTGAGTCATTTCAATTCATCTATCTGGACATGCATAGACCCAAAACATGGTTCCATTTATTTCTATTCCAGTATACAGTTCAATTTATTCCTCAGGAACCAACTGAGAAGTCGTCTGACTGCTGGTAAGCTTGTGCAAACCAAAAAGTATCTGAGACAGGTCCCAATCAATTTAGAGGTTTCTTTTGCCAAGGTTAAGGACCACGGCCCATGACTCAGCCTCAGGAGGTCCTGAGAATGTGTGCCCAGGGTGGTTGGGTTACAGCTTTGCTTTATACATTTTTGGGAGGCAGAAGTTATGGGTAAAGATATAAGTTGCTATATGTAAGTTGTGCATTAGTTTGGGTCAGAAAGGCAGGACATCTCCAAGCAATGGTGGGCGGTGTTGGGGGTTCCAGGTCATAGGTGGATTTAAAGACTTCTTGACTGGCAATTGGTTGAAAGAGTTAAGCCCCACCTGAAGAGTGGAATTCAGCATGAAGAAATGCTTCAGTTTAGATAAGGAGCTTGTGGAAGCCAGGGTTCTCACCACGGAGATGAAGCCTCCAGGTAGCAGGCCTCAGAGAGAATAGATGGTGAATGTCTCATCAGACCTTGAAAGGCGTCTAAGGGAAAGAGATTCTCTACCAAAAACAAATTTCTCTCATAAGAGACAGCTTTGCAGGACCATTTCAGAATATGTCAAAGAAATATATTTTGGGGTAAAACACCGTGATTTCCTTCAAGCCTGTTATCTGTCATGTGACGCTATGCCAGAATCACATTGGAATCTGATATCTTATTGCTACAGGGAATCCGTTTAGTCAGTTTTAAGATCTCTGCTTTGGCTGGGTACAGCAGTTCACACCTGTAATCCCAGAATTTACGGAGGCCAAGGTGGGCGGATCACCTGAGGTCAGGAGTTTGAGAGCAGCCTGGCCAACATGGTGAAACCCTGTTTTAACAAAAAAAAAAAAAAAAAAAAAAAAAAAGAGGAAGAAGAAAAAAGATCTCTGTTTTAATGTTAATGCTGGTCAATTGTGTCTAAACGCCAAAGGAAGGAGGGCACAGTAAGACTTGTCTGACCTCCCACCACCCTTCCCATCATGGCCTAAACCACTTTTTCAGATTTCTTTGGGGTTCCATTGGCCAAGAAGGGGGTCCATTCAGTCAGTTGAGGGGCTTATTTTTGGTTTACATTACTAATCCAGAGAGGGGATAAAGCCTTGTTTAAATCTCCACCCTTATTTTCACCTTGTCTGAAAAAGATTCACACAGATTCACCTATTATTATTGTTGGTACTGTTTTCATCATCATTTCTGAGGCACAGTCTTGCCTTGTCACCCAGGCTAGAGAGCAGTGTGGCTCACTGCAACCTCTGCCTCCTGGGTTCAAGTGATTCTTGTGCCTCAACCTCCGGAGTACCTGGGACTACAGGTGTGCACTACCACGCCCACCTAATTTTTGTATTTTTAGTAGGGACAAGGCTTCACCATGCTGGCCAGGCTGGTTTTGAACTCCTGTCCTCATGTGATCTGCCTGCCTCGGCCTCCCAAAGTGTTGGGATTACCAGCGTGAGCCACCACGCCCACCACCAATCATTATTATTGTTAATTTTTTCTTTTAACACACTGTTGCTGGCTTGATTTTTTTCTTAACAATTTTTTTTTTTGTGTGTGTAGAGGTGGATTCTTGCTATGTTGTCCATGTCCCAAGCTCACGGAATCCTCCCACCTTAGCCTCCCAAAGTGCTGGGATTAGAGGCATTAGCCACCACACCTAGTTCACCAGTTATTAACGATTTCCATATTTGGTGTCTCTCTCTACACACACACCTATGTGCGGGTGCACGCACAGACACCTTTTGTGTTTTTTTCTGAACGATTTGAAAGTAAGTTGCAGACATCACATCCCTTCACCCCCTAAATATTTTCATGGCTATATCCAAGGAGAAAGAACATTTTTTAATTTATGTAACCTCAATATAGTTATCAAATTTGGGAAATTTAACATTGATCCAATATTATTTTCTGACTTACTGTCTATATTCCAGTTTGCCAGTTTTCCCGTTAATATCCTGTATAGCTGGTTTTATTTCTAAGCCCGGACACACAATGCATTTAGCTTTCAAGTCTCTTTCATCTCTAATTTGGAGGACTTCCTCAGCCTTTCTTTGTTCTTCATGACTCTGGGTTTTTTGTTTTTTGTTTTTTTTTTTTTTGAGACAGAGTTTCGCTCTTGTTACCCAGGCTGGAGTGCAATGGCACGATCTCGGCTCACCGCAACCTCCGCCTCCTGGGTTCAAGCAATTCTCCTGCCTCAGCCTCCCGAGTAGCTGGGACTACAGGCACCACCATGCCCAGCTAATTTTTGTATTTTTAGTAGAGATGGGGTTTCACCTTGTTGACCAGGATGGTCTCGATCTCTTGACCTCGTGATCCACCCGCCTCGGCCTCCCAAAGTGCTGGGATTACAGGCGTGAGCCACCGCACCCGGCCGACTCTGGATTCTTTAACCTAGGCTGGTCTGATGTTTTCTTATCTTTGAATTCAAGTGATACGTTTTGGACAGTATATCTTAGAAGTAATATTGTGTCCTTCTCAGTGTAGTATACCATGAGACATACACTGTGAGACTGTCCCATTATCCATGATAGGAATGGATAAGGTGGTGTCCATCAGGTTTCTGCACTGCTAAATTACTTTTTTTTTCTTTTGTAATTAATGAGCACTTTTGTAGGCGATAGTTTGGGTATATGTTAATATCCTGTTCCTCACCAAACTTTCACCTATTCTTGACTGAATTATCACCCTAATTTTTAAATATAGATAATACATAGATAGATATATCTGTATAGGTATGTATATCTGTATAATCAGTGGAACATGTGACAGAAACTGAATCAAGTTTTATAATTCTACTAAGTTATCCTTGGCAGGTGAAGTAGTTGCAGAATGCCGGCGAACTTCTATTTCTTCAGTAGATTGACAAACAAACCAGTCAGGTGAAAGCTGCCAGATATTTTTAAACAGAGCTATAAGCAACCCCAAGAAAAGAAAGAATAAATTCAGGCTGAGACTGAAGCCTGCTAAGTCCTCAGGTTACATTCTCCTGCTACTCAGAGCCAGATAAACCTTGACTAGTGTGACCCTCAGGCAATCCACCACTAATCTCAGGACTGGGAAAACCCTTTATTTCTCCACAGAGTTACCGAGTGCTCATTTTCACACTGTGCTTCGTTTCCAAGGCGGAACTTCTTTCCTGGGGAGGGGCTTTCCTTGCTGGTGACGAATCTTGACTAGTAAAGGCGCGCATAGGCCACATCCACCTTGTATTCCTCCTGTGCCTGGCGATGAAGGGCAGAGAGGTCCGTCGCTTTGGGGATAGCTGGGTTTGGGCTTTCTCTGGCTCCTTACATGTATGGTTCATTTCCGTCTTTCTAAGGAAATCATTTGTCTTATATTCATTGGTTCTGTGTGTTCCCTGACACACATCATATGAAAAAGTGACGATTCAGAAAGAAGACCTCAAATCGGATGGTCGATCAGTGACAAAGTTCTGCTGGGCTTGTCTAAGCACCTGTGGCTTCAGGATGGAATTCTCTCAGCCAAGTAACCGTACAGTTATTTTCATTCATCTGTTTACTTCGAAAGAGAATTAATATATATGGGTTTATACAGAGATTTATGTATAAGGAGAGTTTCCATAGCATTATCATAAAGAAAACTGACGATCAGAATAAGTGTTCTTCAAGCAAAACAGAAACAAAAGCAAAAAACGATGTACTATGATGGCAAGACACCAAACTTAGTTTTTATTCAAATATAATTAACATACAATGAAATGTGCATATCTTGAGCATCTGATGGATTTTGACAGTTGTATATATGATGTACCACCACGAAAACAAGGTATATAGAAAATTCCCATCCCTCAGAACGTTCCCTCCTGTCTCCTTCCAGTCCTGCCCACCACCCACAGACTGCCACTGTGCTGATTTCTGTCACTACCTTCCCTCCAAGGTAACCACTGTCCAAACTTGTATCTCGAAAGATTGGTTTTGCCTGTTTTTGACCTTCATATAAAGGGAATCATACTGGAGTCATTTACACATGAGATTCATTTACATAGTTGTAATGTTTTATTGCTATGTAATATTCCCCAATATTATTTTGAAGCAAATTTCAGACACATATCATTCCGTTTATAAACATTTCAGTAGATAACTCTAAAAGATGAGGGATCTACAAAGACCCTACGTTGTTATATCTAAAAGAAATCAGCACAAATGCTGCGGCACATTCTGGTCTTCAGTCCAGTGGGGATGTTGGAAGTTGTGGCCCAGGCTGAGTCAGAAACAGGCAGGGAGGCTGGGGCCTGCTTGTGACAGAGGAGAGGGAGGAGTGGGAGGAGAGCATTTATGAGCCTTAGTGGGCTGCTGGGGAAGGGAAAGGCACAGAGAATGAGGGAGAAGGGAGGAGGATGTCACAGCGCTTACTTGGGGCTTTTGATAAATGTGTGTGGAATAAATGTCAACATCAAGGACCTTGGATGGAAAAAGACCCTGTTTTCCACTGCTTTTGTCTTTTAGTCCTGGGTTTCCAGCCCCCTGAACTACGTAAGTGAAGAGACGTTTATAAGGAGTTATGTGTATTTATTATGCTTAAAGATTCAATTAGCCTGCCTTAAGGTACATAATATCTCTCAAACCCAAATACCTTTTCTTCTCTTTGTTTAAAATGCATTTTCATCCATATACCCAATTTTTCTTTTTGTTGGAATTTGATTTTGACTAGAAGAGACTGGTTTTATTCCCAGGTGACCATGAATATGCCTGCATATCATCTTTTTTTGTCCATTAACAACATTTGCTTCCTCATTATAGTTTTCTATTCCAAAAAAAAAAGTGTGTATCAACCCAACCCTCATGCAAATCAGTAAGGGCACATTACATGTTCTTGGTATATTTCCCTGTGCTTGCCTCTGTTTCCACAGCCCTCCTGCTGTTTTCCTGCCTGTGTGCTCTTTTATTCTGTTGATAGCTTTCATTTTGGTCTTCCCTTCACATCTGGCCCTTCAAGCTGGTCTGTGGTTCTGCACTGCGGTTGGGCCATTCAGTGATTGGACTTTCTCCAGCCCCCACCAAATGCTGTCTCTTTCTGTAGCAGGAAGATGAGCTTAAGATGTCTTTCTTATGGTGTCTCGAATGATATATTTTGCTTTGGGTGCAAAAGCCCGTACCAACTTGAAATGCTGTGTCTGCTGTGTGTTTAGTAATAAATACGATAGCAATAGTAACAATAACAGAAACAGCCTTAGGCTTTGGGAGTCATTGTTGAGCACAGCCCACCCCTTAGCTATTATTTTTCAATAATATTCAAAAAGGTCTATAGATTATATTACAAAATATCTTCATTAACGTTTTGTTGCTTCCACATTTTTCCCCGTGCCGTTACGGATTGTATCATAGTCTTCTCAATAGAAGTGAAAATTTAAAAATGAGAGTTATTCTAGCTGATGACCAGAATAAATATTCTTAGGAATAAAACTCTTCTATAATGGCAAGAGAGTAAGCCTTATTTTTATTGAAATACGATTAGCATACAATGAAATGTACATCTTAGGAATTTGATGAGTCTTGACAATTGTATACACTCATATACCTCCACCGAAACAAGACCACAGCTCATGTCCGTCACTCCAGAATGCGCCCTCCTGTTCCCTTCCACGTGCTACTCATCCTTCAGAGGCAGCCTCTGTTCAGATATTTATCCCCACAGAGAGGTTTTGCCTGTCCTTGAATATTGCATAAATGCAGTATGAGTGCTCTTACAGCTGACTCTTTTTTTCACTCATTACTGTCTGTGAGATTCATTCCTGCTGTTGTATCTATCTGTCGTCCATTCCGTGTCGTTGCTGAGTAGCATTCCGTTAGGTGCTGTGTAATTTGTTTATCTGTCCACTTGCTGATGGGCATTTGGATTGTTTTCAGTTCTGAACAATTTTGAATAAAGTTGCTATGAACATCTGCGTGCAGGTCTTCACGGGAGTGTGGCAGAAGGCTCTAGAATGTTTCCCAGTGATCCCTGCCTCCTGGTGTTCTTGCCCCACCCTGTGCAATCGCCTTTCCTTGAGTGTATGTGAGGGGGACTTGTGACTCCTTCTAACTAACAGAATATGGGAAAGGTGATGGGATGTCATTTCCATGATTGTTACATGTGATTGTATCTTCCATACTGTTAGCAGGTGCTGTTGACTCTCTTGCTGGCTTCTATGAAATAAGCTTCCCTATGGGGACACCTACATGGCCAGGAACTACAGGTGACCTCTGATTGACAGCCCGTGAGAAACTGAGGCCCTCAGTGGAGAGTCTGCAAGAAACCGAATCCTACCAACAACTGTAAGAGCTTGGAAGTGGTTCCTTCCCTAGTTGAGCCTCTGATGAGACCCGAGCCTGGGCTGGCACCCTGGTGGCAGTCTCATGAGAGCTGCTAATGTAGAGGACCCGGCTAAGCCAGGCTCAGACTCCTGGCCCACGGGAACTGTGAGATAATAAATGCAGCTTTTATAAGCTGTTAAGTTTGCAGTAATGTTACACAGCAATAGGTTAAAACAAGATGGTTTTTAACTATCTTGGACAAATATCTAAGAGTGGAATGACTGGAACATATAGTAAGTGTACATTTAACCTTTGAAGGAGCTGCCAAACGCTTGTTCACGTGGGTGTATGTTTCTGTACTCCCACCAGCAGCGGATGTGAGTTCCACCACACCGCGCCCTCAACGGCAATTCGTGTTGCCAGTCTTTCTGATTTTTCCATTCCAGTTGGCATGGAATCATCTCACTGTGGTTTTTAGTTTACATTCGCTTGATGACTAATGAGAAATAAACCTGTTTTAACCTGTTATGCAATCTGCTCAAATTTTGTTTTTCTTCCAAAAGAAATACAGCTTGTTTGTTAGCTTTAGTTTTTTTTTTGGGTCCTTGTTATTTGAGATACACAGATGAAAAGATAAGATTACAGACTTAAAGAAACATTATATAAGAAATATATCAACATATTGTTGTATGTAGAATATGAAATGGGGAATAGAAGACATGAGATATCTGCTATATACCTCATATATGAAATGAAAATGAAGTGGAAAAATGGGTAATTCAGTATACTCATTGCTAAGTGAAATAACATATACTGCTACGCCATAAGGTAGGTGTTGGTGAATTTCATTGTAAGATAAGGAATCTGAAGCTTACAGACAATGACCAGTTGAAACGGGCTAGGCTACGCTGCAGTAACAAATATCCCTCCCTATTTCAGTGGCTGAAAACAACAAAGGCTTATTTCTTCCGTATTCACGTCCATCATGGGTTGGTCTGGAACCCTGCTCCACGTCTTTGTTGCTTTCACTGCAGAACTCTGGCTAACAGAGAATGCACCACATTGCTGGTACAGTGGCAAAAGGAGAAGAAATCATAGCAAAGACTGCACAGCTCTCGAAGCTTCACCTAGAGGTGACATACAGTACTTACTTTGCTCACTTTTATGGACAAAGGACAAAGGACTCCAGTGGGGCAGGGAAATAGAATTCCATCCTCTAGAGGCTAAGTAATTTACCCTAAAGGGCAGAATTTTTTTTTTCCTAACACAGAAAGTTATTTATTTCAAATACAATTTCAGTGGGTAAATAAGGCGGCACATTCCTTCAACAAAGGACACATCCAGGAAAGCAAGACATGTCCGAGTGAAACACAGCTTCGCCACCAATTTCAGTCAACTCTGGCAACATTGCATCAGCCCATCAACTTAACAGGTAAGCTTTAAACCTTTTCTGTACAAAACATAAATCAAAAGTATCTGTAGCACCTGCCCCAATATTAATATTTTAAGTCCCCTAAGAACTTTCAAGAGCAAGTGTTACTGTTATTTTCAGATATCTTTCAGTCTATAGATTATCTCTGACTTTGTGTATCTAATTTCTGCTTAGCTACATAAAAGTATTTTCAAAGCTTGGTTTCTGCCACTGACCCAGTTAAAAATTAAGACGTTAATCCATGTTCTAATCTTTTTTTTTCCCCCATTTATTTATTTTATTGCATTTTAGGTTTTGGGGTACATGTGAGGAACATGCAAGATTGTTGCATAGGTACACACGTGGCAGTGTGATTTGCTGAAGGGCAGAATTTTGACTCAAGCCAGATCTTAAGATTCTTTCTCTTTTTTTTTTTTTTTTTTTGAGACTGAGTTTTGTTCTTATTGCCCAGGTTGGAGTGCAATGGCACGATCTCAGCTCACTGCAACCTCCGCCTCACAGGTTCAAATGTTTCTCCTGCCTCAGCCTCCCGAGTAGCTGGGATTACAGGCATGCACCACCATGCCCAGCTAATTGTGTATGTTAGTAGAGACGGGGTTTCTTCATGTTGGTCAGGCTGGTCTCGAACTCCCTACCTGAGGTGATCCGCCCACCTTGGCCTCCCCAAGTTGTTATAGGTGTGAGCCACCACATCCAGCCCAGATCTTAAGATTCTAAACCTAATGCTTTTCCTTCTACACCTTCCTTGTCCCAAATGAGCCTTAAAATAATATTGTTTCATTTACTTACTGTTTCCATAGTTTTTTGTTCTATTTCTAAGGTTGAAATATTCTCTTATTCATTTTTCATCAAAATGAGCCAGATAGCTCATGTAAAAAGAATTTATTTATTTAGCATGCCTGCTTATACACAGATGCATATTTTCAATTTCTTCATTTCCAGTTCAGAAAGCTCTGTTGGTAATGAATTTTCACCAAAGTAGTACAAGATTGGAAAATAAAATAAGCGTCGACACATTTTCCAAAATCAACACGAACCCAATGTGAGAACCAGACAATTATTACCTCTGGAGTCAGCCCCAGATTATTAAAATGCTCCAAAAAGTAACCCAGCAGGGGACGACCTTTATTTCTCAGTCATTTTCACTGGAAATTTTCTCAGGGTCCAGCGGTCACCTCCACACTCTCCTCCTAATATCTGAACAATACTGTAGGTTCACCCAGGACTTAGGAATACCAGAATTTGTTTCTCCCTCCATTGGTTTCAAAGATACCACTTAGATACTGAATCAGATATGGCTGGATATGATCTGGAGATGAGTTTTATGTTGCTCACAGTGTTTGTAACTTTAACAAATTAGCTGCCAATACCTAAAAATTGTGACTACGTTTGGATTAGCAGCTTCTCTTGGAAAACTGACAGAGCTGACAACCCTTGCCTGATGCTGAGTAACAGCTGGCCCTTTAGGAGGGCCAGGTACCACACAGAGCCTCATAGTCCCCACCTGAGACCTCTTCACTCCTCTGCGTTTCCCAACAAAGGCACACAGACATTGAGGCATTTCTCAGCATCTCCCTCTTCCTGATCCTCCGAAGTTTCCCAAGTCCCAGCTGTCAGAAGCCCCCTGATGCCTGGAGCTGCTCAGCAGGAGATCCTCCCAAAAACTGCCGGTAGGGATAAGAGCCAGATGCCATAGCAGTAAGGGCCGGTTTATTCAGCCCAGGAATTTCAGGCAATGCCTGAGCCTCCCCCGACTTGGCTCCCCGGCTTGCCTTTCTGCCTGGGCCCCTGTTACACTGACAGCTCTCCCCTTGTTCATTCCTGTGAGGTGTATAGATTCTCAGAGCTGGCTGCAACCTCCTATTCCTTGACAGCCCTCTCCTGCTCACCGGCAGCGTCAGCTTACAGCCTGGCTGCCTCCTCTGACACCACAGCTCAGGCTCTCAAGTGGGCGTGGCAGTCGTTATTGGCTTACGTTTGGTTGTTTATTTGCACAGGGTAAATATGTAGCAGGCTCTTTGCCTTAGGAAGCAGGATGGTGAACTAACCAATGGGACAAAACAGATAGTCCAGAAACTGGAAAAATGCACATACGGCCACTTGATTTATGACAAAGGTGACGCTACAGTATAGTGGGGAAAGGTGTTTTTTTAATTTTAAATTAATTAATTAATATGAGATGGAGTTTCGCTCTTGTTGCTCAGGCTGGAGTGCAATGGCACAATTTTGGCTCACTGCAACCTCTGCCTCCTGGGTTAAAGTGATTCTCCTGCCTCAGCCTCCCAAATAGCTGGGATTACAGGCGTGTGCCATCATACCCAGCTAATTTTGTATTTTTAGTAGAGACGGGGTTTCTCCATGTTGGTCAGGCTGATCTCGAACTCCTGACCTCAGGTGATCCACCCACCTCGGCCTCCCAAAGTGCTGGGGTTACAGGCGTGAGCCACTGCTCCCAGCCTATTTAGTTCTCTTTGTAAGTCATTCCACACAAGGTTGGATTGACAGCCTCTCATATATTGGGCTTCCTGCTGGGCAGCAGTGATGTAAGAGTGAACAAGACACACTCCTTGTGCTCAAAGAGCACGCAATTTAGTTGGGAAAAGACCCAAGAAACAAATGAGTACAACGAAGTGTGATGAATCCCCTAACAGTATGTTAAGGGAGCCCAGAGGTAGGGTGAGGTGGGTGAGGTGGGTGAGGTAGGGTGAGGTGGGTGAGGTGGGGTGAGGTAGGGTGAGGTGGGTGAGGTGGGTGAGGTAGGGTGAAGTGGGTGAGGTGGGTGAGGTGGGTGAGGTAGGGTGAAGTGGGTGAGGTGGGTGAGGTGGGTGAGGTAGGGTGAAGTGGGTGAGGTGGGTGAGGTGGGTGAGGTAGGGTGAAGTGGGTGAGGTGGGTGAGGTGGGTGAGGTGGGTGAGGTGGGTGAGGTGGTGTGAGGGAAGACTCTCTGGAGGAGACAGTGCATGAGGAAGGAGTTAGCTGGGAGGAGTGGGGATAAGCGCATGTTTGGCAGAGAAGCCAGCACGTGCAAAGGCAAGGAAGAACAGGGCGCACAGATCGCTACCCATTTCTTAAACATGTGTGGAAAATCTCTTAGACTATATTCTGGCTTCTTGCTGAGAAGTATCACGTGTCAGTTTAGCACATATGCCGCACTGTGTGATGTCAATGATGGGTATTGTTATTCCAGTTTTACTGATGGGACAGGTGGATCTGGGGCACTCGGATGACTTACCCAAGTCCACGTAGCTCTCTAGTGGAGATGGTGGAATTAGAACTCAGGTCTTTGGACCCCTGCTTTTGCATTCCTTCCATTGTGCCATGTGACTGCTAGTTCAGCCCAAGTCATGCCTTTGGAACAGCACGGAGCCGAGGCTTTATGGGAGGCAGGGAGGGTGTTCACACGGTATGTGGCTGGATTTACAGTTGGCCGGGTTAGTGCCTTCAGGCTGTCCTGCGTACATAAAGCTAAGGGACTAGCAAAAGGAAAAAGGAAGGCCATGTGAACATGGTCACAAAGGGTCTGGGTCACAGAAGGGCTGAATCCAAGTGTCTATTTCACACTGAATGGCTCTGAATGGAGGGGGGTGGTCCTGAAAGAACGCCATGCCCAACACCGGCCACCAGGTGGCACTCAGATGCAGGCATGAGCGGGCCGTGGACGGGTTTGGCAGAGGCTGCAGCAGCAGAGGGCAGGTGACTGTGCTCCTACCTCTGACGGAAACCAGGACGGAGCAGGAGGCCTTGGACACGCGCAGGGCAGCCATCCCACGTGCAGGCCTGCCGAGCTCTGCCTACGCCCACCTGCAGACCCCGGGCTGATTGTTGTTGTTGGCTGCAGGGGGTCTCTGTGCCTGAAACCATCAGGGACGCTGGAATTAGGAGCCTGGGCAATTCCCTTGCTCTGCCTGGATGTATCTGTGGGGTACACAAACAGTTGTATTTGGACTTGAAAAGATTGGGTACCGCACCTTTTCCCACATGTGTAAAACGCAGCTCTGGCTCTCCGAGACCCCCAAACGTGCATGACGCCAGCTGGCAGGGAAGCATCTTTCTAAATTTCCTCATGGCAACATTCTGCTTGGGCTCATCAGAACCATTCTCTTTTTCTCCTTTCCTGGCGTCTTGTTTTGATATCCATTGAGAAATCCATGTGGATTTCACAACGCCAGTGTTTTCATGTGTGCCGTGGGGACAGCTTGTGCCTTGTAGGGCTGCTGTGAGCCGCACATGTAAGAACAGAACCAAGAGGGCTTTGCAAACTGTGAAGTGCTCTCTATGCTTACTGTGGCTCCACTCACGGTGCCAAGTCCTCTGTTAGCTATTTCTGCCTCCTCCTCCTCCCAGATAGCATTTTTCACATACAAGGCATGGTTCTAAGGATTTTGTCATGTCCTATAAGGCAGGTGCTTCCATATCCCTTGCAGGCTAGTTTGTTGCAGAGTGAGCTTGAAATGCAGGTTTGCAGCTTCAAACTCTGAAACCAGGGGCCTCGCTCCTATCCCCAGATGGCCTCTCCTGCTCAAAGACATGTTGCTGCAATGGAAAGCCATGCGCCTGACTTTCCACGTTTTCATTTGCTACCAGATGGAGGCTTAAAAGTAGTTCTCCCCGTGGTTCTCGCCTCCTTTGTACTCGCCCCCAGCCTCCAGGCCCTTGCCTGGGCCCAGCTGTTCCCCACTTCCCATCTACTTCTTCCTTCTGGGATGGAGCAGAGGAAAGGAGGAGGGTTGAGGGGACCTGGGAGAGCAGAATGGGTGAGCCCTGCTCTCTGCGTGTCTGGCTGCGGGGAGGGTGGGGATTGCCTTTGCGGGAATGAGGAAAAAGGGGTCGCTCTACCCCCAAGCAGCATTAGGCTTCTGTTAGGCACAGGGACACTTCCAGGGTGTAGTTGCCATTGATCCATCTGGGTGCTGTTGGTTGAAGCCACACTGGGCGTGGTGAATTCGAACATGCCAGATGCTTTTCTTCACGGTAGCAGCCCTGTCATCGCCTGAGGATCAGCACCCCCAACCTTGTGCCAGTGAGGCAGCTCGCGATGCAGCCTCCCTCCCTTCTCCTGTCGAAGGCCCAAAGGGTGTCCAGCAGCCTCCCAGGTCACAGAGCTTCATCCAGGAGCTTGGCAGGTAACGGACGGCATTGGACCCGGTGCCTTTTCGCTTCTTGTAATTTCCTGAAGAGATGCCTGTTTTCACAAGGTTCTGGTTAGTGCTCAGATTCAACATTGATTAGAATAGTTGGGGGCTGTGCAAAGGGGGCGGGGCAGGAGCTATGTTTTACTGATGTATCAGGCTGTAGCACCTGCAGCGAAGGAAAGGCAGGAAGCCAGCTAGACAGAAAGGGCATTGGTGGGTCAGGCCCCCTTTGGTCCTAAGATCTGGGATTCGAAGCCTGGATCCTACCCATTTGTTTTCACTGCGGTGTAAATACTGATACCTCGTGCTGCTGTCCCTGTGGTTTACTCAAGAATGACAGACATACTTCCCTGAGCCAGATCCTCCAGGCAGCCATTCCAGGGGCAAAGAAAAGAAGCTGCGCCTCTGAGGAGCCCTCCTGTAGCTCCTGGTTACATGCAGGAATAACCTCGGCCAGCCCTCTCGGGAGGAGGAAGCTCTAACGGGTCAGCCTGCAAGGGTGGACCTGGAGCCACAGCTCAGTGACACTTCCTTGGGCCTGTCACTCCACCCCAGGGCCCTATAGGCACTTCTGGCCAAATCACACTGGAATGATAGAACTGGCTTCTTTCCCTGGCTCCCCTGGGCAGGGGTTGGGGCTGGAAGGGAAATTCTCCTCCCAGAACAAACCCAAAGGCAAACATTTAGTCCTGTAGACAGGTCTGAAGCCCTAGTTTCCAGTGCAGCAAGTGAAGACACGGGGTGTTCACGTGCAGATGAAAAGCAGTTAGGGAATCAGCCAAATCTTAGCTGAGTGTGTTACACCTGAGACAGGCCAGCGGGGAAGTCAAAGTCACGGGAATGCGCGGGAGGGGTGTGAGGTGGGAGCTCAGGGCAGGGGCAAGCAGGAGGGGGAGGGAGTTGCAAGAGTTGTTTGACAAGCCCACTCATCCACGTGAGGAAGCAGCAGAAGATCTTCCGGGCAAAGGAGCAACTTGTACAAAAGTGCAGAAGTGAGGCCGGGCGCAGTGGCTCACACCTGTAATCCCAGCACTTTGGGAAGCCGTGGCAGGTGGATCACAAGGTCAGGGGTTCGAGACAAGCTTGGCCAACATGGTGAAACGCCGTCTCTACTAACAATACAAAAATTAGGTGGGCATTGTGGCACATGCCTGTAATCCCAGATACTCGGGAGGCTGAGGCAGGAGAATCTCTTGAACTTGGGAGGTGGAGGTTTCAGTGAGCTGAGATTGCACCCTGCCCTCCAGCCTGGGCGACAGAATGAGACTGTTTTAAAAAACAAAAGCCACCACAACAAAAAACCCCCAAAATTCAGAAGTAGAAGGTGTCAAAGCAGCTTTGCCTTGCTGGGGAAGGAGCTGTTTGGGAGATGAGGTCAGAGAGGTGAGTGGCCTACCTCGGAGGGTTCAGAAAAGGAAGGAAAACCCAAAGGCACACTACAGAGTCTTAAACTAACAACACTGGCAGAAAACCAAATGACCTCAGGAGTGTCTGGTCTTGTTCCCATGACAGCCAGGACTAGGCAGGCCAGAAGGCCAGAGGCCCTTCAACACGAGATTAAGCAGGTCACTGGGAAGGCCCTTGCGTGCCCTGGCCCCTCTGAAGGTCACGGATCCTGAGTGTCACACTGATTTGTAGCTGCAGCCAAATGGGAAGGGTCTGCTCAGAGGTCGTGCTGACTTGGTGTTTAGACTCAGTGCCTGTGTGAGGAAACAGCCCAAAACCACTAGGGCTGGTGCAGAAAGGCAGGGCCTTCAGGTGATTCCAGAGGCCAGAGCGTTGTCAGGATGTTTCTCGCCCTACAAACTCTCCTGAGCCCTGGCTCAGGGCCTGGTCCTCTGCAAGGCCTGGGAACACGAAGCCCCCCTAACTCCTCAGCAGGAGTGAAGACCCCTCATCCAGGACCACACCCAGCCCGAGGCATGGGAAGAACCCTCCTGACGCCCTAGTCCCAGCCTGGCCCTGCGGACCGGGCGGGCTGGGCGTCTTCCTGGCTGGTATGGGCCAGTTTGGTATTGGAGCTGCAGCTCTGTCATTGTGTCTTCTCCAAGGCGAGGATAGTGGTGTTGATGGCCAGCTGCACATAGTGCCATGGAAGGGACGCTGGTGTCAAATACCGAAACTGGATGAGCCAGTTGCATCCAGTGGGTAAATCTCTCAACCTCCCAAATTTTCATCTGTGTAAGGGGTTGCAGTCCTCACCTTGCAGGGGTAATGGTTGCACGAGACAACATGTGTAAAGCTGAGGCCCAGGCCCAGCTCAGTCCTTCCAGCCAAGGCCTGTCACCTTGTGAAGGAGCATTCTTCTGCCACCCTGAGCTGGATGGACAGAAAGGCCTCCACTGACGTGCAGAGGCCTGGCTCGCCCCGACTTGGCTGGCTTCCTGGCCAGCCTGGGGCTCGTGGCCTGCAGGGGGCAGGAACGGGACACACCGCCGGCAGAGCGCTCTCTGCAGCGTCTGGAATGGAAAGTTCTTTGCGCAGTGAATGCAGCTGGGGTCGATTTGTTTTTAAATGGGTAATGTTTGCGGTTCGTTTATGCAAGCCCTTTACATCTGGCATTCAAAGAAAATAATCAGTCTAGACTATCAGACCCGATAGCAGCTCCTATGAAATTCGGGCCTGACTTTGCAGTCAGAGTGCCTTCCCTGCTCCCTCCCGCTCCCTCCGTCTCTCCTCTTGACCTTTTATCTCAGCGGGAGCCCTGACTAGAAGGAGGGTTCTGGAAATGTGGTGTGTTTCTCATTAAGTTTCTGCAGCATAAAGTCACGTGATGCAAAGCTCTTTTTTTTCTGGTCTCCTTTCTTTCCCGTATGTATCTACAGTGACTCCTGCTGCTTAGGTTCTATTTGAGATGATTGAAGGCCGAAATCTTGTTGATACGAAGATTTTAAAAAATCTGTTTCTAGGGTGCTGGTGGTATGCTTGGTTTATTTTTCCCTGGCAGTGAGGTGGTCAAACAATTCCAAATAGAATCGCTCCTCTGCTCTGGACCAAACGTCCCCTTTTCTTTTCTCTTTGCACATCTGCAAATTTCTTTCTCTAAAACTTGAGGCTCTGACTTGGGAGATTTTCATGCTGGGTGGGCCCAGACTTCTGAGGGGGCCCAAAGGAACCTTGTGGGGCTGTGAGGAGTCCCAAAGCACGCGGAGGGCCACGGCCATGAACAGCAGCTCCCTTCCCGCATCTGCAGAGAAGCTCTCACCTGAGCCCAGTGGTCTGTGGCAACAAATGGAGACAGAGAGAGAGCAAGAGAGAGCGAGGGGGGTGGGGAGAGAGAGGGAGGGGGTGGAGAGAGAGGGAGAGGGTGGAGCGGGGAGAGGGAGAGGGCACCATAGATCCTGACAACCGCCAGGCCTCTTTTATCTTGTCCTGGGCCTGGCAAGGAGGCTGCAAGCCCTACACGGCCTCTCTGAGTAGAAAGCCACAGGTGAAAGTTTGCGCAGCTGATGTCTCAAAATAGGCCCCAACTTCATGCCTAAAGCACAGCTCTGTGAGAGTGTGAACTGAGCCACCCTTGTGCAAGTGAGCATTGCAGTCATAGCCTTGGTGTAGACCAAAGGTCCCGCCCTACGTGCTGCCCTACAGGGCTCAGTCACTGGCCTCCTCTTCCCTTGTCCCTCATCTTGATCTTCAGCAGGTGGGGGAGGGGCTAGCCTTGCATCTTCCTTTGAAAAACAATGGGGTGTTGGAGGTCAGGGTCAGTATCATCGCTGCCTCATAGTCACTGAGGGTTGGAGTTCAGGGTCAGTATCAACCCTGCCTCATAGTCACTGAGGGTTGGAGGTCAGGGTCAGTATCATCCCTGCCTCATAGTCACTGAGGGTTGGAGGTCAGGGTCAGTATCATCGCTGCCTCATAGTCACTGAGGGTTGGAGGTCAGGGCCAGCTTCTTCAGCTCCTTCCATTAGGTAACGCATGTCATCTGCAACATTCTGACCCAGGATGTACCTTGGATGTGCATTCAATGTCTTGCTTTTAGTATCATTGTCGCCTCGTTGTTGTTGAGGGGCGGACTTGCCCATTAGGGCCAGAGCCTCAGGTGGGAATGCTGCAGGCTGTCTCAGTACCCGGCTCTTTGCTGACTTCTGTCCTTCCCTCCCCTCCCGCAGCACGCTTCCACCCTCTATTACCAACATTCACAGAACCCTTTACGGTTTAGCCCCACCTGCTTCAGCGTGGGTTCTGAACCACAGAAGAGAATTGAGGAGTGGGGGTGTCCATTTCTAGTCTGATGGCCATGAGCTCCCTGGGAGACCTTGGGGAGCCCCTCCCACCTATGCACTTGTCCTTGTCTTCACGATCTGGGGTGGATCTGAGGTTTGCTCAACTCTCTTCCAGCTCAGAGAGTTGGTTGTGTGGGTCAGGAAACCCGAAAAGATCTGCTTTTATTTCGTTCTTTTTCTTTTTTAGTAGCTTAGTCGATAAATTTATTGTCTTTATCTGAAAAATTCTCATAGGAAATTCAGTGTAGCTCCCAGCAGCCCGTTCTTGAGCCCTGACGAAGCTTGCCTTCTTTTGAGCGATCCAGTGTTTCTTCTGGGCAGGGACATTTTGGGATGGTTCCACCTTTTCTCTTTATCTTCTTTCTTGGGTCTCTTCTCGTAGCCTGGATTCTCTCGCATAGCAGCGTGAGCTTTCTTCTACAGCTCCTCCGTCATGTCTGGAGTTACGCTGTTCTTTATGTATTGGGAGAACTGTTTCTTGTAAGCATCTTCATTTTCTTCCATTGGGTAACGCATGTCATCTGCAACATTCTGACCCACGATGTACTTCCGATGTGCATTCAGTGTCTTGCTTTCAGCATCATAACCAGGGAATCTGTTGTGTGCTGTGAGAGACAGAGAGGTCTCCATCCACAGCTCCCTTCAGGGCTCCAAAACCTTTATCACCAGTGCTGGTTCTGGCAAGCCCTGCATCCAAATAGCAGGTGGAGCCACCAGCCGACCATCGGTGCTTTCCACGTGGTGTTCATCTCCGATTGTATCCACCTGCACCTGGCCTTCATAAATCTTGTCCGTGCCCGACCCACTGAGAAGCCTGCGGGCAGGCAGCGGCCGGCTCGGTACGCTGCAGCAGACTGTGAGGTCCCCCATCGCACGGCATCTCGGCAGTTTACATGCGTCAGCTGCACAGACAATCAGGTCCCCTTCTGTACAGGCACTCTGACAAGTGGTATCTCTGTCACCAAACTATCCTCCTGTAATTGGATGTGTTGTACTTATTTTTATCCAGCATCATTAAGTGTTTCTTAATAATCAGTTTTAACATCTCGTTTTCTGAATTTCACTTGGTTTCTCGTAAAGCAGGCCTTATTTTTGACAACTTTAGCAAACCCTATCCTGTAAAACGGAGACCCATGTTCACAGCTGGATACATACCTGCAGGTCTCAGAGATCTGCTTTTCTAAATAAAGTTTACTGGAACCCAGCCACACTCATTCATTTACAAATCAGGCCTGTGGCTGCGTCTGCACTACCATTCAGAAGTGAGTGGTTACCACAGAGACCATGCGCCCTGCAGCACCTAAGATATTTACTATCTGGCCCTTTACAAGGAAAGTTCGCCAACATCTGGTCTATGGCTTCCATTTTATTTTATCTTTCACAGGGTGGGGCAGACTTGTCCTCAGAGCCACAAGAATTTTGTTTTGTGGAACATGATCTTGGTGACTTGAATAAAACGGAGGAGGCTGTTCCAGGATCTGAGCCACAGAACAGGTGAAGGCATCAATCTGTGTTAGTCAGCTAGGGCTGCCATGTAAAATGTCATCGACTGAGTGGCTGAAACAGCAGAAATTTACTCTTCACAGCCACGGAGGCCAAAAGCCCATGATCAACGTACTGGCAAGGTAGGTTTCATCCTTGGCCTTTCTCTTGACTTGCAGGTGAGCACCATCTTGCTGCGTCCTCCTTCTTTGTGCATACGGGGGATGGGTGGTGGGGGGGGAGAGAGAGAGAGAGAAAGAGACAGGGAGAGAGAGAGAGAGACAGGGAGAGAAAGAGAGAGAGAGAGAGACGGGGGGAGAGAGAGAGAGAGACAGAGAGAGACAGAGAGAGAGAGAGAGAGCACAAGCCAGCATGTGAGCTGCTGGTGTCTTTTCTCAAAAGGACACTAATCCTATTGGATCAGGGTCCCTTCGTTGTGACCTCACCTGGCCTTAATTACTTCCTCATAGGCTCTGTCTCCAAATATAATCACATTGAGGATTTAAGGCTTTAACATATGAATTTTGAGGGGGACACAATTTAATTTATAATAGAACTCTAATCTTTTTCTCGGGAGACTTTCTGGTTATGCCAGCCTGACAGATGGGAAACTATGGCAGTGGAGGTCAGACATTTGTTCTGTCTTAGGTGGAGTTACCCAGAAGCAAAGCCCGAGAGGAAGGCTTCTGAGAAAGCGATGCATTGAGGAAGTGCTCCCTGGGAAACTGGGCAGGGCAGCTTCACCCCAGTCCTTTGGGGGGCCCCGAAGCGTGGGTTACATCTCTGAGTCTGACACGCCTGTGCCTGTCAATCATTGGCCAAGGGCTACCTTGGGGGGATGTGGGCTCCCAGGCATCCCCAGTCTCTGCAGGTGGGGGCCAAGTGGCTCCAGCCGCCTGAGGTGCCGGCAGCAGAAACAAGTTCACACAGAAGCCGGGAGAGCAACACAAGTAGCCGTAAAAGGAGTTGGAGGGTGTCTGGGTAGAGTGTTGACTGCGTTGGCACATCCCACAAAGAAGAGTCAGTAACGAAGTGTGTATCGAAGGCTGTTTAGGCTTATTCTGGTAAAACGAAATGTGGCCCATCTGTGGAAAGGCTCTGTGTTTGAAAGGTGTCTGAAGAAGGGACTAGACCTTTTGTATTCTTGAATTCCCAAACCTGGCACACCGTAGGTGCTCAGTTAGGCTTGAAGACTGCTGGTAGCGTGGGTGACTGGATGCCTGCAGAGGGGCGGGCGTGACGGGCAGCAGGCTGGGGTCAGGTCTGAGAGAGCTAGCCTCTGTCCTGGGCTTCTCCTCGCTGCTTGGGAGCCTGTTCCGGTCCTGACAGTCCAGGAACGGGGGAAATCTGGCCATCTGACTCCAGCAAAGGACTTTTCTCCCTACACTGGGGAGTAGCCTTCCGGTGGAAACAGTGGGGTGGGTGGGAACAGGTGGCTTGCACGTAGCACAGGTGAAATTTTGTTTCTACCTTGATTTTATACACATCTTAGAGCAAATTGTATGGTGGTGGCTGATTTCATGCGTTTTTATGAGTTTTGTCACCTTGCCTAAATTTTCTTTTTTTCCCTTTGGGAGAATTGACCTGAAAAACTATTAGAAATAATGAGAGTTCAGTAAGGCAGAAAGTTACAAAATAAATGCACAAAAATCAATAGCTTTCGTATTTCCAACAGTAACCACTTAGAAAAAATAATGGAAAAGAAAGATCTCATTCAAAATAGAAACAAAAGGTATTTATCACCTTGCAGCAAAGTTACAGGAGACGACACATGTGCTGCACTTCCTCCCTCTGTCCCAGGCATCCTTCTGGTGGGAAAGACAGGTGTTATGGCCCCTGCCCCTCAGACCTTTGCCACAGGAGGATTGCCAGCCAGTTATTCACTGGCTCCCTTGGTAGGAGGTGTCTGCCTCTTGTGAGGCATGGCGAAGATATAAGCTCTGGGCAGCTACCAAGAGCCCTGTGGGCATGCTGGGCCACAGAGTACCCACTGTGGCTCCTGTAGGCAGTCATCCTATCTTAGCGCAGTGACTGGGTCGCAGGATGTTACGTGGAGCAGGGAGCGGTAAAGGCAGTGCTGGTGTCCTGGAATACCCACTGACTTTGGAAAGCCTCAGGCTTGGCAGCTGCTACTAGTCCAGCGGGTCTCTCTGAAGATCAAGCTGGCTGTGGCCGCTGTGGATGCAGGACAGAAAAGGTACTGGTGGAGGATTTTCCTGTACGGGATGGTGTCATGTCGGGGATGCGAGTAGATTTAGGAAGCAATCAGGGATGTTTTATCCCAGAAACATTCCAGGTTTAAACAGGATGACCTCTAATTGAGTGGAAGTCTCACATATATTAATACGAATCAGGATGTTTTTCCTTTGCAAATGGCAGAAAGCCTAGTTTAATCGTCCTTGTCCTGCAAAAAAAACCCAAACAATACAAAGCAAGCATATCCCACCCGTTTCTCCTTGGGTCTGCACAGCAGTGTGGCTTCTGACTGCAACTCCGCCTGACGAGTCTGCTTTCTCCATTCTCACAGTGGGCCCAGAACGAAGGGCGCCAGCGGGCCCTGGGAAGAGCCTGACATGGGATGACAGAAGAGGGGGATGAGTACTCCAGCTCCTTTGCCCCTTGGATGGCGTGGCTCTGAAGCATGTCTTCCACAAGGCCTCCCAGAGTTCCCAAGTGGGACCGAGCCCAAGTTGCCCTCTACTAATTGATTAATTAATTAATTAATATTTATTCATTTATGTATTTATTTGGAGACAGAGTCTTACTCTGTCGCTATCTCAGCTCACTGCAACCTCTGCCTGCCAGGTTCAAGCAATTCCCCTGCCTCAGCCTCCTGAGTAGCTGGGACTACAGGTGTGCGCCACCACACCCAGCTAATCTTTGTATTTTTAGAAGAGATGGGGTTTCACCATGTTGATCAGGCTGGTCTCGAACTCCTGGTCTCAAGTGATCTGTCTGCCTCGGCCTCCCAAGGTGCTGGGATTCCAGGCATGGGCCCCCGCGCCCGGCCAGTGATTCCAGGCGTGGGCCCCCGCACCTGGCCAGTGATTCCAGGCGTGGGCCCCCGTGCTGACCCCGCGTTGCCCATTAGGCGTTACTTGCTCAATGCTGCACCTTCGCTGGCTGTCTTCTTTTCCTGATTTGCTCATTACATAACTGGTGTTTTCTGATATTGCTTCTCAGTTAAACTCTTTGCTTATAAATCCTTATTTCAGGATATTCTGTTGTGGTGGAGCAGAGTCTCAACTGAGAGAGAGAGAGGGAGAAAGAGAGAGAGTCAGAGAGAGAGCGAGCAGGAGAGCAAAAGCACATGTACTGCAGTCCAGGCATAGATCTGGCTTCAGGTAGGACCTGACCAGAGGACTCAGACAAGATCATTGGGACACTCAGGTCTTCCCGTAACTTGGTTCTGCTTCGTTCTCAGGCAGACTCTGTCAACACAGTGGGTCTCAGCAGTTCCAGGCTTATAGCCTTCAAACTTCCCTGACAGAAAGAGGAGAACTTGTTTTTGTCCTAGGATATCTTAAAATTGCAAATTACTGGACTGACCTGCACATCTGTGAGCCCATCACCAAGCCAGGCAGATGGAATACTGTGTGTGTTTGTCAGAGTTCCCTGGAGGGACAGAACTAATAGGATATATATCCTATTAGTACACACACACACACACACACACACACACACACACACACACACACACAGGGGAGTTTATTAAGTATTAGCTCACATGATCACAAGGTCCCACCATAGGCTATCTGCAAGCTGAGGAGCAAGAAGGGCCAGTCTGAGTCTCAAAACTGAAGAATTTGGAGTCCAATGTTCAAGGGCAGGAAGCATCCAGCGTGGGAGAAAGATGTCGGCTGGGAGGCTAGCTCAGTCTTGTCTTTTCTTGTTTTTTTGCCTGCTTTATATTCTAGCCATGCTGGCAGCTGATTAGATGGTGCCCACCCAGATGAAGGGTGGGTCTGCCTTTCCCAGCCGCTGACTCAAATGTTCATCTTTTTTGTCAGCACCCTCACAGACACACCCAGGATCAATACTTTGCATAGTTTAATCTGATCAAGTTGACACTCAGTATTAACCATCACTGAGTCATGTGACTGTGGATCGCTTTCAGGTCCTCCTCTGTACACCCCCATTCCACTTTTCCAACACACTCTAGTAGCATACAATGGGGAGAAATCAGAAGCAGAGACAGAGGTCCTGTGTTTTGTAAGTAGATAGACAAACACATGTCCGTGGGTATGTGCTGATGTCTGTCTAATGGTAGAGAATCTGAGCGCTTGCTAACCATCTAACAATACTGGTGAATATATTCAAAGAACCTGTGTGTAAGCCAGACCACTCTTGTTTCCAATGTTATGAAACAAATAGAGAACAAGTATCCCAGCTGAAGTCCTGCCTCTTACTCCTTTTTATGTGAGTGATTTCTGTAGAAGAGACCAATCTTTGACAAGAAAACAGACGGTGAGAGAAAAACTAGTATCTAGAGACTTCCTAATTGTAGATTCGCCAGTGATTTTCTCAGCACTGTATAGTTGTGACCTCATCTGACGTGAAATCTACAGTGCTCGTCTTATAGTGGCCGCACCGAAGCCGGACGATGTTAAGTCAGGTGCCGAAGAAGCCCCTGAGCCTGGGCTGTTTGAGCCCTCCGTCATGTATTTTCACCATTGTAGATGTCTTCCCTCAGAGCGTGGTATTGGGAGGGGGAAGTCTGCTCTGCTGGTTCTGTGAATGAAATAAACCCTCTTCCCACTAGGCTAAGTGTTAAGTACCATGATGTTAGATTGAATGGTTAAATAGATGTAACTATTTAATTCCCTCTTTTTGGATTGGTGGGCAGTTCACATTTTTGAGGATAGCAAACAATGCGATGAATGAACATTGTTGCACTTAAGTTTTTATAAATTTTTCAGATAATTTATCTAGGGTATATACAAAAAAATTGCTTAGTCAAATGGCATGTATGTTTTAAGCCTTGTTTTGGAATTACAAAGGCAAATACGTGTCTATGTATAAAGGAAACATGTGATTTATTTTGAAAGTTAAGCAGGCTGTGCCCTTTTCACAGTCTTGAGCTAAACCTACCAGTCATATCTTAGCAAGTTTAGCACTCTAAAGTGAATTAATTTTTATGGCTTATTGTTTAAGGTAAGTGCGCCACTGGATAAGACTTGAAAATCTGTTGCTTGCCTTTCATTTCCACAGTAAGTTTCTGTGAGTCTTTGGTGAATTTCTGGAGAGTCTGAGTCTGTTGTCTTTGGGTCCCAACGCCATGTCTCATGTGGCTTATATCCTGGCTTGCCTCCTCCCCACCTCCAGAACCTCATTAGTGTCTCTCACACAGAGGATTCAGATTCCAAAAATATTTGTGGAATTAAGTGTTGGAAAGAGTGTGGGAAACCCAGACTCGCACACACTGCTGGTGGGAGTATTTAATTGGTACAGCCACTTTGAAGGCAATTTGACAGCATCTATTAAAATGTAAAATGTGCATACCCTGTGATTCAGCAATTACACTCCTCCACGTCTTCTCAAGAGAAACTTCTGCACATGTGCAGATGTGCATTCAGCACTGGTAGTAATAGTGAAAACCTGGAAAGATTTTAAATGTTTATCAATAGGGAAATGAATGAAAAAAATTTGAACAGATTCTATGCTGTACAGTAGTATGTAAGGAGAATGAAGTAGACCACAGGCAAAAACTGGGGTGCTGAGGGCCAGATCCAGGCAGCAAAAATGTTTTATTCACCTTACATACTATTTCCCACCTGCCCTTCCTCATCATATATTTTATAACTATTTTAGCAAACGCTATTCTTGTTGTTCGAGGTAGTTGTGCTTTATAAAGTCACCGCATGCACTGAATTAGGGGAGATACAGGATTAGATTCTTGTGAGCCTCTGGTCACGTTTTCACTAATCAATCAATACCTTACCTTGTTTTCCGTGTGTTTTTGTTTAAAGACACCTTATCTGGTACATACTGTTGATTCATTAACAATGAGCTCGCAGCCAACAGAGCCGTGACTCATCCCTGAACTAAGCTTCTCTAATGCACGTAAGGCACATCACAGCCTCCTTGCTCTTGGGAACATGAGACAGCATTTCAACACTACGCTTGGGGGCTGTTTGTCTTGCGTTTTTGTTTTGTTTTGTTTGAGATGGAGTCTCACTCTGTTGCCCAGGCTGGAGTGCAACGGCACGATCTCGGCTCACTGCAAACTCTGCCTCTCGGGTTCAAGTGATTCTCATGCCTCAGCCTTCCAAGTAGCTGGGATTACAGGCACCTGCCTCCAGGCCTGGCTCTTTGTTTTGTATTTTTAGTACAGACAGTGTTTTGCCATGTTGGCCAGGCTGGTCTCGAATTCCTGACCTCAGGTTATCCACATGCCTCGGCTTCCCAAAGTGCTGGGATTACAGGCTCTGGTCGGGGGCCGTTTTAAACAGCAGAATCACCAACAAAAAGCACAAAGATGGGAAAATACGGCTTGAAATGCACCACAGAAAGGACACTTGTTTACATTTATGTGACCTGAAAAAAGAAGGCAGAGCATTTCCCTTGTTCAGTCTTAGCTGGGAACACACACACTGGGCAACTCAAATATTCGGTTGTTCTGTGCATGTCCACAATGGCCGTAAAAACACCGGGAATATTGATTTTGAGGTGACAAGTACATTTTAGCAAGTAGGTAAATTTGCAAATACAGAGTCATAAATAATGAGCATTGACTGTATATATCTCTGAAATATAAGGACTCTTTTAGAAACATATCTCAACTACCATTATTACTCTTAGATTCCTTAGTCTTTTTTACTTCATCTTTATATATAAACTGAAGATTCCTTAACATTATTGAATAAGCCCAAAGTGCACATTTTCCTAATATCCCACTGTTACGAATTTGTGGATTTAAGCATACTTGGTAAATTTTTATTCATCATAATGATGATTATGAGGTTTATTTATTATTTTTTAAGTTTTGTTTTAGGTTTGAGGATATATGCTCAGGTTTGTTATATAGGTAAATTTTGTGTCACAGGGGTTTGATATATAGATTATTCTGTTACCCAGGTAAAAAACATAGTACCCGCTAGGTAGTGTTTTGGTATTTGCCCTCCTTCCACCCTCCACCCTCAAGTAGGTCCCTCTGGCAAGTGTTCCCTTCTTTGCATCCCTATGCACTCAAAGTTTAGCGCCCACTTATAAGTGAGAACATGAAGTATTTGGTTTTCTGTTCCTGTGTTATTTTACTTAGAATAGGGGCCTCCAACTTCATCCATGTCCCTGCCAAAAACATGATCTCATCCTTTTTTATGGTTGTATAGTATTTCATGGTGTATTTGTACCACATTTTCTTTATCCAGTCTACTGATGATGGGCATTTAGGTTGATTCCATGTCTTTATTACTGTGAATGGTGCTGTGATGAACATTTGTGTGCATGTGTCTTTGTGATAGAATAATTTATATTCCTTTGGGTATATACCCAATAATGGGATTGCTGGGTTGAATGGTAGCTCTGTTTTAAGTTCTTGGAGAAATCACCAAATTGTTTTTCACAATGGCTGAAGTAATTTACATTCCCACCAGCAGTGTATAAGCATTCCCTTTTCTCCTCATCTTCCCCAGCATCTGTTTTTTAACCTATTAATAACAGCTATTCTGACTGGTGTGAGATGGCAACTCATTGTGCTTTCGATTTGCATTTTGCTAATGACCACTGATGCTGAGCATTTTGCATATGCTTATTGGCCATGTGTATGTCTTCTTTTGAAAACTGAACTCCAGCCTGGGCAACAAGAGCGAAACTGTGTCTCAAAGGAAAAAAAGAAAGAAGAAAAGAAAAGTGTCTGTTCGCATCCTTTGCTCACTTTTTAATGGGCAGTTTGTTTTTCACATGTAAATTTGTTTATGTTCCTTATGGATTCTGTATATTAGACTTTTGTCAACTGCATAGTTTGCAAATATTTTCTCCCATTCTGTAGACTGCCTGTTTGCTCTGTTGATAGTTCCTTTCACTGTGCAGAAACACTTTCATTTATTTAGATCCCACTTATCAATTTCTGTTTTTGTTTCAGTTGCTTTTGAGGACTTAATCATCAATTCTTTCCCAAGGCCGGTGTCAAGAATGGTGTTTCCTCAGTTTTCTTCTGGGATTCTTATAGTTTGTGGTCTTACATTTAAGTCTTTAATCCATCTTTAGTTAATTTTTCTATATGGTGAAAGGTAGAGGTCTGGTTTTATTCTATGGCTAGACAGCTATCCCAGCCACCATTTATAGAATAAGAAGTCCTTTGCTCATTGCTTATTTTTGTTGACTTTGTCAAAGATCAGATGACTGTATGTGTATGGCTTTATTTTGGGTTTCTCTATTCTGTTCCTTTGGTGTCTGTGTCTGTTTTTATACCAGTCCCATGCTGTTTTGGTTACCATGGCCTATAGTATAGTTTGAATTTGGGTAATGTGATGCCTCCGACATTGTTCTTTTTGTTTAGCATTGCCTTGGCTATTCAAGCTCTTTTTTGGTTTCATATGAATATTAAAATAGTTTTTTTTCTAAATCTGTGAAGAATGTTATTGGTAGTTTGGTAGGAATAAGATTGAATCTGTAAATTTCTTTGGCCAATATGTCCATTTTAATGATACTGATTCTTCCTATCCATGAGCATGGAATGTTTTTCCATTTGTTTGTGTCATCTCTGATTTCTTTGAGCAGTGTTTTGTAATTCTTATTGTAGAGGTCTCTCACCTCTACAAAGGCTAGCTATATTCCTATGCAATTTATTCTTTTTGTGGCAGGTTTGAATGGGATTGTGTGTTTGACTTGGCTCTCAGCTTGGATGTTGTTGGCATAAAAGAACACTTTGTCTTTTTGATCTTTGTAGGTTTAAAGTCTGTTTTGTCTGAAATCAGAATAGCAATTCCTGCCTTATTATGTTTTCTGTTTGCATGGTAACTTTTTCTCCCTCCTTTTACTTTGAGTCTATGGATGTCATTGCATGTGAGATGAATCTCTTGAAAATAGCCTACCATTAGATTTCTCTTCTGTATCTAACTTGGCACACTATAATTAATAATATTATTGATGCTCAAATTGTCCCATCTTTGGGCAGGAGCCTTTCCAAGTTGGAGTAACCCCTGTAGTCTTTGCTAATTTTCTTGCTTTCCGATACAATTAGATGTTCCACGTTCTTCTTATACATTTCATTTATTAGACTTGGAATTGCTATTTCTCCAAACAGCTTTGGTTCTTTTTAGTGAGAAATGGTCTAAAGAGACCCCAGTATGAGTGTCAAGGGTGCTGATGGGCATTGTCATTGTCACTGTTTCTAGTCCTCTTGTGGGGACAGAACTAGGAAACAGAAGGAGTACCTATCTCTCCCTCTCTCTTAATAAGATACCATACATTATAAATGTGAACAATGCTCCATCTTCAGTTTCAGGTTTTTACTTAACCTCTTCTATCTTAATCTTTATTTCTTTATTCTCACAACCAGAATTTTGTTCTCGAAAATAGTCTGGATGACAGAATTAGAATATCACGTAATTACTCAGTGGTGTTACGTTGTGTCACCAGTATAGCAGTCTCAGAATAGCAAAATCACACACTGCCACCAACAACACTGTTACCAAACCAGTTACTTTCATGTTGCTGTTTTTGCAGTTCGTTTTGTACTTAGAATATATTCCATCAGGGGTGTGCAAGTATACCTCTATGGCTTCTTTCTCTGTTGTGATACCACCAAAACATAGACAATTCATTTATCTTTTTTATGTTTTGGATTAATATTTTAAAATTTAATGCTGTCTCAAAATTATGTAAAATAATTACATGGCATCAAAGTCATATCTAAAAACCAAAATATATTTACCTAAGTCTAGCTTCTATCCCTGACCCACCTACTCTATACTTTCCCCTACAGAACACTATTTAAAATGTTTATGATTCATTCTACCATTAAAAATAATTGTATCTGGATATATTTATAAAATATATATTTCCCCTTTCTTACGGAAATAGAATATGATACACTTCTTCCTGCATGTTGTGTTTTTAAATCACTTTAACAATGTATCTTAGGGACTACACTATAATAGAAGTTAGAGATATTCCTCAAGCCTTATTATAGTTACACAGCACTCTATCAAATGGATGCGCCATAATTTGTTCAACCAGTCCCCAGCTGTGACATTTTGGTTGTTGTCTGTCTTAGCTACTATAATTAGTGCTTCAATTAGTGGCCTTGTGCATATACCAATTTGGTAGTTTTGTCAGTACGTAATTGGGATCAGTTCCTAGAAGTCTGATTATGAGGTCAAAGAGTAAATGAATGTGTCATTTTACTGGATCTTGCCAAATTCTCCTTCATAGGAGCCATGGCATTTCACATTTCTTCTAGCAATACAGATATATAAAAGTGCCTTTTTCATGTGAGCCAATTCCTTAGAAAGCTCTCTCTCTCTTTGTGCAGACACACTCTCTCACACACACACACACACATACACACACACACACACATGTTCACACATACCCTGTTGGTTCTGTTTTTCTGGGGAACCCTGATTAATACAGAATGTTGGTAGACAAAGGCTTTCAACCTGGACTGTTGCTTGTTTTCTTCTGAAGTAACTTAAATTTTATACATCTCACCACTGTGAGAATTAATATCCATTAGTTTTATAAAAGAGGATGACTATTCTTTATATGAACAAAATGCTGACTTTATTTCTTGTCAATTATAACTGTCTTGTGATTCTCTCCCTTCTTGTTCTGACTTGCACTACAGAGATTTCTATATTTCTAAAAAGGCAGGTCTCAGCTTCAGATAAGTGTGCTGTAACTCCTAGGTTTTGCTTCTGCAAAGGTGAGTTGAATGGGAGTTGAGAGGCTTTAGAAGGAATAGGGTGAAACGAAGTCTCTTCATTCTGACAAAAATTTGTAGAGGGTCTTTGTGGTTAGAGCCTGCAAAAGATTTAAACCTTCTTTTATTTAAATACTTTTAAATATTCTTATTTAAGAATAGTAAGAGTTCTTTTTTTTTTTGAGACAGAGTCTCACTCTGTCACCAGGCGCCAGGCCAGAGTGCAGTGGCGCGACCTTGGCGCACTGCAACCTCCACCTCCTGGGTTCAAGCAATTCTCCTGCCTCAGCATCCCAAGTAGCTGGGATTACAGGCACGTGCCACCATGCCCAGCTAATGTTTTGTATGTTTAGTAGAGACGGGGTTTCACCATGTTGACCAGGATGGTCTGATCTCTTGACCTCGTGATCCACCCGCCTCGGCCTCCCCAAGTGCTGGGATTACAGGCTTGAGCCACCGCGTCCGGCAAGAGTTCTTTTTATTCTCAGAAACTAGCCTGGGCTCTGGGGCTGGTTTGATTCAGGCCAAACTCAGTGAGGGTGATGGTGCTAACATAATATTTGGGCCCATTTTGTCTCATTGAACCTACCAGAATTTACAGTCAAGTCTTTGGGACTCAAGTGGATGCTCTGTGTGTCTTGGAAATACTGTTTTATGTAAATGACACTATTTATGTACAGCTCTTGACTCATTCTTGTGCATCCTGGAGAGCATGTGAGAAAGATCTCAGTAGCCAGCCTTGGACAGGGAGAGGGTACGGAAGAGGGTGACCGTGGCTGCTGTGAGGCACTCCAGACTCTAGTGTTTCCTCGCAGCTGAGTGCGGGATGCTCCTCTTCCTATCACATTATTTTGCAAATATTTCAAGGAGTGTTTGTTCTAAATATCCTTTACTGTGGCAGGGACACATTTGCCTCACAGGGAACCTATAGTAGTGGGGGCTGATTTCCTAAATGCTCATAAATTCTGCGTGCTGCAGAAACAACAAAACACATAATAGCAAACAAATCTCAAAATCCTCTTAGAAATCCTTTTCAGTCAGTGCTTCTCAAAAGAACGGAGGCATCACCTAAAAAATAAGTGGTCACATGGTCTCCTAAACTCACAGTGGAATGAATGAGGGGCTGACAGTCATGCCTCCCCAGATTTGGATGATATGGTTTGGCTCTGTGTCCCCACGCAAATCTCATCTCGAATTGTAATTTCCACATGTCAAGAGAGTGGGGTGATTGGATCATGGGAGTGGTATCCCCAGTGCTGTTGTCATGACAGTGAGTGAGTTCTCAGGGTCGCTGATTCTTTTACAAGTGTTTGGAAGTTCCTCCTTCACTCTTTTCTCTCCTGCTGCCTTGTGAAGAAGGTGCCTGCTTCCCCTTCACCTTCTGCTGTGATTGTAAGTTTGCTGAGGCCTCCCCAGCCATGTGGAACTGTGAGTCAATTAAACCTCTTTCCTTTATAAATTACCCAGTCATGGGTATTTCTTTATAGCTGTGTGGAGACAGACTAATACACTGGGTCTGAATGCCCAGATTCCAACATTAAAAGTTCACTGGAGAGAGGTGGTGCAGTGGATGGGTTAACATGAAAGAAAGAAAGGAAAAAGTGATGATCATTCTTCTAACAGGGCCGCTGCTCTCTCCTTGGGAAAGAAACTGATGAAGGTGAGAGCATCCGTGAGTGCGCCGTGGAATAGCGAACCAGCACAGTTTCAGAGCCAGATGCTACCCGGCTTCAAATTGAAGTCTTACTTCTCACCAGCTGCTTACCTGAGGCAAGTTGTCTAACTCCCTGAGCCTTAGTTTTCTTATCTGGACAATGAGAATAGTCCCCGCCTCACAGAGTTGCTGGCAGATAAAAATCACATATGTGAGGAATATGGCACATAGTGGGGATTTATAAATGCTAGTTACTGTTTGCTGTTTTCTTTTCAGCATTCAGTTTCCTTTAATGACCCCCATCTCCCTGAAGGACAGGTGCAGGGAGCTAGGCAGTGGCAAGAGGTGCTCACTTGATGATCCTGCCCCGGCTGAAGGCTTTGCCCGCATGGCAGAAGGCCGCCTCCCAGGAGAGGTACGCTTGAACCAGCATCTGGCTTTCCTTGCTGCCGGTATCCAGTTTCTGCCACGTGTATGGCAGTAGTCCCACCTGCCGATCTGGACGCAGTGAGAAGGCAGGCTCCTGGCCCTGGAAGACCCACACTCAGAGCTGCTCATGTTGGTTCCAAAGAAGACAAAACATTCTTCCTCAGCTTGGCCAGTCGCTGGAACATTCCAGTGATGAGATTGTAACTCCTGAAGATCTGGGTGAGTTCTTCAAAGAAGAGATACTCTGAGAACCACAGGAACCAGCTGTCCTTATCAAACTGCTCCCAAAACTATGGCAGCTCCACAGGGAGTATGTCCTCCTAGTGCACCGGCATTGACACTCATCCGACACACAGGTGCTCTTGGACGATGAGCGACGGGGTCCGTGGCCTTGGGCTCGGCAGCCGGCACCTGCCCACATTCCTCCGTCTTCTCCGCAGGAGCAGGGCAGCTTTCCTCTTCTGCCCTTTCTGCTCAGCCCAGGGCCTCTGCCCGCTGCTGTGAACCTTCCCTTTCCTAAACAGGCGTGTCCTGTTTAGCTGGCTCTCTGCAAACTTTTTAGCATCAAACTGGGCCATGTTCTCGCAGATTTACTTGCCCCCAGACACCCTGGAATTGGGGCTGCTTAATGCAGGTGAGGAACCAGCGGTTGGCCTGGTGGAAGGAAGGCTCCAGGACCTGCTCAAGGGGCCACAGCAGCACGCAGACAGCTGTGACATCAGCCAGTGGCACTTGTTCACCCGTCAGAAAACTCCTCATCTTCACGTGAGCATCCAGCAGCCCCAGAACTCACCTCTGCTCCTTCTTTGCACACCCAGTGGCCTTTCTGTTATGGTGCATGGAGCCTGCAGCGAGGAGCACCCGGGTATTGGCGCTGTATTGCCGTTGGCAGAGCTCACCCCCTGCAGCGCTGGGGCTGCTGCCTCTGGAGTGTCCTTCCACACAGCCCCTCTTAGTAGGCAGTGGCACTGCTCTCAAACACACGGAGTCCATCATCACCCTCAAGTGCTGGAAACTTGCCAGCAAGAAATTTGCAGAGAAATTCAGGGGTATTGTTTGTTTGGCCAAAGTGGAAGTGGGGTGGTGCGGAGAGCATGCGGGCCCGAGTCGCGGTGTGCTGAACACTTAGAAGGCCCTCACGTTTTCAGGAGATGTGTACAGGGTCCCAGCTGCCATGGTGATTCTGCCGAAAAGTGGGGGTGCTGCTGTTATTTTTATCATATGCCTGATTGCAGCCCTCTGAGGAAGGCTGACAGGCAGGCGTTCTTTTTTAAAAAAATTTGTTTATTATACTTTACGTTCTGGGGTACATATGTGCAGGGTGTCATGTAGGTATACATATGCCATGGTGGTGGTTTGCTGCATCTATCACCCCATGATCTACATTAGGTATTTCTCCTAATGCTATCCCTCCCCAATCTCCCACCCCCTGCTCTTCCTCCTCTAGCCCCCCACTCCCTGACAGGCCCCAGTGTGTGATGTTCCCCTCCCTGTGTCCATGTGTTCTCATTGTTCAACACCCACTTATGAGTGAGAACATGCGGTGTTTGGTTTTCTGTTCTTGTGTCAGTTGGCTGAGAATGATGGTTTCCAGCTTTATCCATGTCCCTGCAAAGGACATGAACTCATCCTTTTTTATGGATGCATAATATTCCATGGTGTATATGTCTCACATTTTCTTTATCCAGTCTATCATTGATGGGCATTTGGGTTGGTTCCAAATCTTTGCTATTGTGAACAGTGCCGTAATAACATATAGGTGCATGTGTCTTTATAATAGAATGATTTATAATCCTTTGAGGATATACCCAGTAATGGGATTGCTGGGTCAAATGGTATTTCTAGTTCTAGATCCTTGAGGAATTGCCACACTGTCTTCCACAATGGTTGAACTTTACACTCCCACCAACAGTGTAAAAGCGTTCCTATTTCTCTACATCCTCTCCAGCATCTGTTGTCTCCTGATTTTTTAATGATTGCCATTCTAACTTGCATGAGATGGTATCTCACAGTGGTTTTGATTTGCATTTCTCTAATGACCAGTGATGATGAGCCTTTTTTCATGTTTGTTGGCCTCATAAATGTCTTCTTTTGAAAACTCTCTGTTCATATCCTTAGCCCACTTTTTGATGGGGTTGTTTGTTTTTTTCTTGTAAATTTGTTTAAGTTCTCCACAGATTCTGGATATTAGCACTTTGTCAGATGGGTAGATTCCAAGAATTTTTTCCGATTCTGTTGGTTGCCAGTTCACTCTATTGATAATTTGTTTTGCTGTGCAGAAGCTAGGCAGACTTTCTGTCTCCTATGAGTGAGGCAGTGGGGAAGAGAGGCAAGAGGAAAAGACACAGTGGCCGGGAGAGTTACACCGCAGTGGTAGGGGAGTGGCCGGGTGAGTCACACCACAGTGGTAGGTGGGGCTGAGAACTGAATTCCTGGCCCCTGGTCCGCAGCTCAGTCTATTTAAAGGAGCCAGATTCTTGATAAGCCATTGTCTAAATGATTAAAAAAAGAAACCAGACCAGTGCTGGGGACAGGTGCATGCTTTGTCCTCTGCCCCGGCCACTTTGCAAAGAGAGGAAGGTGAGAACTGGGCAGCCTTGTTTATCTGGCCTCTTCTTATCTGGGTTGTGGGTTTGTCTGGATAGAGTCCCCAAATGGTGGCTTATGTTTCTCCCCCATGCACTTCAGGACAGAGCGCTGCATCCCTTGGGATGGAGCATCCCTATTTAGACTGACTTCTCTGGCCTTCTTAGGACACATTGTCCTTGACTATTCAAGTGTGAGTGTGTGTGTGTGTGTGTGTGTGTGTGACCAGGGGAATGTGAATTGGAAACAAGGATCACTTCACAAGGAGACTCTTTCCACTTTCTCTCTCATTCTCTCCACTGTTTTGATAAACTTGATGCTCACCCCAGCTATGGCATCATGGTAAAGGCTTGACCTTTTTATGTGATCAGTTTTCCCCATAAAGTGGAGTTTTTCTGAGGAACTGAGCTACCCCATGTGAGCTAGTATGGACTAGTAGATTTGGGTACGGATGGCCTCATTTGGCGTCCTGGCCCTGTAACTCTGGGGATGTGTGACCTGGAGTTAGCACCCGCCTTGAGCCTAAGCGTTCTTATCTATGTAAATGATCTTGATTTGCTCACATTTTCTATGTGCTTCACTTTTTTTGCAGTATGTGTTCTGATTGAAACTGGAACTGTGATATGTTTTAAGAGTGGGTAAATATTGAACATCCATACTGAAATGTTAGGTGATTAGCTATAATCATCCTTGGAATGTTCTGGGTCATGTTGTTACCGAGCAATGGGCTAGCTGTCCATGTGCATAGAAGCCAATACTATGGCATCAGCTTTTGAGAAAAGAAAAAGCTTTATTGCAAGTCAACTGGCAAGGAGAGAGGAGGCAATGTTCAACTGTCTCCCTGAGCTGCGGTCTAGGGGTGGATTTTAAAAGCAGAGAGTAACAATGGGAGAGAGAGAAAAATGCAATAAGGTATGGTCTAATTTGGTTTATGCAAAGAGGTGACGCTGAGTCCTTGGCTTTTAGGTCTGTACTGCAACAAAACAGAGCACCCCTTGATTCTTAATTTGGTCCCTGTTCCTCAATCCAAGCATTAGGTTCCACCTGTGGTTGACTCTTATTCTGGCTGGCTCTGGGGTTGCAAACTGGGCATGCTGGATTTATCTGGGTCAGCTTAGGTTGTGTGACCTGCAACCTGGGAGTCTACTGCACCGAAAAACAGCTAATCGTTTTGTTACTGACAAAGTTAAACCAGATTGGAGTGGTTCTGTGGTTACAATGTCAGGTTGTCAGAGAAAAGGCCAAAAATGTTCTGAGGTACTATGTGGGAAGATCAAGAACTGCAGATTTTGCATAAGGAAAGACAAATAAATGTCTCTTATTTTTCATGTCAAGAATCAGAGCATTGAAAGAATAAAGATCTCACACAATATGGACTACGGAGCATGGCAGTGGGTTATTCTTGGCAATCCTGGAAATAACAAGGGGACCCAAACTCTGTTTTTCTATATTTGTCCTGCTTAAAAAGGACAACTCTGGGGGACATTGATGGCCAGGTGCATAGGATTAGCCTTCTTAGTTCCTGGGATCAGTCTGCTTAGAGCTAGAGTTTCATCCAGCAAAGCCACTGTTCCTGTGCTAGTGATGTCCTGAGACTGTGGAGAGCCTGCTCTTTGAGAAGCCCTACATCGGGTGGAGGCATGAGGGGAATGGGAGGGCTTCACACTGTTTACTGTTTGACTGTCTTCTCATATCCACTTCTGCTCTAAGAGCCTGGGAGATGGGCTATTAATGGGGAAGGGAGGGTGCTATATGTTAACTTTACGGACTTGGGTTGAATATACGGTAAAATGTGCTTACTGGAAGGTGAGGACCATAGGAACTGTGAGTTTAGCAAAAGGCAGTGGCTGGAAAGAACCCCAGTGTCCTCGTAGATTTCAGCATCATGAAGCTAAGCCAGGAAAGGGAGAAGGCAAAGGTTTTCAGATTTAGGTGGCTTGTCAAAAGCCTTCTTCAAACAAGGTTTGTCATTGTGGGTGCTGGGTCTTCTGACTCCATGGAGGGTGCCCTGGCACTCCTGCCCATAGCTCCTAATCCAGGGGTCTTTTGGAATATCTGTCAAAAGGGGTACAAAATAAGTGTAATAAAAGTACTTTGTAAACAACGATTTTCATGAAACTTTAAACTTGTGTAACCATTATTAACAATACATTGATCTTCAATGGAGTGTTTTATTCATCACAAATAAGGTGTAGAGGAATCTCTCCCTGATACTTGGTTGCAAGTCTTTGCCACTGTTCCAACGAGAAAATTCTCCCAGGAATGTAACTTTGTGGAATCATTTCCTGAGGATGCTATTTTCTTCTAAGCATTTACTGGTGAACCCCTGGAGTAATATTATCCCCAAGATAAGTTAGTTTGAATAATATCTGACCTCTTATTCATTTTAAAAAAAGGAGAATCATCTTTGTAGTTTGCCTGCCATATGTTGTACTTGACAATTTATCATCTTTTTTAAATTAGAGAAAGAGATTTCTGTTCCTGGTAAGATGGGAGATTAGAAAATCTGAAACCCTTCTATTACCACGCAACTAAAATGATGGACAAGACATAAGAGACACAATTTTAGATGCATGGATGGCCTTGTAAAAAGATGAAGAAAGTAGTCAGAGACCAGGGATGAAGTGAGAGTGGGAATGAACGCGTGCCGACGTTCCCAGCTGTCCAGAGGCACCTGCAGCCACAGACACAGATGTGGAGGGAGACACAGCACCAGCCTGGGGACGGGTGGAGTGCTGTCTTTTCTCCACTCCATGTGAAAATATGATCCACAAACGGCTAACTCTCAGTAAAAGTAAACCAAGAAAACCCCTCCTGCAGAGTCAAAATGCAAGAAAACTTGTCTGTCTCAGCCTAACCTTGATTCTGGGTAAAGGAGAAAATATATCCTCTGTGAATCTGTGGACACGGTTTGGCCCTCGGGCGGGGTTGGTGCCTGCATGCCTTTTGCAAGGTTTGAAAGTAAACAAGCTAAAATTTTGATGAATTGGAAATGAGGCCCCAAAAGAGAAGACCCACACATATACACATGTACATTATCATGCATAAAGGAGAAGCAAGATTAATAGCAAGGAAAAAATAAGATGCTACCATCTTGTAAATCCAAATACATTTGTAATCACACTAAATGTTAATAGGCTATTTAACTATTTAAAAGACATAGATTACCAGACCAGGAAAAAAAAAAAAAAAAAAAAAAAA
>NW_016107444.1:3689099-3727900 GCF_001604975.1 Cebus imitator
AAAAAAAAAAAACCAAACTCAATATATACTAAATATAAAGAAAAAGAAGAGGACAGCAGAAGTTTGAGAATAAATAATAGAAAAAGCAAAACAGGCAAAGAGTAACAAAAGAAGCCTGATTTAATAATATTAATGTCACACAAAATACACTATGATCAGAAAAGCATTTCTGGAGATTGAGAATTCTTATATGATAATAAAAGTTTTAGTTTACTAGGAGGGCATATTTCTAGCCCATTTATACTTAATAATATAGCTCTGAGATATGTAAAACAAAAATTAACAAAACTGTAAAATCCCCAGGATAGTAGTATATTTTAACATAGCTCTCTCAGCAATAAATAGATCAGAAAAGAAAATAGGTAAGAATAAGGAAAACTTGAACATAGTTACTCATTCCCTTGTTCAATATTTCATTGAATGCCTATAATGTCAGGCAGTGTTCAAGACACTAAAGAAGCGATAGTGAAAAATGGGTTCTCTTGCCAAAGTACATGTACCAGGAGACATACTCAACAATGTCCATAGCAGTATTCTTTAATAGCAAAAAGTCTGCAAACAATACAAACAACCACTACAGAATAGTGTACTCACATGCTGGAATACTATACATCAGAGAAAATAATGCTACACATTTTAATGAAGAGTACAATCAGAAGTATAATGTTGAATAGAAAAGCAAATTGCTGAAGAATTAATACACCATAATATCATTTCTGTAAAATTCAAAAGAAAGCAAAACTCAGTCCAATGTTTTTTGAAATATACACATCTGGGGCAGATCTATAAAGAAAGGAATGAAATGCTAAACATAAAGTTTAAGAAAGTGGATCCTTCTGTGGAAGGATGACGTCTGCCATCAGGGGCTCTAAATAACTTCAAAGGAAAACGCCCTGTTGCTTGTACTTTATTTTTCAAGTTGGCACCAAGTAGATTTATGGTGTTTGTTTCATTATAATGCATATAGTTTATATACACATTGTCTATTTTAGTATAGTAAAATATTCCATAATAAACATGTGACAGTATCCTCACCCCTAAGGAACGTCAAATTATCCAAGGCAGGTAGAGGAGAGATAAATGGAAAAATGTAAATGATAAGAGACTAGGATATGCAAAGGTCATTCAACCCAGGGTGATCTTAGGGATAAAACGGAACCAGATGATGGCTACATGGGGTCTGGAGAAAATAAGGGTGGGCTAAAAAGAGACCTGGTCTCTGATATTTGGAGGCTTGTCTGAAGAGGAATCAAGGGATTTCTTTTTTCAAGAAGTTCTTATGTCCTGTGGTAGCAGAAGGCATCTAATTTATGCATATGAATATAAACTCTGGTTATTTCTGTAACAAGCCATGTCAAAACTTAATGGTGTAAGGCAACAATCTTTTTATTATGGTCACAATTCTGTGGGTCAGGAATTTGGGCACGCTATGGCAGAGATGGCTTGTCCCTGCTCATTGTTGTATGCGGTCTTAGCTGGAGTAGCTCAAATGGATGGAGATGGCTGGGAAAACTTGACCCTTGGTTCTATTGGCTGGGTTCCCTGTTTCTTCTCCACATGGCATCAGTTGGGGCAGAAACACCTAAAATGCTTTTACTTACATACTTAACTCCTAGGTTGTAGAACTGAAACAGCCAGGAGTTGGTTAGGCATCTTTCCATGCAGCCGCTCCACATGACCTAGCTTGGGCTTCCTCACAGCATGGCAGTCTTAGCATAGTTGGATTTCTGACATGGTCCAGGTTCCCACAGAATGAGTGTTCCCAGAGAACGGGGTTGAAGTTGCAAGGCTTCTGATGTCTAGACTTGGAAGTCATGCAGTGTCTCTTCCACCACATTTTATTGGTTAAAGAGTCAGCCTGGATTTAGTATGTGAGAGAGAGAGTGTGTGTGTGTGTGTGTGTGTGTGTGTGTGTGTGTGTGTGTGTGTGACTATATAAAGACACTAAGTACTGAGGGGCACTATTCATTGGGGGCTGACGAGGCATCTTTGGAGACACTCTCTTATAGCGTATGAGCGTACATCCCTGGATATGGAGAGAGGAGACTAGAGAACAGCTGTAAATACCATGAAATTGGGCTGCACACAAAGTCTGTACACAGGACCCAGAGCTCTGGGATTTGTTGACTCTTCTCTCTAATCAAGTGACTTTGGGCTGTCACTTCCCTCCTTTGATATTACTTTGTTACTGAATGAGAGCTGAGGAGACCTAAACTCCTCCTATTCTCTGAATTTCATTGAAATATAATGATCCATTCATTAATGATTGATTGAGTGTTGAAAAATAGTGTTATCTAGTTCTATCATTTATTTCTTATTTATTAACTGGAAGACTTCTCTGAAGAGGCACTTCCTTTGGTCTACTATTTCGCTACCTAATGGAACAGTTCCTATAGAAAGACAGGATTAATGATGGATTCCTTCCTTTATTTATGGGTTTTCAACCGAGGGAGACAACTAGACATTATGTGCCTGTCGAGGGAAGAACACACTTCTAAAGTTCTGCCCTGCAAAGCCAAACCTGAATTTGATCTTGCCTTTATACACAGCTGCTTGTTTACAGGAAATACAGAGGACAGAGGGACGTTTTGTACTATACCAAGAGGATACAAAGACAAAAACATGAACAAACTATTAATAGCTTGTGGGAAGCTTGATGAATCAAGTTTCTATTCCTTTAACAAACAGAAAGGGGTAAGGGCAGGGGGTGACCAAGAGAAAACCTACGAACAAAGAGACACATGAAACGGAAAGACATGAAATAAATTAAATAACAGGCAAAGTTAAATTATATTGTTTAGGGGTTTATCCTGGGCGATAAAACTAAAGAATTACAAGGAAGCAATTATTACAAAGACACATACATGTGTATGTTCATTGCAGCACTATTCACAGTAGCAAAGACCTGGAGTCAGCCTGAATGCCCATTAAGGATAGACTGGATAAAGAAAATGTGGTACATATACCTTGCAGAATACTATGCAGCCTTAAAAAAAGGATGAGGTCATTTTCTTTGAAGAGGCATGGATAGAGCTGAAGGGTATTATCCAAACAAGCACTGGAGCAGAAAACTAAATATCACATGTTCTCACTTGTGAGTGGGAGCTAAAAGATGAGAACACATGGGTTCACAGAGGGGAACAACACACAGTGGGAACTACTGGAGGGTGGGAGAAAAGAGAGGATCAGGAAAAATAACTGATGGGTACTAGGCTTAATACCTGGGTGATAAAAATAATCTGTACAACAAACCCCCGTGACACACGCAAGTTCACCTGCATAACAAACCTGCACGTGTAAGCCTGAACTTAAAAGTTTAAAAAATGTCAGAGTCGTGGTCTTGTTTGGAGAGTGTGTTTGTGTGGTGGTTGAGATGGGCACAGGGGGGCTTCTCACGTAGATGCAAGTTCTAGTTCTTGACACAGAAGGCAATTACAGAAGAATTTGACTTATCGTAATTCATTAAATTATACTTTCATTTCATGAGGCTTTGAATATCCTTGTTTTATGTTAGAAGAGAGAAACCTTGTAAAAAGCCAGGAGAAGCATTCTCACAATTTGGAAGCCCCTCAGCCCCCTTCCTTCCCCCACATACACAGGCTCACCTCCTCTGTTGAGCCCTGAGGCAGGGCCAGTCTCCGAGAAAGAATCCAGAGACCAGTACTTGCCCAGAGGGAATCATTAATCAGCCTGATCACCTTAATTAAAACTCCCCAACAATTTCATTGGGAATTTATATCTATTTGCAAAAAGATCGGTTTTCAGCCATTAGGTGCAATGAGCTAAATTCTGAGTCACAGTCGACTCTAGATTCCATCAACACCTCCAGGGCCAAGCAATGCATGAATGACTTTAAAGGTTTTATGTACGTAGAATAATTATCACTGCTCCCATTACTACCACCATTACTAAATAGCAGCAGCTACTGCTGCTATATACCAGGCACTGTGCAAAGTTTTTTTAATGCATTCTTTTATTTCATCTTTACAGCTGTTCTATGAAGTAAGAATTATTATCCCTATTTCATAAATGCAGCCATTGAAATTTCCAAAGATTAAGTAATATTCCCAGTAGCAGAACTAGTGAATGTTACAGCTGGGATTGGAATACAGCTTGAGCCCATGTCCCTAACCACTACCTCAAACTGTATTCAATTATGACGCTTCTCTCCCTTTTGGGAGCCCACGGCATTCCCATGAACATCTTTCTCAACCCTTCCATTGGTAAAGGGATTGCATGTGTTGAAATGTTTTCTGTCACAAATATTTGAGCACGTGTCTCTATCTGGCTTAAACTATCAAGAAATGTCACCCTACATTACTGAATAATGATCCAGAGTAAGGCAGGCATTGGACAGTGTATCATCGCAGTGGCCCTGGCGCTGTGCCTCTGTGGTCACTCGAGCTGGATTTCTGCCTGTGTGGAGGCTTCATCCTTAGATGGGCTTCTCTCATGATGCCAGTGTGTCTGTAGACACCCTGGACTTTGCCTCCATGTGCCAGAGGAAAAGAAAGGACTGATGACTAAGAGTGCTTCTTTTACAGTGAGAAAATTTCCCTTCCTGAAACCTGAAACCCACACTCATGTCTTAAAGGCCTGAATTTGGTCATCTGCACATTCCTGAACGAATTCCTTGGATCGAGGAAATGCCATGACCTGGAAAAGGCATGGAAAAATTAAATGTCTACTTTTGTTATAGGTATGCAAAGGATTAAGCGGGTTGGGTTAAAAACAACAAGAGCATTGCCCCCACCCTCAACCCCTAGGTTGGGGTAAAACTTCCCTCGAACTTCCTGGAAACTGCACAGTAGATACAGGATGGAAAAGACGTTGGGAAGACAATCAAAATGTCTCATGACTCCTTCCTCCTCCTCCTGGGTCCTGCTTTCGTGGGGCCTACCAGGCGACTGACTGGGGCTAAGCAGATGGCCTTGGTGTGCTACGTTATAGTGGGTAGGTAGATCTGTGAGCTGCTGTTCTCTTGTAATATGGAAATTCTCTGGTCTTAACTTGAACTGGAACCATGGATGGGCTCTTGACTCTGTAGCAGTGGGCAAGTTATCTTCAGAAAAAAGCCCTTCTGATGTCCCTCATTCTACAAATGCTTCTGGATGGTTAAAACAAACTCAGTAGTCTTGTAGGAAGAACGCTACACTAGGGTTCAGAAGAATAAACAAAGTGAGACCTGTAAAGGACCTTGCCAGAGCCTGGAATATAGTAGGTGCTGGCATATAGTAGGTGCTGGCATACAGGACGTGCTGAGTAGGTCTGCCATGCCCAGCATCACTGTGTCCATACTGGTCTGTTTAACCACACGGTCTTGGGCAGGTCACTTAAGTTCTTGGAGCTTCAGTTTTCATATTAAAGGGTTTGATTGCTCTCACCTTTAAAATGGAAACGGGACCCTCTTGCAGCACCTTGGTTGGGTTATTGCTGGTTCGGATGAATAAAGGTGGTGGATGTGTTTGTAAACAGTAATGCAGTCCTCAAAAGACAGTAGCTGCAGGTTGCTTTGTCAATGCTTTATTTTGAGGAATGAATGAATATTTTCAATAAATGTTACTGAGTATTTACTATGAACTCAAATGTTATTGAGTATTTACTCTGTGTTGGAGGTGCAATGTTGAGTAAGATCCATTCTTGGCCCGCAAGGAGCTCATAGTCTAGCTAAGGGCACTGGGAAGTGACCAAGAAGTCATCCCATGGTTCTCTGGGAGCCCAGAGGAGGACCACAAATTCAGTATGAGCAGGATCAAGACAGGTGTTTCTAGGCTATGACACTTGAGTCTGAGGATGAACTGGAGTTAGCGAGGAGCTGGCTGGAGGCAGTGGGAGCGTCAGTGAGAAGGTCAGTGCGGTAGAGCTGGGCCACTCCAGTTTGGCTGGAGCACAGCAGTGGGGCATGGAGAGGGCAGGGAGAGCTGGGCAGCAGCAGATCACACAGGGCGTTGTATACCATGCTACGTATCTGGAATTCACCTAGAAGGGAAGCCCTTTGTGGGTCACTAACATCCACAATCACTTTAGGTGCTTTGTGGAAAACAGATTGGAGAGGAAGACACTAGAGCAAACAGACCCAGCAGGAAGCTGTTGCAGGAACTCAGGAAGTGCTGAAGAAAGGAAAGAGTGGACATGTCTGGATGACAGTTAAGAAGTCAAATCAACAGGATTTGGTGACGGATTGGATGGAGGGGTGACAGACAAAGATCTAAGGTTCTTACCAAGTCTCTGACTTGGGTGAATTGTTGAGGCAATTCAGAAAGATGGAGAAAGTAGAAGAGCCGACTAAAGGGAGCTGTACACTTTGCAGGAGCACAATTTAATTTTCCATTAGGCAATGGTTCTGGATGCCACTCAGGAAAACCTCCCCAGGATGGCTGTCATGAACATCTGGATCTGGGGCTGCAGCATCACTGTTGGGCAGAATCTCTGTGCTCTTCTCCACGTCCTCAGTGAGGATGGCTTGGCTAGCACAACACGGCAGTGGCTCACATGTGTGCCAAGTGAATGCGCCTATACATGCTGATAACTGGTGTTCTGTCAACCAAGACAGGCAGCGGGAGGACTTGTCTATGTTTCTGTGATATTTGCTTGGTTTGTCTCAGAGTGATTTGAATGTCTCTTTGGGCTTGCAGATATAGCTGCATGCAAATGCATTCCTTTTTCTTGTCCAAATATTAATAAAAATATTGTGCATAGAGCTGTGAGTGCCTTTCTGGAAGGTCTGAGGGCTTTGAACAGGTCTGGCTGGGAAGGAATTGATCTCTGCAGGAAAGGAAGCTGTATCTTGTGTTGCTCACCCTCGTTCCTCAGCTGAGGATTCAGAACTGCTGGTGGTGAAGGGAATGGTACTCTCGATATTTTTTCAGAGGTGATGGCATCTTCTGAGTTGGCTCAGCTGCTGTCTTAGGACTGGGAGTAAATATGTCTGACTCTGTCCCGAGCTGAGCCTGTGAGAAGACCAAATTCCATCCACCAAGTGGAGCTGGGCTTAGTCACGGGAAGCGTGGTTCTCCCCCACATTCTAGGCCCCTCACTGCTTCTCACTTTGGGCAAAGGGGAAGTGAGGTGCAGAACACCTAACACCACCAACATCACCTGACTCCTGGGTGCAGACGTGAAAATAAATGAAGAAGGTGTGGTACAGGTGCCAGGCTAAGCATGCATTTCTGTTTGCCCTTTAATTTCCAAAACACCCCTGTGAAGGAGACAGTCTCATTCAACTTAGAGATGAGAAACAAAGCCAAGAGGAGCTCACTTTACCCAAGGCCACACAGTGCCACTTTTAAAGATCATTTTGAATATATTACCTCATCTAAAGATAAACTCATTCTAAACATAAAATGAAAGAACAGCCCTGGGGTGAAGTCTTGGCTTAGCCCGACAGCCCTCCACCTTTCTCGTCGTGCGCAACTTTCTCAGTAGGATACGAAGAAGAGAGAGGAGAAGATCCACAGGGCACTCGGGTGGCAATCCTGGTTCCTTGTGTAGAATGCATGCAACACCCCAAATTGCTGGGGAATCAGCAAGGCTGTGCTGAACTCGTGGAGACCATGAAAACTGAGGACACAGTCAGGGTCCAAAATGCCCTCCAGGATCTGATAAAAGGCCGACTCTAGCAAGATGATATGGAGTGAGCGTCATATGCTAGATTCTTGAAAGTAGCACACATCAGACCTGCCTGAGCACTGTTACAGCTGCCATATACAGAGCATCTCGCTGAATGAGCACGATTGTCCTCAGAGGTAGGGAGTGTCATCCCACTTTACAGAAAGGGAGCTAAGCAACTGGTCAAGGTCATGCTGCTAAGTAAATGGTAGATTCAGACCCAACTCAGGACGAGGCAGTCTCATCTGGAGGCCTTTCCTCTTGACTACGGTGCATCGTCAGCCTCTGGTAGCAGCTAGCTCAGCCCCTGCTGAGTGAAACATTAGTTGTGTTTCCATTAACGTCAAGGGAAGAAATAAGGAAGCTCTCCATTGCTGCTATTTAATAACTTAAAAAATTGAGTAAATAGAGCAAAGGAATGAGCAAAATTAGGGCTGGGCTAATCATTACTCACAGATGATATTATCATCAACTTAATAAAAACTAAAGTAAGAGATTAAAAACTATAATCATATAAGATTGCAGTATGAGAGTGATATTTAAATGGAGCAAAATCAATGATTTTTTTCCATGTCAGCAATAGTCACTTATAAATCTTATTTTAAAAATCCCACTGAATATAGGGATACAAATATAAAGGCCTTAGGGATAAACTCAGCAAGAGATATATAGAAACAATATATAAGCTTTAGATAACAAAAATTCTACTGAGAAAAGAAACTTAAATAATTTAAGGGATAAACCCATTTGAGAGTGCAAGACCCAGCTCTTATGTGTCTCAGTAGTTTCATGTTAATTGTTGAGTTGCAATTCTGTTAACTCTATGTCAACCTATTTTTAAAATCAAGAGACTAGTTATTCATAGGATGACAATAATTCTCAATTATTTGGTGCATTTCTTTTGGCTACTATATATTTTTAATATGGGTTTTAAAAATTGAGGTGATACCTGTGTTTGGCTAAAAAAATCAAATTATACAAAAAGACTTTAAAGAAAGAGAAACAGCTCTTTCTTGCTTCCTCCTGCCCCTCATGAGCCCATTCTTCACAGACAGCCTGCCTTCTTCTTTGGAGACAGGGTTTCTGTCTCCCAGGCTGGAGTGCAGTGGCACAAACAGCTACTGTGTACACCGCCTCAGCATCGCCTCCACTGAGTAGCTGGGACCACAGGCATGCCCCACCATGCCCGGCTAATTGTTGTATTTTTTGTAGAGACAGGGTCTTGCCATGTTGACCAGGCTGGTCTCAAACTCCTGGGCTCAAGCGATCCACCTGCCTAGGCCGCCCTAAGTGCTGGGATCACAGGCAGGAGCCACTGTGCCTGGCCCAGAGACAGTCTTTATTAACACTTTCAGCTATTTCTTCTGAGCATTAACTCCATATTTCGAAAATATATGTGCCATAATTTATAGACTGATGGATTCTGGACATTAATTACTGACTTCCAAGGGAATGAAGTTAATTAATTAATTCTGGACATTAATTACTTCCCTTCCAAGAGAATGAAGATTTAATTCCCTTCCACCACCTCTGCCTCTCTCCCTAATAGCTCAATATAATAACACCTTTCTTCCCTTTTCGGTGGGTTACATTTGTTCCTTTTGTGGTTCGTGTATGCTTTTTTTCTTACTAGGTCAATAAGAGCTGCTTCTGACTCCTCACTTTGTGAGATGAAGGTGCTATCATCCCCACAATCTCCTATCCCTTCCGCTCTCATCTCATCGTCTGTACTTGGATGTCCTCGTGAAGGTGGAGGATGTTTTTATTGTGATTTTGCCTGAAGTCTTTGTGTTTGTTCTTGGTCAGCTTTAAAAGCTGGCAATCAGTAAACAGGGATTACACGGCTGACTGTGGAATCATAATTAACGTTAGAGCCAACTGGTCTCTGTGAGGACAGGACTTTCCTTCAACAGCTGTTGTTGTTTGTTTTTCTTTGACTGGAGTTAAAAAATATTTTTCTTTTGTTTTTTCGTTGTTTGCCTTCATTGTCTTTTAAAGTCTAAATTGTCATGAAAAGGACACACGTCTCCAACTCCAGCCCCCAGTTTTCGTCCTGTCTCCTGTTAGGGCTGATGATGGCTCATCTTCCCAAGACGTCCCTTCGCCCTGGCTGGCGCCCAGCTCTCCTGTTCCCCGAGGCCGCCTCCGCTCCCTTGCTTTGTTTGGTCTTATAGCCTCATGACATCCTAAGAAAGGGCAGATGGGGAAATAATTTTTCTCACTTTTACATCACTGAAATTGACTTCATTCCACTCTAATACTCAGTGGCTTTAACTTTCGTTGACGATCCTTGCCTGAATCCTTTACTTCATTTGGGGCTGCAAACTTGTGATTTTCTAATTCCTTGGTTCCTCGCATATTTATTAGCTGGCATTCTTCTGTAAAGATGATTTTTTCATCATCAGCGAGGTGTAAACTATTACTCCTAACAAGCAGGGAATTGCTTAATCCTTTTCCTTTTCCAATTTTCAGGGGAAGGAGTTGATGAAAGTGTCAGAGACCAGTTTTTTTTTTTTTTTTTTTTTTTTTTAATGTCAAGTAAACGTATATGTGAAACAGAAAGCAAAAGCTGGGCTGCCCTCCTGTGGGGCCGACACGTAAGCAATCCTCTGGGATTCCCGGATTGCTTCCTATTTGGGAATCAAAAGATCAGGGAAGGTTGGAGGGTGCTGCACCAAACAAATTCAGGTCCTAAACCCTTGCTCAGCACAGGTGGAGGAAGAGGACGGATCTCACCTAGTGGAGCCTTCCTGGCCAGCCTCTCCCGGCAGGAGAGGCAATGCACAGGAAATATCCTGGGCAGAAACTCTACCCATTGTAATTCTGGTGTTTTAAATTTTCATTCCCCAGATGTTTTCAGAGTAATTGCTGTGCCTAGTGAAGCTGTGCCTGCCTCTGCAAAGGCGGCCGCTTCCCTGAGCTTCCCACAAGCCCAGTCCTCGAATGGGGCTTAGGTAAAGGAAAAAGATCTCAAATGACTTCCCAGTCCTATTTGGTTAATCTGTTGTGCTACGATGAATACCCCTGGGTTTGGAGTTCGTTGGAGCTTTGCAGTAAAAGGAGACAGGGAGGGCATTTAAAAGGTTTCCTAATCCTCTTGTCTCTTGAAGCAAAGATTGTAATTTCTGGTTCAAAGGAACCATAGCACAATCTGCTTTGTTTTGTTTGTCCCGGGGGAAAACATATAACCAATACCATGATGCAACCTCTGCTTCTGTTCTGGACCCTGTGCTGGGCAAGGCAGCCGTGAGGATGGGGTGCAGACGTGGATGTGGGACCACATTGAGGGGATTAGAGAGTCATTTCCCTACAGGCCCTCTAGAGAGAACTTCTGCAGGAGAAGAGTTTCCCTATCAGGAAAGTGATGAGGTGGAACTGGGCAGAAGTCCTGTTCACAAAATGTCCTGTACAGTGTAGGCACAAAATAGGTAGTCTATAAATATCACCTTCACGCCCACTCTGCCCCCACGAAGGCAGTCTCTGCCGTCTCCTCTCGATCTGCAGTTCTGGCCTCCATCTGCAGAGTGGACCGATGAGGAGGATCAGTGTAACGCTCCGAGTGGAAGCAGATGGGAAGCTCTGTTTTCACAGGCAGGGAGTTTAGGAGGGCCACTTATACATGAAGAAAGCTTTGGAGAAGACTCTTGGCCCAGAACTGCCCATCCCTGCACATGTAAAGGGGAGTGTTTCTTTCTTTTCTTGGGGAAGGAGGAGACTGGAAAGGCAGAGCTGGGGGGCAGCAGTTTGAAGTGACCACAGGGACTACAGGCCTCCCAGAGACCCTCCTGGAAGAGCAAGCAGCGTCTAGAAGGCTGGAGTGCCTGGGTGAAATCTCAGCTCACCGTAACCTCTGCCTCCCAGATTTAAGTGATTCTTCTGCCTCAGCCTCCCAAGTAGCTAGGACTACAGGGGCGCATCACCACACCCAGCTAATTTTTTGTATTTTTGAGAGAGATGGAATTTCGCCATGTTGGCCAGGCTGGTCTCGAACTCCTGAGCTCAGGCAATCCACCTGCTTCAGCTTCGCAAAGTGCTAGGATTAGAGGCGTGAGCCACTGCCCCTGGCCGCATTTTGCTATTTTTTTTCTTTCAAAATGGAACTATTTTTTCCTAAGACTTGAATATTATTTTAAAAATTCAAACACTACAGAGAAAATTCAGGCTGTTTTATTTCATGGAGGGAACTACTGTTAACAGGCAGATATACAGTTATTCAGACAAAAATAAATATGTAGATATTGGAATAACTTACATTTTATTACATAAATGGAGGGTCTTTGATTCTGCGCCCCTGCCTGTAACATGCATATACATTGTCCCCACCGTTGGTGTAACCTGGGGTCCTTAGCATCCTTCCAGGTCTGCCGACATTTAAAGAGAATTTCATCCTCTGGAGCCTCAGGGCCCCTTCCCTCCCCCTGGCTGCTCCAAAGCTTGACATTCCCCTCTGGGGGCTGTTGCTGCCTGCTCACCCCAACACACTTCCCAGGAAGGAGAGTTGTGGATGGGTATATCTATGTTTTAGCAAATATTTTCCTCTTCAGGGGCACACACCATGGTGACATTCTGAGAGAGAGAGAGAGAGAGAGAGAGAGAGGGAGAGAGGGAGAAAGCAAGCATGCACAGCACCAAGACCCTGATGGTTTGGGGACACTCACTGTTCATGAATGCCCTTCATGGTTCTCTCCCCAAGAAGGTAAGTCTGAGACGCTGGGAACCAGCTCTCTGCTCTGGCCTTGGTGTTTTCCTTCGGCTTCTCATTTTTGATGGAAGCATAACTGAGATACAGCAAAGTGCACACATCTTATATTTACAGCACCATGTAAATAACATTGTAGCTGTCTGGTGCCAATTTTAGGCTTAAGGGATTTTGATCTTTCAAGGTTTCCACATTTGGGATTATGGCCCACACCCTGAGCCATCTGGGCAGCCGTCACCCAGATGGAGGACTGGGCATTCGAGCCGGTGCCGGCTCTCCCTAGCCTCCTTTCGCTCTGGCCCACGCTGTGGAAGCTCTGGGGTGCTTCCTGGGGCACTGCCATCGCCGGGCCGCTCCACTTCCTACTCCCAGAAATCAAGTCCTCACTTCCACCGGACCTTTTTCCAACAAGTCACTACCCTGACACAACCCAGTCCCTTTCCTTCGGCTTCTTGGTTCTTCCCAGCTCCATTTTCCCTGCATCCCCACCAAGTCCTGGACCCAGTGCAGACCAAAGCTTTCAAAGCACCCGGTCCTGCAGGCCTGGAGGTCCGGAAAGGGTTAAGCCCGGCGAGCACCAGCTCCAGCCGCTAATCCGGATTCTGCACGGATCCCCGCCTGTCATTTGCATTTCACTCCTTTGTGCGGGCTTTTCTCCCTCCTTTTCCCGGCCGGCCGGCATTAGCATACTGCGCCCCGCTGCAGGCCCCCCGCCGCGTGCCAGCGCGGTCTGCAGGCGCCATCAATTTTTCAGCGCTTTTCTCATTTCTCATTACCGTCAGGCCCACGCGGCTCCCCGCTCGACACCCACCTCGGCCAGGCCGGGGACCAGGCCAGCCAGGGGCTGTCGCGTCCCTGCCGACCCTCAAACTCCCCCCGTGATTAATCAGCGTGTTAATCCCGGCCAAGCCCGTCTTCCTGAATGATTATGTCAACACGCTGGGGTGTCTGGGCCCGACGGAAATTTGACCAACCTTGAGAACCAGGCCATAGCCCTGAAGCCAGGTCTGCCCTGGGGCCTGGGCACACTCGCGGGCACACACCCACGCGCACCTGCCCTGCCCGCGCGCAGGTGCAGCCACACGCACCGCACAGAACCGCCGGCGTTAGGGAGGAGCAGAACGCCGGAACCCACCGCAGACAGCGTTTCTTTTCCAACAAGTAAGCATGGCCACACAGTGAAGTTATCTTTAGGTGGCCAAGTGGGTGGTTGTCATAGCGATGTGTGCATTATTAACAGAGTGTTGTTCATCCTGGCAGCTAATCTCATAATGAGCTTGGCTCGTCATCAGGTGGAGGCAAAGTTGGCTTCTGCTCTTTTTTGCTGGGGCCTGGGGTCCGGTGAGGTCTGGATTCCAGCTCCAAGCTGGATCACCGACTCCCAGCATCTGTCTCTTATTTGGTTACCCCAGCTTCCTTCTGTGCTCTTCTAGAAGGGCAGGTAAAGGCAGACAGGGCTGGGCGGGGCTCCTGGTGCCTTCACCTAGTGTTTGTCCGGTAGCAGGGTGCCTGCTATGGTTTGTGATGCACTTAACAGCACTTGAGAGCTATGTTGTCCCAGGCCACTGGGACCCGTCAGATGGAACCGCACACTGGCCTGCGGACGGTCAGTTCCTCTGCTTTCCTTCTCCACCTGTTTCTTTTCCGGCTCAGTTCCAGGAAGCCAGCCGTAAGGACCAAATAGTACCTTTTGCATCATGACCACGGTTTAATGGGGACTTTTTAATTCCCAGTGTTTACTGCAATTTTGTTAATTCCAGGATTCATTAAAAGTCACCTCAAAAAAGGCACCTCAGGTGCCTGGTGATTGCTTCACTTTATGACCAGATGTCCAGTTAATTTTAAATCAACTTGGAGACAGTTTGCCATTGCTTTCTTTGTCTATCTGGGTTTTTTATAGGATGCTATGAAGGTCTATTTGGCTCAAATTTAGATTTCATGCTGCCTGTGATTTTCATTCTTGCCTCATGTTTTAAAAAATGTAGCTGCCTCTAATTCTCTCAGTGTTTGGGTCTGCGGAGCATCCGCTACAGAGGGAAAAGAGAAAGCAAAGCAAATAACCTGGTTCCAGGTTTCCCCGGGAGATGGTGGCCATAGCTCGAGGGGTGAGTCAGGAAAAGGAAATGCTTCGTACCCTTATCACTGAGTGTCCTGTTGTGGTGAGCAAAGATGCGCCCTCTCAGACAGCCCTTGGTGACACCCCCAGCACTGCCGTCTTCAGTTCACCAGTGTTCTGCAGCCGAGGGAAGGGCTCGCATTTTGTGATGGGTTTTCTCAAAGCACAGTCCACTAACGTATCAGTCACTTGAGAACTCATTAGAAATACAGATTTTGGGTCCCCTGACCAAGTGTTCCCCAGCTAAGCATGAGACACATAGTTTTGTGTTTTTTTTATGAGCCTTTTTGGTTTGTTTCATTTAGTAGTATTTTTCCTCGTCCCTGTTCCTTTTTAAAGAGTGACATAGGAATATTGTAGAGCTGGTTTAAACGGTGACAAGAAAGTGGTCTCTAGTCCCCCGTCTGTCTTCCCAGGGACTCCTACGCTTTCCTGTTTTTTTGTGTGTATCGTTCAAAGATATTCTTCGCATACATATGTATATAAATTCTTTTAAAATCCACAAATGGCAGCTTCCTAAATACACTGTTCTGTCACTTGCTTTTTTTTTCACTATACAATATATCTTGGCTATGGTTTCATATCAGCATATTAAGATCTTCCTCATTTTTTAAAATGACTATACACTTTGTATGGGATGTAGTGTGCTTTATGGGTTTTAAATAAAGCCGGTGTCTGCTCCTAACCAGGTACCTTTCTCTCCTTGGGCTTTAAGAATATGGTCTCATAAATCTGCAACAACCCTTGGGAAAAGAGAGGCTTTTTTTTTTCAGCCCTATTTTAACCTTAGGATAGCCTGTTTTGGTTTGGGTTCACCAGAGGTAGAACCTGAGTGCAGGATTCCAGCAGGGGTAATCTGGAAGGTGGTCATAGGGAACAGCAACAGGTGAGACAGGAGGGAAGAGGGTCATTAAAGGAGGTGTTAGCAGGCAGGTGCCGCTGTGGACAACTGGGCTTCATTCCACAATTTCCACTCTGAGGCAGTGCAGAGCATGCCTTGGGGTTATTCCATCTGAAGTGTGGGGGAGCTGGCCACTAGTGACTGACAGGTTGTGCGTGGAAGTGGGGTTGCTAAATTCCCCCACCATTTCTCACCTGCCTCACAGGGCATGGGGACTCTGCTGACCAGAGAAAACCCTCAGCCCAAGAGATGCAGGTGCCAGTGGCTGGACTTGGGCAGTTGTGCGCTGAAATGGTAAGGGCAAGGGGTATGGTTGGCATACCAACAGCAGTCGCCATGCGGCTGGAGGCTAGAGCTTCTAGATTCTTCTATATACATAAGAAGAGCCATGGACGTGGATGTGGTGCCAGAAACAGGCTGTTTTCCAGCTCTCCCCTACTGGGGACCTTGGTTGAGTTGAGCCATTCAAGCCTTTGGAGCTTCACTTTCCTCATCTGGAATATGGGGCCAGTGGTATTCACCTCTCAGGATAACTCTGTGGACTAAATGAGGATTTCCAGTTTTGGGAAGAAGATTTCAGAGTCCTGATTGCTGGTGATTTCTGTTACTATGTAGCAGCCAACCCCCAGGGGGTGGGGGGGTGGGGGGGGGGGGGGGTGGGGGGGGGTGGGAGAAGGCCATTAACATTCTTCAGAATCTGCCCAACATCTCTGCACTTGGCGAGATCAGAGCCCCCATTCCCTGCAGTCATGCAAGTCATTGTCCAGAAATGCCAGAAGTCAAATTCAAACCAATGTAAATGGTACCAGGATGCCAAGAAGAGGAAGAGGACAGTGCTTCCCAGGGACACTCCTTCCCTCAGGAGCACAGCAGACAGATCTTTAATCCTGCGGTAGCAGGAATACCATGTTTGCTTTTCAAAACAGCCTAGATTTTAGAGTCAGAAAGATTCTTTGGAGTCTTGCTCTATTGCCCAGCCAGGCTGGAGTGCAGTGGCATGATCACGGCTCACCGCAACCTCCACCTCCCTGGTTCAAGCGATTCTCCTGCCTCAGCCTCCTGCGTAGCTAGGACTACAGGCGTGTGCCACCACACTCAGCTAATTTTTTGTATTTTTAGTAGAGATGAGGTTTCACCATGTTGGCCAGGCTGGTCTCAAACTCCTGACCTCAAGCAATCCACCCACCTCTGGCTCCTAAAGTGCTGGGATTACAGGCATGAACCACCATACTCGACCAGAAAGATTCTTAAAGCTTAGTTAGCTCATTGGTTTCAAGCATTTTTAGCCTTCAAATTCATTCTGTTTTTTTTTTTTAGATTCAGCCTCGCTGTCTCCAGGCTGGAGTGCAATGGCACAATTTTGGCTTACTGGAACCTCTAGGTTTAAGTGATTCTCCTGCCTCAGGCTCCTGAGTAGCTAGGATTATAGGCATGTGCCACCATGCCCAGCTAATTTTGTATTTTTAGTAGAGATGGGGTTTCACCATGTTGGCCAGGATGGTCTCAGTCTCCTGACCGCGTGATCCACCCTCCTCAGCCTTCCAAAGTGCTGGCATTACAGGTGTGCACCACTGTGGCCGGCCTGAATTCATTCTTTAAAGAGAATGGTATTCAGAAGCTTTGTCTAACAAAAGTGGCAGGCTCCTCAGGTGTCATTTGGTGGCATCCAGGCCTTCTCTCAGGTCCTGCCACAGCCACCTCCTCCTTTGCCCATACCAGCTAGGCCTTAGGCTCCCCCAGGCTCTGTAGGTGCTGTTTAAAAACAGCTTGTCTGGTACACCCCTTTTCAATGAATAGAAGAAGAGACAGGGCCCACTGTGACATGGGTACAGGGAACCCAGGCCAAGGCACTTCGGCAGGGGAGAGGGTCTCTGTCGGGGCTGTAAGACCCCATCTTGGAGAGGATGAAACTGGCAGTGACCTCCACCCCCTTGCTCTGATTCTGTGCTTTAAGGATAGGTTTTGGGGTCCATTTGCCTCTCACCCCTTTTAACCCCTCTCCTAAGCTCCCAGTCTGGCCCCGGGAGCTTGTCAGCTCGTTTGCTGTCTAGCTGAGCATGCCCCTCCCCATCACCCTGTGCTCTCTGGCACCTAGACCAGCAGGGATTCCTGCTCCCTCCCTGGCCTGAGGCATTGTCCTCCTGGGCTCCCCTCCCTCCTGCCAAGCCTTCTGCTTAGGAAAGGGGCAAAATGCCTGGAGAGAGGAGGTACCTGGCCTAGTGTAGCCAAGCTGGTACAGGGCTCTTTGGAGCACAGGTGATGCCCAGAGGTTTTTAAGCCACTGTTTTCAGGCATCTTCTGTTTTGCCTTTCTTTTTACCCAGATTAGCCTCTTTTAAGGGGCACTGTCACCGCTCCAGCAATCAGCTGAATGGCACAGGAGAGGGGCAGATTCTTGATTACTAATGAGCATATCGTTTCTCCAGGAAGGAACGGATGGAAACGGGTTTGGATGTTGTCACGTGTGTTGGCAGGAACAACGCTGATCTCTCTGTTGTAACTGTCATTTCCCGGCAGGTGGACCCCTGGAGCCTCGGTTTTCTCGTCTGAAATTGGGACTGTGATATCTACCCTCTTGAGGTGCTTTGAATCCTACATAGAATGGCACATGTGAAAGGCCTTTGGACATAGGAAAGGCTGCGGAACGGGGAGAGATTGTCTTGTTATCATACCTTGTTGCTGGCTGTGGAGGCATGGCTTCTCTAAGGCTGAATGCCAACCTCACAGGGAGCTTCGCTCTGCCTGGACAGAGCTGTTCCTTCGTATGCCCACCAGCAGTGGGGATGGGAGTTGGTGGATGGGGAATGGGAGTCCAATGCCCCACTGGAAAACAGGCTCCCCATACTTGGATGGGAAGATTCTGAGCACGTCCTCCTTGGCACCTTACAGATACGCTGGCAGCATCAGGCCCCAGTAACCTGCTCATTAATGTGCGCTTTCCTGGCTCTTCTCCCTTCCCTGACTCACTTTCCCCTTTTCCCCTCATCCCTATTTCCTGGTCTCCTCCCACATAAACTACCTGTACCCAAGTCCTTGTTTCACAGACTGGTTTCAGTGGCACCCAGACTAAGATACACAGCCACTTGGGCAGCAGTGGGAAGAGGACTGAGAGGATGTAGATGGATCACAGAAGGTTCAGTCCTCCCCTAACTGAGAGGGAAGCCGGGCAGCGGAGATGAGAGATCCTGGTTAAAAGGCTCAGGAAGGATACCGGGCCCCTAGAACTACCTAACCCCTGCTGGCTTGACCCCAACCAAGCCTGAGGCTTCCAGCCCTAGCTAGCTTGTCTTCAGAGTGTTTTTCGCCTAAGCTCACTGCTAGGCTCACCCATGTTCAGCGGTGCTGGGGACAGAGCACACAGGTGTTCAGTGGCACAGCAGAGGTTCAGCATCTCAGTTCAGTGCATGCCTGCTCAGCACCGTGCTGTGTGGAGCGTTTGAGGCTGTGCCTCTCAGGCACTGGAGAGTTCAGGCAGTGGCACAGGCCTGGGCACACATGGTGCATTTAGGGACAGCCAGTGTTCCCTGACTCAAGCTTGGCTGGCCACAGGGAGGGATGGTTGGGGTTAGACAGCCTGAGGAAGATAAGGCTGGTCAAGAAAATTGGGGGCAGGTTGTAAAGGGTCAAGTGTGGGGCTGAGGAGTTTAGACTTTATCCTGTGGGTAGTTGATGAAAGTTTTAATCAGGGAGGGACAAGTTCAGAGTGACACACTCATTTTTTGAAGTTCCTTCTTGCGTCAGCTACCCCATAAACCACTGGTTCCTGGCTGTCCTGAGAACCTCTGACTCTAACTCTGGCTTCCTAGTCTCTTTTATGACCAGATCTTTCCAGGGGCTACTTATGCCCATGACTTTGGTCATATCCTACTTGTCAAATAGAGAACCTAGGCCCATTTCTTTTCCCATGGAGTTTTTGGGAGTCAGGAAGACCTGAATTCCAACTCCAAGGTTACCACTTTCTGGCTATGTAACTTCAACATACACACACACAGTGTGTAAACTTTTATATGTTTATATATGTAAACTTTTAGGTTCAGAGGTACACGTGCAGGTTTGTTATGTCGATAAACTTGTGTCATGGGGGTTTGTTGCACAGACTATTTTGTCATCCAGGTACTAAGCCCAGCACCCAGTGGTTATTTTTCCTGATCCTCTCCCTCCTTCCACCATCCACTCTCAAATAGGTTCCAGTGTCTGTTGTTCCTCTCTTTGTGTCCATGAGTTCTCATCATTTGCTCCCACTTATAAGTGTGAACAAGTAGTATTTGATTTTTTGTTCCTGTGTTAGTTTGCTAAGGATAATGGCCCCAACTCCATTCATGTTCCTGCAAAAGACACAATCTCATTCTTTTTAATGGCTGCATAGTATTCCACGATGTATACATACCACATCTTCTCTATCCAGTCTGTCACTGATGGACATTTAGGTTGATTCCATGTCTTCACTATTGTGAATAATGCTGTAATGAACATTCACATGCATGTGTCTTCATGGTAGAATTATTTATATGCCTTTGGGTATATACCCAGTAATGGAATTGCTGGGTCAAACAGTAGTTGTATTTTTAGCTCTTTCAGGAATCACCACACTGCTGTCCACAATGGTTGAACTAATTTATGCTCCCACCAGCAGTGTATAAATGTGTCCTTTTCTCTACGACCTCACCAGCATTTGTTGTTTTTTAACTTTTTAATAGTAAACATTCTGATTGGTGTGAGATGGTATCTCACTGTAGTTTTGATTTGCATTTCTCTAATGAACAGTGATATTGAGCTTTTATTTATTTATTTATTTATTTATTTATTTTTTTTTTTGAGACGGAGTTTCGCTCTTGTTACCCAGGCTGGAGTGCAATGGCGCGATCTCGGCTCACCGCAACCTCCGCCTCCTGGGTTCAGGCAATTCTCCTGCCTCAGCCTCCTGAGTAGCTGGGATTACAGGCACGCGCCACCATGCCCAGCTAATTTTTTTTGTATTTTTAGTAGAGACGGGGTTTCACCGTGTTGACCAGGATGGTCTCGATCTCTTGACCTTGTGATCCACCCGCCTCGGCCTCCCAAAGTGCTGGGATTACAGGCTTGAGCCACCGCGCCCGGCGAGCTTTTATTTATTTTTATTTTTATTGAAACAGAGTCTCACTCCATCACCAGGCGCCAGGCTGGAGTGCAGTGGTACAACCTCGGCTCACTGCAACCTCCGCCTCCTGGGTTCAAGCAATTTTCCTGCCTTAGCCTCCCGAGTAGCTGGGACTACAGGTGCACGCCACCATGCCCAGCTAATTTTTTTGTATTTTTAGTAGAGACAAGATTTCACCATGTTGGCCAGGATGGTCTTGATCTCTTGACCTCGTGATCCGCCCGCCTCATCCTCCCAAAGTGCTGGGATTACAGGCTTGAGCCACCGCGCCTGGCCTGAGTTTTTAAAAATATGCTTTTTGGCTGCATGTATGTCTTCTTTTGAAAAGTGTCTGTTCATGTCCTTTTCCCACTTTTTAATGTTTTTTTTTTCTTGTAAATTTGTTTAAGTTCTTATAAATACTAGATATTAGACTTTTGTCAGATGCATAGTTTGCAAATATGTTCTGCCATTCTGTAGTCAATCTATATTTTTAATTTGAGTCTTTTTTATCATCTGTAAAAAAAGCATGTCTGTGATGATTAAGTAAAATAATTCCTAGGCGTAGAGAACGGATTTTGTCCACCTTAGCAGATATTCAATTTCACTAATACTTTAAAAATTGCTCATGATGTGAGAGGTAACAGGATCATTAACACATATTTTCTATTTTCTGGGGCCCGGCACCTCATGGGAAGGTCTCGCTTGCAGTTTAACTGATGGTGTCCAGTGGGCACCAATTGCCTGTTTGTTCCTTGCTCTCTTCTTGATCACCCCTCTCCTCTCTGGCTTCCTCATGTGGTTCAAAACCTGAATACACACAGGGGCCTGCTCCTCTTCTAGCTCACAAGAGAAATGAGCTGGCTGGCAGGACACCAGTGTCCATCTGATGAAGCAGTAAACCACATGGCATGTAAGTGTCGCTGTAAACAGCTTCCCTTCGTTATCTCCTTACTCGAAGTCCTTGCCTTTGAGTCCCACGTCATCCCTCAGTGCTGATGCACCCGAACCAAAGCCGGTCTCCCTAGCAACTGAGCCACAGCCAGCGTTGGCCTGACCGCCCCCTCCCGTGGTTGGCAACCACGCACAAGTCCTCATTTTGTTTCTGTGGCAGGACAGGTTGGCTACCGGCTGCTTTTGGGAACTAGAAACATGATTTTGCTTCTTAAAGGATTAAAAAGGCACACACTGGGCTTCTTTGTGTTAGTTCTTTTGTATCTCCGTTCCCTGTCCCTGCATGGATTATTTTGGTGCATGCTGCAGACATATTTTTGGAACTTGAATCCTGAGCAAGTGAGAAGACTTATTGGATGCTGCCCAAGGCTCTGCGTGAGAAACCTTGCACAAACACAACGTGTGGTTGCCACTGACAGGGAGGGTCATGAGCTCGCTGGGATGTAGGGAAAGATCAGGTGGCAGAGGTGTTTCAGGTGCAGCTGTATCTTGCCCAGGGTGCCCACCTAGCAAGTGATAACAAGGGCTAGAGTCACAGTGCTAGGCCCTGGGCCTAGACTGGGGAGTTAAGGACAGGGTGAGCACAGCAGACACTCCTGTTTAAAAAGGGGAGGAACAACAGGGACATAACAGTTACTGGCCCATAGTAATTCGGAAATCTCACAATAAAGAGAAAGAGATGGGAGAGAGAAAGCCTCATTTCTTTAAATAGGACGTGGTGGATGTGTGTAGAATAAGGGAAGAATGACGACATTTTCTCTTCCTGAATGTTCTGGGCTGGCCCAACTTGCCAACTAAGGTGATGTCGTCAGTGGTGGCATCACAACACCTCTAACAGTGTCCCAATCTGGCAGCAGCTATCACTGAAAACAATCACTGGGGCTTGGCAGAGTGAGGTAGGTGGGGGCTCTGCCCTCAGCAGTGATCAGCAGAGTTAAAAATGGTTTGACCAACACATTACTAGGAAAGCTGGCAAAATAAAACCACATGTGCCTTGTTGCTTCTCCCGCAGCTCCCACATGGGTTCTGTGTGGCACACAGATGGCAATAAAGTGATTATTTTATGCCATGTTTATCTGGCGTTGGCTGGTGCTTGTGGGTTGGTATAAGCGACTACCCCCAGGCAGAGCAGTAAAAAGGCACAAACAGCATCATGGAAAAGGGAGAAAGGACAGCAAGGCACACAGGGAAGGGGCCCACTGGGATATGGGGGATGGGGATAGGAATCTCTGGTTCTCCGTAAGACCTCAAGGGGGCTGTGCGTATGTTTGCCTATGTGTGTGCTGTGTGCATGTCTGTATGTGTCTCCGCAGGTATATGCACCTGTGTGTGTGTGCATGTGTGTGTGCGTGTGTGTATGTGTGTGCATGTGTATATGCATGTGTGTATGTGTGTGTGTGTTGATGTGCATGTGTGTGTGTGTGTGTTAATCAAGAAATAGCAAAAAGAGAAGTTCTGTTGTTGCAGGAGACATTCCAGAGTGAAGTCACGGATGAGGCCTGTGTGGGGAAGGTGGGAGGCAGGAGACGGGGTCTAGGCAGGCTAAGGGAGCAATGCAAAGAGAGGGAGTGAGGTGGGCCTGTGAGATAGAATAGGTTTGTTTTCTTTTTTTAAAAAATCAAGAGAAAAAAATAAGTCAGGGACAACAACAGCGTAATTCAGCTTTTCTGGGCTGGGGCACTGGTATGGGAACCAGTAGGCAAGGATCTGTGTGCTCCCCAGGCCAGGCCGGATGAACCCGAAGCAAGGCCTCACTGCTATGTTCTTCCTACCTTGAATGGAGAGGTGAAACTTGCAGCGGCCGCAACCATATCATGACCAAGAGACAGCAGATCATCAGTGTGAGTGCGGTAGAGGGAAAATAAAGTAGAAAGATACAGAAAAAGGCAACTTGAGGGCATCAGTGAGCCCTGACCTGCTACCTCAGGTTACCAGGCCTCCCCCTCTTTCTTTGTGTTTCTCTTCTGATATCAAGAAATGATAACACCAGCCCAGAATGGTGGGGGGCCCAGGAGGCATCTGGAGGATGTCCAGTTGGTGAAGAAAACCTGGGATCTCACACTAGGACCACAATGTACTATGGATTATTTTTACATGTTACACAATGTAGAAAGATAATTTTTTAAAAATGTAAACTGATGTTTATAGTTTTAGTTCCCTCATTTTTACCATAGTATTTCCCCTGCCCCCTTACTTTTCAAGAAACTAGGAGGCTATCCTGAGTTAATTGTTTCAGGAGAAAAAGTGGCAGCCAGAAAGCAGAATGTAGCCTGAGAGTTTCCTCCTGACTTTGGGCCCTGAACCTGGAGCTCTCAGGAGAGAAAAAGTACCCTGGGTGTAGAGAGAATGCTCAGGAGACATACCACGAGGGAGACTAGGGCGTCTGAGGAGACGAGGCTTCTCCCAGGGTTGGGAGGAGGGGGCCAGAAGGAAAGTGACGAAAGCACAGATCCCTGAGGCCCTGTAGAGAGAGATCCCAGTTGCAGCTTCTTAATCAGTGGAGCATCAGGGAGGCAGCTGAACCCAACAGGGGCTGGTGGGATCTGAGGGTGGAGGTCCATGCTGTTTCCTCTGTGGAGTCCTGGGGAGGTGGGGATGGCTCTGTGGCATGTGGAGGAGACAGCCTGATGAGAGATTCTGTTGTCCTCCCCATTCCATGTAGCATGGCATAGAAATAGGGAATAGAATCAGGTTTGGGGGCCTGGAGGAGTCATAGGACAGGAACAAGGGACAACTCAAAAAACCACTTATGCAGACTGGTGACTGGGAACGATGGGATGAGGACTTCTTATCTGATACCTGAGGGGACAGGTGACTTGCTGATCAGTCCCATCCTGCCCTTGCCATGCCTTGGCTCTCTGGATGTTCTCAGGAATTTAAACTGTACTAGTTACAGTTTCCCTGAAAGCGGAGCCTGAGGCAAGCATTCGTATACAAGTAATTTATTTGGGAGGAGTTCCAAGCAGAAGTCAGGGGGTGGGATGAGGGATTGAGGGAAGGAGGAAAATCAATAAAGGAAGCATTCGTGAGCAAGTTATCACCGTGGGCAGATGGGGCTCAGTTTCTCTGGGAAGCCTCTGAAGAATGAGCCTCGAAATTGCCCTCTCAGAGAATAAGGGGGCTAGGATACATTGCCACCGAGGCAGCAAAGCACAGGTGCATGGCGGCATGTGCTTGACTTAGGGGCAAACAGCGTGCCTGTCTCCACAACTGGGCTGAAACCAGGTGCTTGAGAGGCCTTTGGGTGCAGCATTGCCCAAGCCTGGGAAGGGCAGAGGCCAGCAATTGCTTGAGTTTAAGTTATCATCACTCTGGTGGAATGAGCTCAGAAGAGAAATTAAGTGGGGTAATAGAAAACTAAAGAAAGTTATATTTGTGGCACATCTGTGTTTCTACATTGAGATTTTATATCTGCTTTATATAGAACATTAAACTAACGTCAGTTCCATGTGATAAGACGAATGTAAATTTTAGAGTCAGACTAGCATTGGATTTGGATTCAGATCCTGTCACTTACTAGCTGGGTGACTAGGTTTATCATGTCACCTCTCTGACTTCTGATTGTGCATGTGTCAAACCAAGAATGGTGACAACTACCTCAAAGGATTGCTGAGGGGTTAACAGTGACTCATGTGACAGCCCCAGTGATGAGCTCCTCACATGCACCATTTTACTAAACCTTAGCTAGTTTCCATGTGTTGGTCCACCTATTATTAAGAGAATATTGTCGCTCAAAAAGTTTTCAGTAAAGTTATTCCTTCTGTTGCAAACAGATTTAAATGGGGTGAACCCAGATGTCATTGTCCTCAGGGCTCTGGAGCCTGGGACAGCCAAACCTGGAAAGCAGGCCACTCAGAGACTAGCGTTTTCTTCTTTTTCCCTCCAAGCATGGCACATATTGCACACGGGCTCATTTTCCCAGACGACCTTTGCAAATTAAGCATCTTACTTTGCTACTTGTTTTTGGGTTGTAAGCAGTATAGTAGAGAAATTCTCTTCCCTTCTCCTTTCCAAAGTGTCTCACCCCAAGCCTGAATGCTTTTCAGTTCATTGCTACAAGTGGTGAGAAATGCATCAGTATTTGTAAAAGCCAAGTTGACTACAGCTTGATGCAGCTCCAGTGGAGGATATACAAAGCAGAGAGGTAGCAGCACTGCTTTGTGCACAGTTGTTCTTGAAAACCAGCGGACTCCGTGGAGACTCCTGTAGACAAAATGTCTGCCCTCCTCAGAGGCCTGCACTGGAGCACACTGCAGTGTTCTGAACGCAAAGGAAGGTATGGACTGTGGAGCGTGTGACACTGCTCTAGCCTCCCTTGTTCTTCCGAGGTTCCCAGCTTAGTGGTCTTTGTTCCAGTGGGCAGCACCCACTTTGGGACCCCCCAGATCAACATTTCAGCATCTGAGCACACTCGGAACCCTCAGTGACCCCTCTTCACTCACATTGCAAGCCTCAGGCATGCTATGGAAAGTCCTGAAATCTCAGCTCCTAAACCTGGGTAGGCATCTGATATGCTTTGGCTCTATGTCCCTACCCAAACCTCATCTTGAATTGTAATCCCATGTGCCAAGGGAGGACCTGGGGGGAGCTGATGGATTTTGAGCACAGTTTCCCCCGCACTGTTCTTCTCCTGATAGAGTTCTCATGAGATCTGGTTGTTTGATAATTGTGTGGCTCTTCCCTGGCCCTCCCCTTTTTCTACCTTGTGAAGTAGGTGCTTTCTTCACCTTCGCCTTCCACCATGATTATAAGTTTCCTGAAGCCTCCTCAGCCATACAGAACTATGAATCAATTGAACCTCTTTTATTTATAAATTACCAAGTATCTTTATAGCAGTGTGAAAATGGACTAATACAGAGAATTGGTACCTGGGGTGCTGCTATAAAGATACCTGAAAATGCAGAAGCAACTTTGGAACCGGGTAACAAGCAGAGGTTGGAACAGTTTGGAGGGCGCTGAAGAAGATAGGAAAATGTGGGAATGTTTAGAACTTCCTAGAGACTCGTTGAATGGTTTTGACCAAAATGCTTATAGTGATATTGATAATGAAGTCCAGGATGAGGAGGCCTGAGATGGAGATGAGGAACTTAATGGAAAATGAAGCAAATGCCACTCTTGCTATGTTTAGGCAAAGAGGCTGGCAGCATTTTACCCCTGCCCTAGAGATCTGTGGAATTTTGAACTTGAGAGAGATGACTTAGGATATCTAACATGTGAAATTTGTAAGGAGCAAAGCCTTCAAGAGGTGACCTGGCTTTTCCTGAAAGTGTACAGTTATATGTGCTCACAAAGAGATGGTTTGAAATGGTAACTTATGTTTAAAAGGAAAGCAGAGCATAAAAGTTTGGAAAATTTGCAGCCCAACCATGTGATAGAAAAGAAAAACCCATTTTCTGGGAAAAATTCAAGCCTGCTGCAGAAATTTGCATAAGTAACAAGAAGCCAGATGTTAATAGCTGAGACAGTGGGGAAAATGTCTGCAGGGTGTTTCACACATCTTCATAGCCACCCCATCACAGGCCCAGAGGCCTAGGAGGGAAAAACGGTTTCTTGAGCTGGGCCCAGGGCACCGCTGCTCTGTGCAGCCTTGGAACATGGTGCCCTGCATCCTAGCTGCTCCAGCTCAAGTTGTGGCTGAAAGGGGTCAAGGTACATGGGTTGTGGCATCAGAGGATGCAAGCCCCAAGTCTTGGTGGCTTCCATGTGGTGTTGGTCCTGCTGGTGTGCAGAAAACAAGAGTTAAGCTTTGAAGTCTAGCCTCCACCTAGACTTCAGAGGATGTATGGAAATGCCTGGATGTCCAAGCAGAAGTCTACTGCAGGGGCAGAGCCTCATGGAGATCTTCTACTAGGGCAATGCCAAAGGAAATGTGGGGTTGGACCCTTCACACAGAGTCCCCACTGGGGCAATGCCTAGTGGAGCTGTGAGAAGAGGGCCACTGTACACCAGACTCCAGAGTGGCAGATTCACTGACACCTTGCACTGTGTGCCTGGAAAAGTGGCAGGCACTCAACACCAGCCCATGAAAGCAACTGTGGGGGCTATACCCTGCAGAGTCACAGGGGTGGAGCTACCCAAGGCCTTGGTAGCCCACCTCTTGTGTCAATGTGCCCTTAATGTGAGACATGGAGTCAAAGGAGATTATTTTGGAGTTTTAAGACTGCCTGGCCAGGTTTCAGAGTTGCATGGAATGTGTGGCTTCTTTGTTTTGGCCAGTTTTGCCAATTTTGAATGAGAACACCTATCCAATATCTGTACGTTCATTGTATCTAGGTAGTAACTAACTTGTTTTTGACTTTACAGGCTCATAGGTGAAGGGACTTGCCTTGTCTCAGATGAGACTTTGGACTTGGACTTTTGAGTTAATGCTGGAATGAGTTAAGACTTTGGGGTATTATTGGGAACACATGACTGGTTTTGAAATGTGAAAAGGACAAGAAATTTTGGAGGGAACAAGGGTGAAATGGTATAGTTTGGCTCTGTGTCCCAACCCAAATTTCATCTCTAATTGTAATTTCCACATGTCAAGGGAGAAACTTGGGGATACGTGATTGGATCATGGGGGTTGTTTCCACCATGTTCTTGTGATAGAGTTCTCATGAGATTTCATTGTTTGATAAGTGTGTGGCTCTTCCCCACAGCCCACCTCCTGCCACCTTGTGAAGAAGGTCCTTGCTTTGCCTTTGCCCTCCGCCATGATTGTAAGTTTTCTGAAGTCTCCCCAGCCATGCAGAACCGTGAGTCAATTATATTTCTTTTCTTTATAAGTTACCAGCTCAGGCAGTGTCTTTATAGCAGTGTAAAAGCACATTAATTTCTTACCTATCTTCTTAGCCTACTTACCCTGGTCTGTTGTCCTCAGTTTTCATTTCAGCTTGAACCTCCCTCTCTTCTCAGTCCTCTGGTGAAATATCTATTTGGCTTTTATATTTTCTTTTCACCTCTATATGCTTTTTCTTAGCTGGACTTCCTAGGCATTTTGCTTTGAGGGAGGAGTTTATCTCACTCTGTGAATCACCATGTTTACCAGTCAGTTTTAATTACAATGATACAGCATAAGAAATAGCACACGTTGATCGTTTTTGGTTATTGTTCTGTGGGGCAGTGAATGTGGCCCTGCTTCTGATTGTGGGTTGCTGGGGGCTCCTCCTCTGATACCAGAGGCTCCTGGAAACATGTTCTTCTCATGTCAGATGGCAGAGGCTCAAGAAGCCAAGCCAGGCAAAGCAAGTGCATTTAAAGCCTCTGCTCTCTTCATATTCATACAGAGGAAATGACAGATAGGAGGCAGGACTAACTTGCAGCTTCCACCTGGATTGACAGAGCAGCATGTGGACACTCACATCATGAACTTTTGCTCCAATAACTACAGGAGGAACATACAGGAAAGCCAAGAGAATCCATACACCTTTTGATAAAAGCAGATAGCTGCTGCAGGCCCCAGGACACAGTTGAAAAACTGAGTGCTCAAAGTGTGAAAGTGTGAAAGGGGGATCATCTGTCCCCAAACACACACCCTCAATGGAACACCTGAAGGTCCAGATCATGGGACAAGGATTTGACCTACCTGGAGCTGAGACAAGTTTAGAAAACTGAGTGACATGCAGAGGTAGAAGAAGCAAGAAGAGAGCTCTGTGGGCACTCTTGGTCCCCAGGAAAGCCATTTCTGACTTTGTCTCACAGGGATCCTTGGGGAGGGCTGCCAGAGGAACTGGGAAAAGACTACAAGGAGAAGAAAACTTCCAGCTGAACTTTGTAACAATTTCAACCCAATACGAAATTTTGTGGACAGAATATCAGGGAGGTGGTGAACAGGAGTGCAGACACAGCGCAGAAGCTGCAGCAGGAGTGGAGATGAAAAACCCAAAAGCCCAGTTTTCTTTCTCAGCTGGGAGGCTGGTAGCCTAAGGCAAGTTCTCAGTCCTGCTCACCTGCTGCCTGGAAATAAACTCAGTGCTGCTGGGGGGACATGGTGAGGAAACTGGGCTGCATGGGAGCTGGGTGAGGTCTGTAACTGCTGGTTTCCCCCTTTCTGGGCTGCATGGGAGCTGGGTGAGGTCTGTAACTGCTGGTTTCCCCCCACTTTCCTGGCACCCTGCATGACACAGCAGCAGCAGCAGCCATAATCCCCTGGGAACATAACTCCATTGGCCTAAGAACCCACAGCAGCTGCAGCAAGCCCCACCCAAAGAGAGGCTAAGGTCAGACATGCCTGACCCTGCCCCCACCCGATGGTCTTTTCCTACCTGCCCTGGTAGCCAAAGACAAGGGACATAATCTCTTGGGAGCTCTGTGTCCCCACCCACTGCCCAGTCCTTCCTATACCACTGCATCTCATGCTTTCTTGAAAGCACCACTTCCTAGCTGGAGGCCAGCCAACACAAAACTTGCTCAATAAACAAAACTACAATGAAGGACCCTCACAGAGTCCACTTCACTTCCCTGCTATGTCCAATGGACCAGGTGCTGGTATCCGCAGGTGAGACACCTGAAGATGGTTCACATCACAGGACTCTGCAGACACTCCCCAGTACCAGCCCAGAACCCAAGAAATAACAGTCACTGCAGTTCAGCTCTCTGGAAGCCACATCCCTAGGGGAAGGGGGAGAGCACCATATCAAAGGAACACCTTGTGGGACACAGAACCTTAACAGCAGCACTTGTGTGCCAGATCTTCCCTCTGACATAGTCTACCTAAACAAGAAAGTACCAGAAAAATTCTGGTAATATGACAAAACAAGGTTCTTTAACACCTCCAAAAGATCATACTAGCTTACCAGCAATAGGTCCAAACCAAGAATAATTCTCTGAATTGCCAGAAAAAGAATTCAGAAGGTTAATTATATAGCTGATCAAGGAGGCACCAGAGAAAGGTGAAGTCTAACTTAATGAAATAAAAAAAGGGTACAAGATATAAAGGAAAAAAATTTCAGTGAAATAGCATAAAACAAATAGCATAAATAAAAACAATCAGAGCTTCTGGAAATGAGAGACACACTTAGAGAAATGCAAAATACACTGGAAAGTCTCAGCAATAGAATAAAACATGTAGAAGAAAGAACTTCAAAGTTTAAAGACAAGGCTTTTGAATTAACTCAATCCGACAAGGACAAAGAAAAAGAAAAGAATAAAAATAAAAGAACAAAGTCTTTAAGAAATTTGAGATTATATTAAATGACCAAACCTAAGAATAATTGGTGTTCTTGAGGAAGAAGAAAAATCTAAAAGTTTGGAAAACATATTCGAGGGAATAATTCAGGAAGACTTCCCCGGCCTTGCTAGAGATCTAGACATCCAAATACAAGAAGCTCAAAGAACACCTGGGAAATTTGTTGCAAAAAGGTTATCACCTAGATACATACTCATCAGGCTTCTAAAGTCCAGATGAAGAAAAGAATCTTAAAAGCTGTGAGGCAAAAGCTCTAGGTAACCTATAAAGAAAAACCTAACAGATTAACAGATTTATCAGCAAAAACCCTACAAGCTAGAAGGGATTGGGGCTATAGCTTTAGCCTCCTTAAACAAAATAATTATCAGCCAAGAATTTAGTACCAGTAAAACTAAGCTTCATAAATGAGGGGATGATACGGTCTTTTTCAAACAAACAAATACTGAGAGAGTTTGCCACTACCAAGCCAGCACTACAAGAACTACTAAAAGGAGCTCTAAATCTTGAAACAAATCCTCTAAATACACCAAAATATAACCTCCTTAAAGCAGAACTCTCACAGGACCTGTAAAACAAACACACACACACACACACACACACACAAACCAAGGTATTCAGGCAACAAATAGCATGATGAATAGAATAGTACCTCACTCTCAGTACTAACATTGAATGTAAATGGCTGAAATGCTCCACTTAAAAGGTACAGAATGTCAGAAGGGATAAGAATTCACCAACCAAGTATCTGCTGTCTTCAAGAGACTCATCTAACACATAAGAATGCACATAAACTTAAGGTAAAAGGGTGGAAAAGGATATTCCATGCAAATGAACACCAAAAGTGAGCAGGTATAGCTATTTTTTTTATCAGACAAAATGAACTTTAAAGCAAGAACAGTTAAAAAAGACAAAGAGGGACATTATATAATGATAAAAGGACTTGCCCAGCAGGAAAATATCACAATCCTAAATATATATGCATTTAATGCTGGAGCTCCCAAATTTATAAAACAATGGCTAGACCTAAGAAATGAGATAGATGGCAACACAGTAATAGTGGGAGACTTCAATACTCTACTGACAGCACTAGACATGTCATCAAGACAGAAAGTCACAAAGAAACAATGGATTTAAACTATGCCTTACAACAAATGGACTTAACAGATATTTACAGAACATATTACCCAACAACTGCAGATTCGATATTCTACTCATCAGCACACGGAACATTCTCCAAGATACACCACTTAATAGGTCACAAAACAGTTTTCAATAAATTTAAGAAAATTGAAATTATATCAAGTACTCTCTCAGACCACAGTGGGATAAAATTGGAAATCAACCCCAAAAGGAACCCTGAAACCATGCAAATACATGGAAATTAAATAACCTGTTTCTGAATGATCATTGGGTCAACAATGAAATTAAGATGGAAAACAAAAAATTTCTTTGAACTGAATGATAATAGTTAACAAAACCTCTGGATACAGCAAAGGTGGTGCTGAGAGGAAAGTTCATAGCCTTAAATGCCTATATCAGAAAGTCTGAAAGAGCACAAATAGACAATCTAAGGTCAAACTTCAAGGAACTAGAGAAATGAGAACAAATCAAACCCAAGCCTAGCAGAAGAAAAGAAATAATGAACATCAGAGCAGAACTAAATGGAATTAAAAAAAATACAAAAGATAAATGAAAAAAAAATAAATGAAACACAAAGCTGATTCTTTGAAATGATAAACAAAATTGGTAGACCATTAGTGAGATCAAGTGAGAAAGGAGAGAGAAGATCCAAATAAGTTAGATTAGAAAAGAAATGGGAGATATTACAACTAGCACCACAAAAATACAGAAGATTATTCAGGGCTACAATGAACACCTTTGCATGCATAAATTAGAAAACCTAGAGGAGATAGATAATTTCCTGGAAATATACAACTCTCCTATATTAAAGCAGGAAGAAATAAAAACTTGAAATGATTAAAAAATTGCCAACAAAGAAAGTCCAGGACCAGACAGATTCACAGCTGAATTCTATCTGACATTCAAAGAATTGGTACCTATCCTACTGGCACTATTCTACAAGAGGGAGAAAGAGGGAATCCTCCCTAAATCATTCTATGAGGCCTGTATCACCCTAATACCAAAACCAGGAAAGGAACTAACCAAAAAAGAAAACTACAGACCAATATTCCTGATGAACATAGATGTAAAAATCCTTAATGAAACACTAGCTAACTGAATCCAACAGCATGTCAAAAAGATAATCCACCATGATCAAATGGGTTTCATACCAGGGATACAGAGATGGTTTAAAATATGCAAGTCAGGCTGGGCGTGGTGGCTCATGCCTGTAATTCCAGCAGTTTGGGAGGCTGAGGTGGGTGGATCACCTGAGGTCAGGAGTTCAAGACCAGCCTGGCCAACATTCTGAAACCCTGTCTCTACTAAAAATACAAAAAAATTAGCTGGGTATGGTGGTGGATGCCTGTAATCCCAGCTACTTGAGAGGCTGAGGCAGGAGAATTGCTTGAACCTTGGAGGTGGAGGTTGCAGTGAGCCAAGATTGCACCATTGCACTCCAGCCTTGGTGACAGAGTGAGGCTCTGTCAAAAAAACAAAAACAAGAAAAACACACATGCAAGTCAATAAATGTGATATATTACATAAACAGAATTAAAAACCAAAATCAAATGATCATCTCAATAGACACAGAAAATGCATTTGACAAAATCCAGCATCCTTTTATGATTAAAACCTTGAGCAAAATCGGCATAGAAGGGACATGCCTCAAGGTGATAAAAGCCATCTATGACAAACCCATAACCAACATTATACTGAACAGGGAAAAATTGAAAGCATTCCCCCTGAGAACTGGAACAAGACAAGGATGCCCACTTTCACCACTTCTATTCAACATAGTACTGGAAGTCCTGTCCAGAGCAATCAGACAAGAGAAATAAATAAAGTGCATCAAAATCCGTAAAGAGGAAGTCAAATTACGTTTGCTGATGATATGATCATATATCTAAAAAACCCTCCTTAAACCTCCTAGAACTGATTAATCAATTCAGCAAAGTGTCAGGATACAAAATTAGTGTACACAAATCTGTAGCTCTGCTATACACCAACAGTGATCAAACTGAGAATCAAATCAGGAGCTCAACCCCCTTTACAATAGCAACATATGAACAAACAAACAAATAAATAAATAAATGACTTAGAAATATACTTAACCAAGCAGGTAAAAGACCTCTGCAAGGAAAACTATAAAACATTGCTCAAGGAAATCATAGATGACACAAACAAATGGAAACACACCCCATGTGCATGAATTGGTAGAGTCAATATTGTGAAAATGGCCAGACTGCCAAAAGCAATCTATAAATTCAACACAATTCCTATCTAAATACCACCATCATTCTTCGCAGAATTAGAAAAAATGATCCTAAAATTCATATGGAACCAAAAAAGAGCCCACATAGCCAAAGCAACACTAAGCAAAAACAACAAATCTGGAAACATCACATTACCTGATTTCAAACTGTACTATAAGGCCATAGTCATCAAAACAGCATGGTACTGGTACAGAAATAGGCATGTAGACCAATGGAACAGAATAGAGAACCCAGAAATGAAGCCAAACGCTTACACCCAACTGATCTTCAACAAAGCAAACCAAAACATAAAGTGGGGAGAGGACACTGTATTCAACAAATGGTCCTGGGATAATTGGCAAGCCACGTGGAGGAGAATGAAACTGGATCCTCATCTCTCATCTTATACAAAAATAATCTCAAGATGGATCAAAGCCTTAAATCTAAGACCTGAAACCATAAAAATTCTAGAAGATAACATTGGGAAAAACCCTTCTAGACATTGACTTAGGCAAAGACGTTATGACCAAGAACCCGAAAGCAAATGCAACAAAAATGAAGATAAATAGATGAAATGTAGTTAAACTAGAAAGCTTCTGCACAGCAAAAGAGACAATTAGCAGTCAACAGACAACCTACAGAGTGGAAGAAAATCTTTGCGATATACATCTGACAAAGGACTAATATCCAGAATCTACAAGGAACGCAAACAAATTAACAAGGGCAAACCTTGACATGAATAGACAGTTCTCGAAAGAAGATATAGAAATGGCCAACAAACATATATAAAATGCTCAACATCACTAATGATCAGGGAAATGCAAATCAAAACCACAATGTGATACCACCTCACTCCTGCAAGAATGGCTATAATAAAAAAAAAATAAATGTTGGCGTGGATGTTGTGAAAAGGGAACACTTTTACACTGTTGGTGGGAATGTAAACTAGTACAACCATTATAGAAAATAGAACGGAGATTCCTTAAAGAACTAAAAGTAGATCCACAATTTGATTCAGCAATCCCATTCCTGGGTATCTACCCAGAGGAAAAGATATATTATACAGAAAGATACCTGAACATGCATGTTTACAGCAGCACAATTTACAATTGCAAAAATGTGGAACCAGCCCAAATGTCCATCAATCAATCAGTGGTAAAGAAATTGTGAGATATATATATATATATATATAAAGTAATACTAAGCCATAAAAAGGAACAAAATAATGGCATTTGCAGCACCCTGGATGGAACTGGAGACCATTATTCTAAGTGAAGTAACTCTGGAATGGAAAACCAAACATCATATGTTCTCACTCATAAGTGGGAGCTGAGCTATGAGGACGCAAAGGCATAAGAATGATACAAAGGACATTGGGGACTTGGAGGAAAGGGTGGGAGGGGTGTAAGGGATAAAAGACGGCACACTTAGTGTAGTGTACACACTGCTTGAGTGACAGGTGCACCACATCTCAGAAATCACCACTAAAGAACTTATTCATGTCAAACACCACCTGTTCCCCCAAAACCTATTGAAATTAAAAAAAAAAAAAAAGCCTCTGCTCACTTCATATTCACTGACATTCCACTGGGCCAAGTAAGTCACACAACTCATGCAGTGTCAGTGGTCTGAGGATGTACACTCTGCTGCTCTTAGACACTGGAGAGTCACATGGGCCACTGCAGAGTCATGTGGCAAAGGATGCGAGGGGGTCAGGGAAGAGTTGGAAAGGTAATCCAGCCAATCACACCATGCCAGGCCCATGGTCTGGGCAGCCTCTGGGCAGCCTGGGACAGCTAAATATCTGACTGTTAAGGAGATAAATTACCGTTGGTGGTGAGTAATCTTTCTGTGAGTTACCAAAAGATGCTCCTTGTGGTAGGTTAATTATTGAAGGGGCCCCTTCCTTTAGAATAACACAGTCCCTAGTCTGGGTGCTTGGCTTGGTGAGGAGAGTACAGCCTGGAATTTAGCCCCCACTTGCCCCCTGGGTGGGTCCCCTAGTGTAGGGGACACTGCAGTCTGTGTGCTGTCACCCTGTGCACACCCAGACAATGGTTTATAGGGCCTAGGAAAGTACTTTTGTCATGACTGACTCTAAGCTGTGCATGTTGAACTAGACTGGGATAGGTTTTTTTTTGTCAACCCAAGTCAAAAAGCTTATTTATTTATTTATTTTTTAACTTCACTTTTAGAAAAGAAATAGGAATTTTTCCCTTTTTGAAAGTCACCTTGCCAGTCAACCACATAGGCCAAAGCTAACGTAGCAGAAACTGATGGCTGCGGAACACCCTTAATTGTAGAGCAGCACATGTCTTTGAAGCAAGGCCCTGCTCATCTTTCCCTGGGAATGACCCCATAACCTGCAATTACCCTCGCCTCCCAGTGTCCGAGGACACGGCACATCTTCAGACAACAGTCCTGAGTGAGTCTGACCGTGCGGGCTCCTGAGTGCAACGGTCCGTGCTGACTGGCCCTGCAGTGTGGAGGGAGTGGGCAGTGTGCCTCATCACTGTCCTACAGTGTTTGTGGTGGCCATATGAGGTCACAAGGTGTCATTCTCACCTTCGTCCTGCCCACTTGTCAGAAATCTAACAAATAGATTGGAACTCCAGAGTCCCTATCAGCATGATTTTGGTTTGGGCTGGGAGGTGAGACCCAGGCTTTGGCCCATGGGACTACTGGCCCCAAATCTCTGACCCTGTCCTACCTCCTCACCCTTGCCATGGCCTCTCGGTGGGTAGTTCCCCACCCCTTGACTTTGACATGGGCAGAAGTGAGGATGTGCCACTTCCAAGCCTAGGCTGTAAGAGGCCTCGGATGTGCCTGTTTTTCTCTGTGCCTCCGAGAGGAACCCCTGGGTAGCAGTGTCCCCCTTAGTCTGGTCCCTGGTGTGGATACATGTGGAGTAGATACGAGCCAAACCTCAATGAGAGCCAAGACCAGATACATCCACAGCTTGAGGCAGAGCCACCCCGCCAAACCCAGTCTCATCAGGTAGCCTCCAGCTGACCTGTAGATGCACAGGCCCACAGATCTGTGGATGCATGAATGAAAGTGCGTGATTATTACGAAGATTTGCTGTGGCTTGTTCTATAGCATTACTGCAGCAACAATTAACTGATACACTCGTTTTTCAGGAGATTGCCACAGTCTATTGACCTTGGGCTCCAGCTGTGGCTGGGGCTTAGGAAGCACCCCTGCAGAAAGGCCACTCTCTTTTTGACTTCAGGGCCAGGATCTGCATGAAGAAGAAAGCGTGTGACTCAATTAAGATGCAATTAAGAGCCTCCTCCACGTTCTCCCTTTTATCTGCTGTCCTCATTATCCTGGCTTCTTTTCTTCTCGCTGTGGGAATGGCACTGCCGTTGCATGCTGATGAGCATGTCTGTGGCCGAACTTCCGAACTAGAGATTTCTGAGTAATTAATTTGGATTTAAGCTTCCCTAGCCAGCCCTTGATAGACCCACGGTTGAGTGCATTTTGAAGGCCCTGATTTCTTCTGGGCATTTTTTGGGTGCTTAGAGGTCAAGAGTCATTTGGTACCTGCCTATCTAAAGTGAGTCTCAAAGTGAGTTTTGAAAAATGTGCCATTGTTTCAAGCAACTTTTGCTTACTCCTGGGATCCCAAACCCCTCCCCAGTGCTGTGAACTTTTTTGCATTTCATCTCTACCAATTTGTCACAGAGCAATTTGACCTCATGAAAGTGTAGAATACTTACTGGGCATAAGGCTTGGCTGCAGCTCAGGCAGTGTGAGAACGGGCATCTTGACACAGGGCCCTTACTAGTTTGAATAAAGAGATGAGCAGGTAGAAATAAAGATGTTACTCCAAAGGACAAGCAGAGAATTCACTCATGAACTAATAGCCCCAGCTTTGAACATTGTTACTTTTGGATATATGGCGTACTTCCTGATTTTTCCTATTTCCAAATCTCCTTTAAGACCTAGTCTTCCTAGATTTCATCAGGTTAAGTAAAACCACTCTTGTTCTGAAATTCTGCAGTGTTTACTGCAATGGCTTTCACATTTTTCCCATGTTCCAGGGTAAGAAATGAATTTTGTGTCCTAGTTCCACACATTTTAATATAAGTCTAGCTTAACATTTTACTCTATGTTTTCCTAGAGGTGGACCTCGAGATGAGGATCCATATGCACGTGGTTTATTTGGGAGATGATGCCAGAAAAGACCAGGGAAGAAGACAAGTGAACCTTTAAAGGAAACCTTTAAAGACATTAAAGGGTGCATTATCAACAGCCGCTTAATTTCCCTGGGGAACACTGGAAAACAGTTTTGTGGGAACCAACCTTCAAGCTGGCCCCAGCGATCCTCACCTACTGTATTCATGCCCTGTTTAATACTCTCCACATGTGTTCCTCTCCCACGCACAGGAACCATGTGTGTGGCCTGTGTGGCCAACAGAACATGCCGTCTGAGGTGGCCCCAGTCACCCTATCTCCTGGCAGTCATACCCTTGAATAACCCTTCCCCAAGAGTATGGGCCATGTATAAGCAATCATAAGTGAGCCCCTTCCAGCCAACAGAATATGGTCCAGGTATAACTGTCAATTGTGAGATTCGGTTACAGCTTTCTTCCTGTTTCTTCTCTCTTGGTCTTTTCCTCACTGGCTCTGAGGAGAAACCAGCCACCACTTTGTGAGCTGCCCTATGAAAAGGCACATGTGGTAGAGAAAGTGAAGCTGTTGACAGCCAGGGGAGTGAGCTGGGAGGGGATGTGTGAGCCTGGAGGGAACGGAGCCTGGAGGGGAGGAGTGAGCTGGGAGGGGAGGAGTGAACCTGGAGGGAACGGAGCCTGGAGGGGAGGAGTGAGCCTGGAGGGGAGGAGTGAGTCTGGAGGGGAGGA
>NW_016107444.1:3728958-3732899 GCF_001604975.1 Cebus imitator
CTGGAGGGGAGGAGTGAGTCTGGAGGGGAGGACTGAGCCTGGAGGTAGACCCTCCCTTAGTTGAGCCTTGAGATACCTGCAGCCTCAGCCAACACCTTGAGAGAGAACCCGCAGACTTAAGAGAAAACTTGAGTCAGAGACACCCAGGTAAGCTGTGCCCAGATTTCCTGACCCCTAGAAATTGTGAGTTAATCATGTTTTAAAGTCTTGGGGTAATTCGTTTTGTAGCAATAGATAATCAATTCTGTATCTGACTTTTGAGGCTAGGTCATAAAAGACATTGCTCTTCTAACTTTGATCTCTCTTTCTCTTGGATTACCAGCCCTGGGAAAGCCAGTCACACATCATGAGGAGCCTCCAAAAGTCCTGTGGAGAGGTCCATGTGGTCATGAGCTGAGGTCTCTTGCCAACAGCCAGCACCAACTTGCCAGATCTGCGAATGAGCTATCCTGGAAGCAGATCATTCAGTGCTGTCAGGCCTTTGGCTGGCTGCAGCCCCAGAAGACATCTTGACTACAATGTCATGAGCAATCTGGGGCCAGAACCACCAAGTTAAGTTGTTCCTTAATTTCTGACCCACAGAAACTGTAAAGTAGTGAAGTTATTGTTACATTAAGCTGTTATGTTTTGGGGGTAAATTGTTTTGCAACAATACATAGTGAATGTCGTGTAGAACAGGAGACTCAGTTATCCTACCTAAATCAAGGAGCTGGGGTATTTATACACCAGTACCCATCTATCAGTGGATGAGGGCTGCTTCTAGAGGCTAATTCTCCAACAGTTCCTGTGGGCACAGAGGGCTTCAGTGGCCGGAAGAAGCCTGCGGGCAAAGAGATGCAGATGCCAGCAGTTGGAAGCCAGGCCTGGGTGTACTGAAAAGTAAAGGTGAGGGATGTGGGGTGGGGTGCTCACGGGACTTGTGAACTTGCAGACTCAGTTGAAATTTTGTCTACGTTACTTCCCTCCACCCAGGCAAGCTTGGGGTACCTAATCCTTCTTTAGGGCTTGGTCCCTCCAGGATGGTTTTCTGGTAGAAGGAAGAGGAGAAGGACAAGCATCTCTTTACATAGCTGTGCCCGTCTCTGATGCCCCCTTTGGTGGGTGGTGGTGTTTCTTGGGCCAGCACTGGCTGGTTGTTGATGCCCTCTGTGGCAGGAGTTCAAAGTCTAGACCTCCTCATAGTGTGCGTGTCTAGATTTTCTGAATGGCCTTGTGGCAATTCCCCGATCGATATTCCCCTCTTCCCCTTCCACTCAGCTTTCACTCCTGCCTTCCTTTGACTGGCAGGCAGTCCAGTTGGGTGGAGCACAGGCAAGATAAGTCAAGTGCAGCCGCTTTCAGTGATGTTGCTTGACCTTGGGGGATTCACATCATCAGCCTCACCGAACTACCGAGGCACAGATTGTTCTGGGCTCTCCTCTGCCACGTACCTCCTCTTCAGAAGTATGCCCTGCCAGGGTGGGCAGAGGACACAGGGCATCCCCACCTCGCAGGAATCTCAGACCTTGACCACTGACTCAGAACCCTTTTGGCTGTCTTCTGAATAGGAACAGCATTCGCACCTGTTGGGAGGAAGCATTTCTCTCCCAGCACTACTTTCCAGTTGGTGGCTCAGCTATTCATCCCAGCTTCTGTTTTTGGAGCCACAGGAAGAGTATTGCCAAACACCCATTAATTCAAATAAAATGCTTTCACAGTGCCGGGCAGTGGGTGCCCCACACGTGTTCACTTCCCCTCTTCTCAGTGACAGCAATGGCAGATGCACAGGCGTGGACGGCCTGCAGACATGGCTTTAATACGGTCATCTCAGAGAGAGAGGGAAAGAAGAGAGCTCATGCATTCCTGGCTCCTAGTGCAGAGCCGAGCATGGAGTGGGTGCTGCAGGCATTCACTGAAAGAATGAAAAGCAGAGCTGATACAGGAGCCTTTCAACAGAAAGCCAGTGCGTAGAGGCAGAGGTCCATGGCGCCACCCTCTGGGAAGACACAGGGTGGGGGCCTTACCCCGATCATCAGTGGCCAGGCCCTGCAGGCCAGGGGCCTTTCCTTCCCAGCCAGGCTTCCGTTCCTGGGCACCAGGCCGCTGCCATCCCACTTGCTTATGTTTCCCTGTAAAAGGTGGCCAGACCCAAGCCCCTCACCACACACCCTCCCTTCCAGAGGGAGGCTGCTCAGCTCCCTCCTCCTTCCCTTTCTTCCTTCTTTTCTTGTTCCATCCATACATTTCTGTATCTACTACAAAGGTCAGAAAAACAAATCAGTGAAGAGAAGGACCCAATAATCCTAAGACCTGACTCAGGGATGGGAGGTGGGGAGGGAAGCCACTCAATAAAATGAAAGAGAATTAAAAAATTCCCCGAACAAGGCACAGCATGGGGTCCTGATCAAAGGACCTGGCAGCTTTGGTCCTGTGTGCATTGAGGCTGGGGGAGAGATGGGCTCACGGGCCTCGGTCTCCCTCCCTGCCTCCTTTCCCTCACACACACAGACACGTACACACATTCTCTCTCTCTCTCTCTCTCTCTCTCTCTCTCTCTCTCTCTCTCCTTGGACCACCATCTGACTGCTAAGGAAAGATCTGACTATGGATTTCAGGAGTCTAGGAGGCAGAGGGAAGAAGGCACTGACAGCTTACTTCTTTCCCTGGTAGTGGTCCCATGTGCCAACGCTGTGCCCGAGATCCCTGTCCACCACAAGAGAGGTACCAGGCAAGCTTATTGATAGTGACTGAGGAAGGGGATAACTGGTTGGTACAAATCCCACCTGGCATTTTCTGACCCTACCTCAGAATAAGGGATGAAAATGAAAGCCGGTGGATCTGAAAAGAGCTAAATCCTTCTGAAGTCCCTTCCTTGGGAACGGCAGCCCTTCCGTGAGGTCCTTCCCCACTGACACCTGTCACTCCCCAACCCCCACTAAGCACTCTTTCCTCAGAGCACCGGCTAGACTCCAGTACTTTTCCACCGGAGAACCGGTGCTGCATTCTCATCCTTCATCATTTATCTGTCCCACTCTATCCTAGGAGGGCTGAGGGTAGAGCCGATGATGGGCAGACTGCCTGAGCTCACATGGAGCTGCCATCCTTACTGGCTGTGTGGTCCTGGACTCGTGGCTCAGCCTTAGTTCTCCCATCTGTAAGCCTTTGTGGCTTTTCTCCTCCAGGCTCTGCGGCCTCTGTTCTTCTCACAGGTTTTCATATACCATGGCTTCCAAAATCCTGAATTCTTTTTTTCTTTCTTTAGCAAGAACAGCATCATCAGAATAAGGCTAGAAGCCCCTTGCTTTGGGAAATCTCCCTTGAATGTATGTGTTCTAGCATGTTTGCTGTCAAGTGACACATCACTTCATGCTTATTGTGCGGAGATATAGAAAATACGTGGATTTCCATACATTCCTAGGCAGACGACAACTGGTGTGCATGTCTGTGTGCGTGTTTGTGTGCATGCGTGTGTGTGTGTGTGTGTGTGTATGGGTACATGTGATTCTTTTCCTTCTTGTTTCCAAAGAGTTGAGGTGTCTAGCTGATTGAAACAGAATAAAACAGAATCAAGATTATGGGAAGGATACAGAAATGATACTTTAAGATTTCTGAGTTGAGCAGATTAAACATGCATGGGAAATTTGGCTTTTTATTTCTTTTTTTGAGATGGAGTCTCGCTCTGTCACCCAGGCTGGAGTGCAGTGGTGCAATCTCAGCTCACTGCAACCTACCTCTGCCTCCCAGGTTCAAGCGATTCTCCTGCCTAAGCCTCCTGATTAGCTGGGATTACAGGTGCCTGCCACCACACCCCACTCATTTTTGTATTTTCTGTAGAAATGGGGTTTCACCATGATGGCCAAGCTGGTTTTGAACTCCTGACCTCAAATGATCTGCCCGCCTCAGCCTCTCAAAGTGCTAGGATTATAGGCATGACCTGCCACGAATGGCATTTGGCTGTTTTT
>NW_016107444.1:3734694-3743340 GCF_001604975.1 Cebus imitator
GAAACAGGGTTTCTTCATGTTGGTCAGACTGACTGGTCTCACACTCCTGGCCTTAAGCTATCCACCTGCCTCAGCCTCCCAAAGTGCTGGGATTATAGGCATGAGCCACCATGCACCGCCTTTGGGAGTATTTTTATGCTTGCTCTTCCATTGTTCTCCTTTTCATCCATCTGTCCGTCCATCCATCCGTCCATCCCTCCATCCCTCCATCCATCCATCCTTCCATCCACCCAGTGTTTTCTGTGTACCTAGCCTGGTGTATGTTATGCGCTGAGTGCTGTGCTAGCTGCCAGGAATGCAATGGCATTTTTCTTTTTATGCTCACGTCTCTGACTCCCCAGCACTTTGAAACATCTCTGGCTAAGGTATACAACATACTTTTGATTTCCTGGCCGGAGAGTACAGCTTTGCCCTTGGATGTCACATACAAGCTGGAGAAAGCTCCATGAGGCAGTGTTTCCTCAGCTTCACACCATCAGCTCCGCTCTGTCTGTGGTTAAGAACAAGTCCTCCCTGGTTAGGCTCATCTGTGGTGCTGCCTGCTTTGGGTTTTGGCCACCAGAAACTACTTGGTGTAAAACATTACTGCTTCTTCTAATTTAGACTCAACTAGAGAGTATTCTTAAATTGTGAAATAGGGGAAAGGATGAGATGGGATGTCATAATAATCAAAGCAATAATTCCTTACATTTGTATAGCATTTTAACTATTTCCAAACCATTCTCACATTAAATATCTTTTTTAAGAATTATACTGTAAGTTCTGGGGTCCATGTGCAGCTCATGCAGGTTTGTTACATAGGTATACATGTGCCATGTTGGTTTGCTGCACCCATCAACCCTTCATTTACATTAGGTATTTCTCTTAATGCTGTCCCTCCCCTAGCCCCCCAGACCCTAACAGGCCCCAGTGTGTGATGTTCCCCTCCCTGTATCCATGAGTTCTTATTGTTCAACTCCTACTTATGAGCTCACATTAAATATCTCAACACCCAGTGATAAGGGGGTGGATGTTATTAATGTTCACAGAAGCCCCCTTGGATTGACTGGCTAGATACTCTGCCTGATAATTGGAACTGGGTACTAACTTCTGGCCTTCGAGGAGCCCCAACAGATGAGAAGTGTCAGTCAGTTACCTTAGAATTAGCCAAGGATCCCCAACATTCTCCTGGGATGAGGAGATTACTATTAATGCTCGGCGTTCCTGTTCAATAGCACTTCTACCCAGCCGGCCTTGAGTTACAAGTCTAGAGAGGTGATGGGCGGCTGGTAGCCCACTCCCATTGGGAACAGAACAAGGAGAGAAGGAATAAAAGGCTCAGAGAGACCAAGTGACTCAATAAATACCTCTGGCTGGGTTGATAGTTGAACCAAGAATAAAATTTTAGATGATCAGATGGTACAAATTTGTGTCATAGTGACTGACCACAATTGCATTGTGGGATTTTTGTTTCAGAATAAAGATTTAAGTCACTTCCTATTAACCTTTTTAAAATCTCTTGCCTAGCAATGGACTTTGCAGAAACAAGATGATGTCATGTAAGTCAAAGAGGACCAGGCTTGAAGAGAAATGGCCCTGATTTCTGACTGGAATGTATATTGTTAACATCAAGTTGGCCTGGAGAAGTTGTTAGCTAAGAAAGGCTCTGGTTGTCCTTGGAAAGTGGGAACACTGGGGACTTACTGGGGAACTCCTGGTACTCAGACCTGGAGGGGTCTTGGAGACCTAGGCAGGCCGGAGCTGACTGAGGCAGTGTAAGACTGCGTGGTGCTCAGCTTTGTAAAGCATGTTGATGTTTGCTGCAGCAGGAAAGGGCCTTGAAAGCGGTTATGACGGAGATTTGAAACTTGGGCATTGGCAAGTGGGTGCCCAGGATAAAGGCAGACGTGGAGAAGAAATCGCAAAGGCCCTTAAGCCTTGTGGCAGAGCTCTGAAAGACCTAACACAATGCCTGGTGTTGAGTAGGCACTCAAGAGATATTGGTTCCCCTAAAGACGCTGAGTGGTCAAAGTTGAATAAATCTAAATAACCACAGTGTAGTTCTAGGAAGACATTTGTACAAGGAGTAGCAGGATCTCTGCAAAAAGAAGTCAGTGGCTTCTTTGTTATGAAAATCATGGATGCTGTGGTGGAGGCAGTGTGGAGAGGCCAGAGTTCCTCTGCACTATTAGGTGTTTGCCTTTCCCCTCAGTGAATCTGTGAATTACCTTCTGGGAGTCCCCATAGTTCCATGAGCACAAATCTAAAAGCCAGTAAATTAAAGGATCTCTAAGGACAGTTCAAACTCTAACCATCAATAATTTTTATTATTAGCAAATTTCTCCCTAAGTCGTCTGTTCTTCAGTCATCCATGCGGTGTCCTTGGCTTACTCTGGTACCCATGACTTAGTTGTGCAGATACTGGGTTTGGATATCAGGGATTGTGGAGGTGGTCCCGTCTGGCCTTTTGTAGTGGAAGGCTGTCTTTTGTCATCAATTTCACTAAGAAGTTTTTTCAGGACTTGGATGTGAATCAATTTTCCCCAAAAAAACCTTTGAACAGAACTATAGTGGACAGCAAACATGACCATGATCATTTCCTTCCCCGTATTTACATCCCTGTGCAATGTGACTTTGCAGATCCTCTCATCAAGCTATGGAGTTTATTTCCTCCCACTTTGAGTCAGAGACAACCCTGTAGCTTAAGCTGACCGTTAGGATGTGGTAGAAGTGACACTGTGCCTACCCTGAGTTCAGGCCTTGGGACACCTTGCAGCTTCTGCTCTCACTGATCCGTCATCATATGATGACCAGCCCAGGTTAACAAGCTGGGGGATGGAGATCACGTTGCCTAGAGATGAGCTGACTTGGTGGAGGCTATGCTGCCTCAGCCAGTTTCCAGGGGCCTGGCAGCTGATTGCGGAGGCGTGAGTGAGCCAAGACCAGAAGAAGCACTCATCTGAGCACACCTCAAATTGTCAACCTGCAGAATTGTGAGCTAAATAAACCATCGTTATTTCAAGCCACTGGGTTTTGGATAATTCATTATGCAGCAAAAGTTAGTAGATATAAGGAGTCCATTAAGGACTCTCTAGACTCTTAGTGCAGTCAGCATGAAGGCCCAGCATGGTCCTTAGTGGCACAGATCATGTTATGTGTTTCACCAACCGTTTCCTTTTCTTCTTGGGCATACAATAATATCACCTTTCCCAGCCTTCTTGTACCTAGATAAGGCGATATCACTAACTCTGGCCAGATGTAAAGGGAACGGAAATGCTGGGTGGCATTCCTGTGCTGGGATGGTAAGTCTTCACTATATTTTCTCAAATTCTCTCTTTACGTCATCTGCCAGCTGGATGAAATCATGATGACTTCAAAGACTGATGGCAGAGCCACCAGATAGAATGAACTGCTTAGAAGGGAGTGCCTGACCTATGTCCGCCTCTGATGTGAGCTATTTAGGTTTTATTAAGCTACTGACATTCAGAATTGTTTGTTATAACAGCTAGCATTTATTACTTAATACCTAGAGACAAGGTATAGTTAACATCCTAGAGCTCCAAGGGAATTCATTTTCAAAATATCAGATACATTTATTTTTAATTTTATTATTTATTTCTAATACAAAAATAAGACAACACATTCACATGCTTCAAAATTGAAAAGATAAAGAAGGATTTAGAACACAGGCAATACAACTCCTTTTTATACCTATCCAATGGCCATCCAGATCTTTCTTTGAAAGCAATGTCAGATATTTCCTGTGTATCCTTCAGAAATATTTTTGCATGTGCAAATAAGTGAATGAACGTATGTGTGTGTATAGGGTAGCGTGATGTTTTACAAGTTGTTGTGTACCTTAAAATGTTAACACTGAATTTTGGAGATCTTTCCTTACAGTATATAAATAGCTTCCTTATTTTTTTCAGCTGTATGCTAGTGCCTAGGATGGATATATTATAATTAGTTTAACCGTTCTGAAGTTCATGACCATTCAGCTTGTTTCCACTCTTTTGCCAAGACAAGCAATGCTGCAGTGACTCCGTCTTTATACATACGTCATTTTGCACAAGTGTGAGTTGACCTTAAAGAAAAATTACTAGAATTGGAATCAAATGGCAATATATGTTTACCTTGTTGAAGGAGATTTCCAAATTTTATTTATAGAGATTTTACAATTTAAACTTCTTACAGCAATATATGAAAGTGCCTGTTTTTCAAACACCCTCTTCAACACCATGTTTTAATCACCATTTCAATGTTTAATGAGCTGGTGACTTTTCTATTATATGTGCTTTGTGAATGTTTTCATATGGTGAAAAGTCATTAGTTTTTTCGTGAACTGTCATTGGCTAATTTTTCTATGATATTGAACGACTGGTCTTTTTTTATTACCTGGAACCAGAGGAATAGATAATGCTCATGTTGAGAAAGCCTACCTTCACTACCCACAACTAGTACGGCTCAGAAAATCGACAGTGAAGTCATCAGCTGCCAACCCCCCTGGACAGGAGAAAGGAAACTGTAGCTTTGTTCCCGATCATGTCCATAGGCCTGCCAGGATGCCTGGCACAAAAGAAAGACTCAGTCAATTTTATTCAGGTTTTAATTAGCAGACGAATGAATGTCAAATGATCGAACTTGGCTTTTTTTTTTTTTTTTTTTTTGATGCTGAATTCCTTCCAGAACTTGGTTTCTACCCTTACAAATGGAGCCACAGGCAGGTCACAGGTGTTGGTAATACTAAGGAATACTAAGGAACTAAGCGTCCTTCTGCTACAACAGCTAGAAGAAACTACCAGAGGCTGCTTAAGACAGGACCTTGTGCTCCAGACTCCCGCCTCGATCTCAAGGCTCCAGGTGGTGTCGAGGAGCCAGATGATGACATGTGGTGGCTGAGATGGGCTCTCCCAGTTGGGAGAACTGCTATTTGGTTCTTCACGTTACTATAGCAGAACAGAATGAAACAGGAGATACTGGTGAGCTTTATCCCCTGTGAACGCCAGAGCCTTTCTTCTCCTGGGAAGCCCAGTGCCTTCCCTCTCCTCCTCAACCTCAAAACCGCTTTTAGAAAACGCTTCTCCGTTAGTCACCTTCCTGCTTTGGGTTCCTACAGCAATCCACCCTGAGACAAGAATTTGTGTGCAAGTAGTTTATTTGGGAAGCGGAGACAATTCCAGTGGACAAGAGATAACCGTCAGGCAAAGAACTGCCAGCACTGGTGGCCGGAAGAGAGGCCAGTGGGCACTTTGGTGGTCTGGGTGAGGGGATGTGAGTGGGGTGCTAATATCTTCCGCTCCAGCCACTTACATTCTAGCCTTGTCTCCAGTCTGGCCCCGCCCCTTTCTTCCACCCATTTTTCTCCTACCACCCAGAGTGATCTAAAATGAAAATCCCTCTTCTGCACTTAAAGCACAAACTCCTTATCAAAGCCTCATAGCTTACAGCCGCCCCCTGCCCTGCAGGTTTCTAACCAGAGACACCTGTGGTTCCCAAACACCACTGCCTGAAACCCAGTATCCCCTGAGGCAGTCACGTCATTGCCCTGCGATTGACTGACTGCGCTGTCTGTTCTCCCTCGATGCTCCAGCTGATTGAGCACCTCCAAGGCCAGACTAGGTCCCTGGGCTTCTGTATCCACAGCCTCAGGTTCCTGGCATGCAGCAAGACCCTTAAGGGCTGCCTGTTGAGTGGACACATGAATTTAAATGATGGAAAGAAAGCATCAGAAAGGGCACTGGGAGCAGGTAAGAGAAGGTATTTTGCTAAGTAGTCACCACGAACAGGGAGCTTTACAGATATTATTTATTTAGTTATTTTTTAAAACACATTATTCTATTTTATTTATTATGAAGGAAGGTGTTACAAAGGGGAAAAGTTGATAAACTTGTTCTGATTGATAAGGAACTGTTTTTTATTTGTTCTGTTTTGCTCAGTTGGAATGAAACGAGAGCATCATCAAAGGCAAAACCAAAACCAAAACAAAACGAACAAATAAGCCTCGAAGGTAGCAGAATGAAGCTCATCACAAACCATTGCAGAAGTAAACTTGAATCGCTGCCAAGGAGTAAAGTCTGTCTCCCCCAGACCACAGTAAGTTAGCGGCTTCGTTACTCTACAGGTGTTTAAATATTCAAAATTATTTTTAGAATTTTCTTTTCTGAGACAGAGTCTCGCTCTTATTATCTTATTTAATACTCATAACGATCCTATTGCTATTCCCATCTAAAAAAACAAGAAAACTTAGGCAAAGAGAGGTTCGATGACTCTCCCCAAGTCACATGGATGGTGGATGGTGAGTGTCATACCCAGTATGCAAATGCTGCTTTCACAAAGCCCATGCACTTTTTAAATCACACGACTGCTTGCAATTATACCTCTCTGTGTACACCGCAAAGTCAGCTTTTTGGATGTGAGTCTTTAAACCCCTCCGCTCAGGCAGTGAGGCCACACTGGGCTGAGGGCAGTGGGGGTGATGGGACGACCATGCCCGCTCCCTTCCTCTCCTCGCCATCACCCGTGGAATTAGTTCCTTGCTTGTGATGCTTGGCTCTTGAGAGCCTCTCTCGGTTCCGAACGTCAGCATGTCTGTTATCACATGTTATCAGTGTCAGGTCTCCCTGGGACAACGTGCTTATTGGAATCCTCCAGAAGTCCACTTATCACGCGCCCCACACCAGAGGCTCTGGCTCTCTGGAAACAAGCCCTTTCCCAGCCGTCTGAGATGGAATTAACCTCCCAAAGGACCCCGTGCAGCCTTTATGAACCAATCAAAATTGATTCCACATGGAGTTTCCGTGGGTTTTATTTTATTTTCCCTCCAAATCTCACTGCTGTTGCATTAGGCACCAGCCTCTGCAAGTTGCTTAGAAGCTGCTTTGCATCAGCCGGCTCATCCAGGTCCCCATGTGCATGCGGAGTGATAAGCACCACTACTTATTTAAAAACAAAATACAGACATATAATTAAGGAAAACATTCTGATGTCTGCAGAGTCCGGCTGGCAATAAATAACCCGTGAGAAAGGGCTCAAGGTGGAGCAGGGCTGAGGATTTCAGTGTGAAAATGAATGAATAAGACCCCCATTCACTCCTCACTTTGTAAACATAGGGTCAGCACCAGTTTTAGGCGACTCACTGATTTTTTCCAAAATCGGTTCTACTCTGGCTTTGCCCCATTCTTCAGAACTAAAGATGTTTCTCAAGGGGGAGACACTTCTAATTCCATGTGTTACTCTTCTGAATGAGATAAAAAATAGAAGAGAGGGTTCTGCCTGGCAGTGGACGTCTGCTGTGTCTGTTAGCTCAGCCTCCACGCCACCTCCTTCTGCAAATGCCACGTGGATTTCACTTTGGGGTGCCACCTCCTCCCTGTTCCAATTCTCAAGGTTTGTGGGGGTTACTCAACCCACGTGGCTCCAGGGAGTGGGCACAGGACAGGGGCCTGGCCATGTGACCCGCACTGGTGCGAGAGAGTCAGCCCCGGCACTTGCTTGGAACTCTGGGAAAGGTGGTGTTTTCTTCCTGTTGTGTTTGCAACCCTGGTAGAGGAGATGCCTGATTCTGCTAGTGGTCATCTTTGCTACCATGTAGGAGGGCTTCATCCTACCGTGAGGATGAAGCCAAAGCAGAATAAAATTAAGAGATAGAAAGCACATTGCTGTAGCGACTGAAGCCAGACTTCAGTAAATGAGTGCATACATTTCCCTCCTATTTTACTCAAGTCAGTGTGACTTCTGCTTTTTGTCATTTGCAGCCACGTAATCTTGGAAAGCAATCGTGCCAATCCCTCACTTTCAACAAAGATCTGCTTCCCATTTTTTTAGGGTCAGGACAGGACTCTGCTTTATGGGTTTTCATGAAGGTCTTGATACTCATTGGCAGAGTATTTCTCCTCTACAGGGAGGGTAGGGAAAAGTGGAGAGGGTATGTGCTCAACAACACAGAGAAGGGGAACGATGTCTTGAAATCCTCTCTTTTTTTTCCTTCAACGTTTAAGTTCCAGGGTGCATGTACAGGGTGTGCAGGGTTATTACATAGGTGAATGTGTGCCGTGGTGGTGTGCTGCACAGCCCCTCCCATCACCTGGGTGTTAAGCCCAGGGTCTATTAGCTGTTCTTCCTCCCTCCAACCCCCCCAACCCCTTGGACAGGCCCCAGGTTGTGTGTTGTCCCCGACCGTGTGTCCACGTGTTCTCATTGTTCAGCTCCCACTTATGAGAACATGTGGTGTTTGGTTTTCTGTTCCTGCGTTAGTTTGCTGAAGATAATGGGATAATGGCTTCCGGCTCCATTCATGTCCCTGCAAAGGACATGATCTTATTTTTTAATGGCTGTGTAGTATTCCACGGTGTATATGTGCCACACTGAAATCCTCTTTGAAGTTAGCAGAAATGTGTATTACAGTGCACAGATATGGTGGCTGAAAAGAAACATCAGTCATGGGCTCTGAACTCTGGGAACTTAGATTTTGAGAAACAGTGACAGGACACATGAGCAGTAAAGCTACAGACAAGCCCATAACATAGGCCTTGACCAAAGACCTGGATGGTCAGAGTTGCAGGAGTTCAGAGGCAGGCTTCCGAAGCTGTTGCATTGGGAGTTAGAGGGGAAGGTGGAGGGGAAGGTGGTGGAGGGGAAGGTGGTGGAGGGGAAGGTGGTGGAGGGGAA
>NW_016107444.1:3743465-3752665 GCF_001604975.1 Cebus imitator
GGTGGAGGGGAAGGTGGAGGGGAAGGTGGAGGGGAAGGTGGTGGAGGGGAAGGTGGTGGAGGGGAAGGTGGAGGGGAACGTGGAGGGGAACGTGGAGGGATGGCCTCATTGGAACCAGTACAAATTTGCAGGACTAGAGACTGCCCAGCCCTTTAAAGCCGTGTGTCCATTTCTGGGTGAGAGGCCCTCCCTTGCCCTTTGTCCCTTCATTGACCCTACATCCTCTTCTCTTCTCCTTCCTTCTCTCCAGCCCTGCGAGTCTTCATGGAGCGGTAGACTCGCGGGAGGTTGTGGTTGCAGGGCTTCATTTCTGTCTGCTCCACCACCCCTGGGAATCCAGCACATGAGCTTTGAATTATATCGGGGCGGAAGTAGGTTAGACCGAAGGAAGAACCAAGCAGGACTCCTAAAAAAGCCCACATCAGTTGCCATGACAACTTGCTGACTCTTTCCCTGAAGGAATTTTAAAGTAGGTCACACTTTCCCTTTTGTGGGAGATTGCGAGTCCTGGCAGGCACGGTGATGGGACCTGCAAAGGACTCAGCATTGGAAGGGCAAAGTCTGTCACATCTCAGATTTCACCTACAGAAATCTATGCCAAGAGACAACTCCCTCTCCTCTGTGGGGACGCTCCCATGTGCCACCTGTGTGTGCAGCCTGGGAGGCGCACGTGGCAGTCTGAGTGATGGAGATACCTGTGTGCTTATGTTTGTCGACCCAGTGGGTTGAAGCGTTACCTGGGTGCACCCCCTTCCTTCTCAGCAAGTGCTGGTGCCTCTTGGTGGCTTTCCTTTCAGTGCCAGAGTGAGATCCTCTTAAGCATCCCCGTCTTCTGTCACTAGCTCCTTTGGGTCCAGGTTTGACTCCCTTATTTACCACTTACTGAACATGAGATGCAGTCAGGCTTTTGGAGCCTTGGTTCCTAATCTGCGATAACGGGGCAGATCACCTACCTGGAAGCATCAGAAAGAGGAGAAGCCAAGACAGTGCAGAGAAATGGCCCAGGCCCGTCTCTGGCACAGAGCAGACATAGTCATTAACTGCAGCTTTTCCATCTCTTTTGGAGGAAATTACTAAATTTAGGGCAGTCATACGTCTTTTGGAGCTGGTCCCAGTTCAGCTCAGGTGTTCCTTAGGCCGAGGTGCCTTTCCTGAAGGCCCACCTTGTGCAAATCTCACCTCGTACTCTCTCCTGGCCTCCTTCATTCTCCTTTCAAATCTTACATGTTTATGATCATTTGATTAACATCTGCCTCTGCGGGGAGAACAGAGTGCAGGCCTGAGTTTGCGGGGCTCTCTGCTGTATCCCCAGTGTCTGGCACACAGTAAGGGTTCAGTAAATGTTTGTTGAATGAACAAATGAGTGATCAGAAACCCTGCTCCGTAGTTGCATATGTCTTTGCTTAATAAGACACAGGGGAAATGAAAACATTACCAACTAATAAATGTAATTTCTCTGGGAGGAAAGAATCGTTGCCAACATGAGCCCATGTGATGTTTATAAATAATTAAATGGACCCTTGATGGAGAAAAAGTAACTCCTAGAGCCACACTGTCTGGCTGAAATTCGCTTTTGTTTGCTCTGGTTTAATGCAGCAATCTCCAAAATTTGCATCTGTTTCTTCCACCTGCTGAATTGCATGGACTAGATCACATCTGTGTTGCTTTAGGTTCTTAGAAGAGATATTCAAGTCAAAATCTGTCCCTAACTTGCCTCTCAGATAACTACTGGTGTGTTTCTTTCTTCCTACAAGGAAGCTTTGTCACGAGCATGAGTGTGCCTCACACCTTCCTACTTGTGTTCCCTTGGGCTTCGACACGGTGATAGCTGTAATCACAGGCACACAGGCAGGCATGCCTATGCGTGTATGTGCACATGTGTGTAAGCACATGTGAAGGCGCTGAGAGACAGGGCTAGGAGGATGATTTCATTTGTTTTCTGGGGCATGAAGAAGCTATTCCTGTGGGAATGGTGCTGAAATTGGAGTCAGGCATAAATCAAGAAAAGAATACACAGTTGGTCATTGAAGAGCTAGCCCCCTTGCCACTAAATAGAAGATAAACTATACACAAAGTCTGAGGGGAGCTCTCTGTGGTGAGAGAATCAGAGATTGGTGATGGGAAAAAGCAGTGATTCTAATTTTTGTACTGGGCCACATGGAAGCTCAGGGTAAGGAAGATCTCCAGCCAACTCCTATAGCACCCTGGACTCTGTGTTCATCATTCCAACTGGTGATGAATTTCCTCCCAGTCACATCAAAGCCTCCTTTATATCATCAGGGACTACATCAGGGAGAGTCTTGCTGGGTGATTGATGCCTGGTAACACTTCCAGAATTCCTTTAGTAACACAGAAAGAGATGGTGGCAGAGGTGGGTAACTGTCTCTTCTTCCTTTCCATGGTAAATGTTGAGATGGGAAGACATTGCCCAGCCAGGGACTGAATTTCCCACCCCCACCCTGCTACCCTTGCACTGACTTGGTGTGGTCGTGTGACTTATTCTTACCAATTGAATGTGACAGAAGTGATTGTGTCACTTCTGCGCCAAGGCTTTTAGGAAGCTGTGAGCCTATGTGTCCTCTCTGTACCTATTCCTGCTCTGCCAGTTGGATACAGATGACATCTGGGCCTCAGGAAATTGGGGGAATGGGGGAAGGACTTCAAACGAAAGGATCCTGGTCCCGGAATGACCAGGTGGAGGGGAGCCACATACAGACTTGAACACCCTTCTAGGTATGTGAGCAAGAAACAAACTTTTATCACATCAGACCATTACATGTCTGGGTCTGCTTATCACAGCAGCTTGGTCCACACTGAATAATACAGATAGTGTATTAGTCTGCTGTAATAAAATATCAGAGATCAGATAGCTGAAATAATAAATTTATTTCTCATAGTTCTGGAGGCTGGGAAGTTCAAGATCAAGGCATGGGTAAGGTAGATTTCATTTTGAAGCCTCTTCTTTTGGCTTGTAGGTGGATACTGTTTTGCTGTGTGCTCACCTGATCTCTGTCTGTGTGTGTGTGTGTGTGAAGAGAGAGGGAGAGAACGCAAGAGAGAACATACTAAAATGTTATGCATTTTATATTCTTAATAAATCTGAGACACTGTATTAGTTTGTACTCACTCTGCTAATAAAGACATATCCAAGACTGAGTAATTTATAAAGGAAAGAAGTTTAATGAACTCGCAGTTCCCCATGGCTGGGGAGGCCTCACAATCGAGGTGGAAGGCAAAGGGGAAGAAAAGCAAAGGAGAAGCAAAGGCCCGTCTCACATAGCAGCAGGCAGAGAAGGCGTGTACAGGGGAATGGCCTTTTATAAAACCATCAGATCTCATGAGACTTATTCATTATCACGAGAACAGCGTGGCAAAGACCTGCCTCCATCATTCAGTTGCCTTCTACAGAGTCCCTCCATGACACATGGGAATTATGGGAGCTACAGTTCAAGGTGAAATTTGGGTGAGGATGCAGTCAAACCATATCCACACCAGTCCATGTCCGTACATAGAGAGCTGCTGCTGTTTCACAGCTATGTGGTGTTTCATTGAATAGCTACCATAATTAATGGAAGCAGTCCCTCCTTGATGAGTGCTCAGATTGTCTCTGTCCTTTTGTTGCCACAGATGGTGCAGTAAAGAATAGTCTTTTCAGAGTGTAGGGATAACAATAGAACACAAGTCTAGAAATGGGATTATTGGGTCAAAGGGCAAATGCATTTACAATTTTCATGAATATTTGCTTCTCCCTTTTAAACCTAGTTTCTGGGAGGGTCCAAGGCCATGCACATGGTATTTCGTTCCTTTAGAGGCTCCTACGACCTGTGGAAGTACTCAGCACAGCTCAGAGAGTGTGGGCAAATCCTAGTTGTGGTGCTGTGTCTTGCAACACTCCAGGGTAGATGCTGCAGTCCTTTCAGATTCCTTGTGTCTCTGCCAACCAGAGGCTGTGTGTCTGTGCTCTGTTCTCTTGTAATATGGTGCCCACTAGAGCTGTCAGAGCTGAGCTGCAGTTTCCATCTGTCATTTGAGGTTTTCTGGCCCCCACAGATGGGTGGTGACACTGAAGTGAAGCAATGCATATGGCAGAGCTGCAGAAGCTGTGTGCGTTAAAGGCAGGGCTCTGCACCCAGACCATTTGGACTCCATCTTTTCTTAAATCTGAGCATGGGTAGGAGTTTAACCTCTTGAGAAGATTTTAATTTCTTTAGTTGTACAATGGGAAAGACAATAACAGAGCTCTTGTGAGAACTGTAGAAAATAGTGTAAGAAAAACACTTAGCACAATGAACGACACAAGTAAGAGCTCAAAATATGTGCCAGTGTTAAAGGCTCTTTGATGAGTCGCAAGCCCGATATGTTTCTCTGATTGACATTGTATCTGGCCACATACAGGTATTGATCGACTTACCACCTATGCAACTTACGACCATTCGACTTTACGACCACAATCGCTAGCCACGACTGCTCCGCGTCTGGCAGCACAAACGTTGCCCAGCTGGGCGTACAACAGTGCGGACCAGCTTCCGGCAGCACTACCGTCTCCGTGTGCACCATTTCAACTGTACATATAGCCTACTCAACTTACGACCAAATTGTGTTACGACCGGTCCACGGTCCCGACCGTGGTCGTAAGTCGAGCACTAGCTGTAACTCTTTCCATGCTCTTCGTGCCTCAAACGGTGGTTGAATGATGTTTATAGGACACCAGCAAGTTCCTAGCTTCTGTCATTTTCTCCACTGATCAACTCTTCTCGATGACAAACTGACCCAGCATAGCAATGACTTTCGTCAAGTGGAGGCTTTCGACCCAAGAGTGATCAGCTCCAACATTAAATGAAGTCATAGTCTAAAAGGATGATAAACTCATGAAAAAAAAGTCCCCTACCTCTTTTAAGCTGTTTTTCAATTTGGCCAAACCAAGTGACATTTATACTGTGTCAGTGCAGCACAGAAAGAAATTGAGAGTACAACAGTTTCTAGCAGATCTGGCTGATTTAAACAGATAAGCCTCATGGATTGGTGTCCACGATGGATGACCTGGCTGTGGCTATGGTTCTCAGGGTCAGGCCATTTTTGTAGGGGTAGATGCAACCTTGACTGGTGATCTTCTTTTTATCCTCAGAATTTACCGGTATGCTTGATGTATATGAGGCATTCAAAAAACATTTATGGAATGAATGATGAATGAATGAGCCAATGAAGAGAGACTCCATTAGCGAATAAGAAATAGAAAAAAGGAGTAAATCCATGTTTTGCAGAGGACCAGTTTTTGTTCTAATGTGGGCTTTATTTCTCTTTGGGGAGCATCATTTCCTCTAAGCCAATGTCAGTTTCATTCAGTAACCATGATTTATTGAGTGCTTCCTGTGTGACGACATCGTGCTAGGGGCCTCGTGGGCTTATAAGAGTCACCAATAATCTATGTGGTTTATTGTATTTTAAATTAGTAAATGTGTTCTCCTGGCAGGGATTGAGATGTCATAATAAGCTATTTGACCCTGTAACAATTGTGCTCCAGAATGATAACTGACTTTAAAAAATACAGCTTTGAATGTGCTCTGCCTATGAGGATCGATGTAGGAAAATCATTACCAAATAGGAATTAGAGTGAAACACAGGGAGTCTGGCCCATATTCCAGGCCTAAGTCTAAGGTCAAACATTCCCCTACTGCCACATTACTAGTGAGGAGGGAGAGAGAAGCAGGCCAATGAACAAGCCATTTCTGCTGCTTCGAGGATTTTGCAAGTTCCAGTGGCCTCTGCCTGTCCTTAGCCCTAGCCCCACTTCCTGCTCTTCTCTCGTCAACAGTTAAGTGCAGCCCAGGTCCATCCTTTTAAAGGCAGAGACCCACTCACCTTTTGAGGGAAGACATGAGTGTACTCTCAGCTGCCAACTGACTTCTGACCTTGGCCGTTTAGGAGGGCTTGACAGATTGTATCTTCCAACTGTCATATGGGGAATAGACGCATAGGGAAAAGAGCACACATCTTATAACACAACCTTCTGATAAATGTGGCCTGATGTGAGCATTATATTCACAACCATTATGTTTTCTATTTAAATGACACCTGTAAGGATATGTTCCTTTTTATTTTTATTGTTTGTTTATTCTTACTTTCCTATGCCAAAAACCATGCCAAACCAAATTTTCTGATTTGTAAAAACTCTGATTCAGGTTATGGATGACTGCTTAAAGACGGCCCCACCCCACTGCCTTCTGCAGTGGGTATGTTTCCCTAATATAAAACAATTGTAAGGCTGCAGAGAATGTCTCCCACCAACACCTGCATGCGTAAGTCCCAGGTGCAAAGGGAAGTGTGTAGCTACGTCTCATTGAGGATGGGCTGTGCTGGCCATTGTGCCGTGTGATTGATATGTATCTTAGCTTAGTTCTAAATAAGCTTAGTTCTCACAAAATCTTTCCAGAAGGGGCCATTTTCTTGTTTTATCAAAAAAGAAATCAAAACTCAGAAACACTGGCTCATAACAGACCACGCAGCTGGTGAGCTGTGAGGAAGTGTTGATCCCTTCAAGGGGTCTGATATCATCCAAGGCAGAAACTGCACACTGTGGGCCAGATCTGGCTTGCTTGGCATACATAGTGTTTAAAAACCACCAACCTTAATTTACTACATTTAAGATCCAGGAAATTTTACATGAAAGCCTAGGCTTTGGATTTCTCTTGAAGAATATCTGGCCACGGCAGACCTGCACACGTGTAGGGTAAAAACTGGCTGAAGAGCGGCTACTATCTCAGGTGGAAGGAGCCCTTCCTAGATCACCAAGGCACCCATTTGGCTGGATTTGTTCATTTGATCCACTGACTGGTCCCTTGGCCATTGGAAGTTAATAGGTTTCTCTATGAATAATGGTAAGCTCTGTGGTATGGACTAGGGGTAGTGTGTAAAGGAGGAAGAAGTAGATATGGCTGTAAAGGATAAAGAGTGCTGAAGCGAAAGATATTTTCTAGAATATTCTGGAACCAGCTCAACCATTTCAAGCTGAGTTAGCTGTTCAAAGTTTGGATTGCTTGGGGTCGAATGGAGGGGCTGCACTAGTTGACTTCTGAATTTCCGTCTAGTTCTGAGTTTCTCTTTAGATCTTGTCTTCCTTGGAAAACTATGCATTTCTTATGGCGACCGGGTTTGTCATAATTGCTATTGCAAAGTGACTTCATTATCCAGGTCACTATTGATCAGCAGTTTTGTGTTGAAGTTCAGAGCTCCAGGGTTCCATTTTCGTGGTAGTCTACATGAAAGGTACCTCCTGGGTTGCGTAATGTGGCAGCCATGTGGCGGTGTGTACCATGGTTCTAGATGGCCAAAGCAGTAAGATAATATTTCCTCAGGGGCTTCTTGTCTAGGACAATGATGTGTACTTGTAAAGGACCTATGGACAACTAAAGAAATGTGTCAGCCCTGTCCATGGAGTGCCAGACTCGAATACATAAAAAAGTGTGGAAAGCCGGGACTGGTGTTTCACATTTGGGCGGGTTGAGATTGAAAGCTGTCATGCGGATCCTCACTCTCAAAAGGTGTCATGAAAAAGGCGTGTGTTTATGAGCTAACTCCTGGTGGGGAAGCTGCCAGTTCGGCCGGGGTCAGGCATAGGAATGAAGGGAAAGAGGAATAGTAGTATTTTGAGGGAAAACAAATTTGCCTAAGAATTTTTCCTTCCATCTTAAAACAAATTCAGATGGAGCATTTCTTTGGGCATGAAGACAATTATTCAGCAACAACAGAAAAGGATTGTTCCTTCATTTTTATTGCCCTCAAATGATTTTAAAAATCTACATACTTGGAGAAATTTTATGTGCAATTTATATGTATTTTCTGATAACCACACATTCCTTTTCCACTAGCTCAGGTAAAAATTAAATAAAATTTTAATCCAAGTATATTTCCAATTTCAAGTGCAAAAGAGAGCCAAGTCAAGGACTTTATAAAGAAACTGGGAGGAAGAATTTGCTCTCAGTTGATCCATTCAGTGTCTCAGAGCCTTGTCGACTCATTGGATCACCGCTGGAAAATGGTCAGTCTAGGTACGCTTTGCAGTGAAATTTCTAGGTGCTTAGACCCAGGGATACTTGCACATGTGGTAAATCGATGGACCTCAGGATTCTGCCAGACGTGGTTTCCTGCCACATAGCAGCAATCACCTTGTGCAACCCATCCTCTAACCTCTTCCTTTCTCACAGACTCCCCATTCTGCCATCTTCTGCATGCTTAAAACAATCAGCTCATCTTCGTCCCACGTACGTCAGAGTACAATTGTGGGGAAATATAATGAACCCCGAAGAAAACATGAGTTTTGTGGTTATCAGTTCCGCATCCCATTCCCTCAGAATTTATTAATATTTTTAAAGACAAAGGCTGCTACAGTCACATTTGTGAATCGCCTCGAGAGCTTTTTATCTGGCTCTGAGCACACGGCCTGCATGCAAGCGAAGCCAGAAGCCAGATGTCTGGAGGCAGCTCTCAACCGCTCACTGAAAGGAGAACCTCGGAGTTCTCACTCCTTCGTAAGTCTGCAGTATCTTGTCCTTCGCTGGCTCCCAGAATTCCCCACCACCCACGTGCCGGCTGCCCCGGCAGCACCTTGACGACACTCTTGGCTGCCTGCCCTTCACGTCCCCACTCTGCTGGTATTTCCCAGATCACCTCCCAGATCAACTACTTGCACTCGATCCTGGTCTTAGGCTCCACCTTTAGGTGAGCCCAAACAGAGATGTCTATTGAAAGACTCAAAGGAAGCTCCCCAAGGAGTAGGAACTGATGATTCTGACAGCTGCGAAAATGACAATTAGACCAAGCTGACGGGCAGAGGCGGTCTGTGGCTGAAGGCAAAATCATTCTGTATATTGAGCTGCCTCTTCAAGGGGGAGTGTGAATGGGACAGTTTCTCCATGTTGGCTGAATCCGGTCAGTTTGGGACTCTTTGTAATGGCCCTGCCCCAACACCAATCACTTTGCTGAAAAGGAGGTCTTCTATGTTTATTAGATATTTATAGAGGTCGTGATAATATTTTTGACATGTGAATGAATATATAACACCTAACAGAGTTCCCAGCACATAGTAGGTACACAGAGTACTTGCTGAATTCCAGACGGTGGAGCCCCAAGTCAGATTTGTCTTTTCTATTAAACCCCTCAGCCATTTGAACACACGCGTTACTCTCACATCCTCGGTCATTTGA
>NW_016107444.1:3755809-3776357 GCF_001604975.1 Cebus imitator
CGTTACTATCACATCCTCGGTCATTTGAACACACGCGTTACTATCACATCCCCAGTCATTGGAACACATGCATTACTATCACATCCATTCACAACTTCCACCCTTCATCTTCAACTGTCTGGTTACTTTTCCCTCTCCAAATACGGGTCATAGCATTCAGTTGTACTGACCCTCTTCGTGTTAGATTCACCCATGTTTCTAGTTCCTGAGGTTCTTTTGGCTGTTGTCACTGCCATCTTATTCTTGCATTCTGCTCACTGCAGATTCCCCACATTTTCCTCAGGACAGCATCTCAGCCCTTGCCGAAGGCACTGGCATAGCTCTTCACCAGGCAGGAGCGAGTTAAGAGCCAGAAGAGAAAATCATGTGACCTATTCCACTGCTTCCTTATCTCAGGGTGTTAGACACGAGGAACAGGAGGCTGCTCAAGCTGTCTTAGACACAGGAGGCTGATTTGAAGCACCTGGGAAACTTCTTGCACTCTGAGTTCTCTCTGCCATCTGGGTCCTTGTTGTTTCTTTGCTTCGGCAATGGCTGCATTTGTCTCCCCCTGTGGACCTGGAAATCTGCTCATTCACTGAGGCTCACAGTGACCCACTGTGGCCGCCCTGACGGAGTTCACTCACACTCCAAGACCACCAGGCCTCCCAGCTCAGCCCTTCACGTTCACATACTCTTGGGATTGGCCCGTTTGGTACAAGCCTCCACATCTATTCCAACTGTTTGTGGCTAAAGGCAAAGCCATATTGTGTATTGAACTGCTCCTTCAAGAGTGTGAGCAGGACGATTTCTCCATGCTGGCCTATAGAAGAGAGGAAGACAAGTGCGCATTTCTAGATTCCTCCAAAGGCCAGAATACCTCTGTGGTTAAGAGTACTCATAGGGTAGATTTTGGAGACAGCAGCATTTCAAGGCCTCATACCTTCTGGGTAGGCCTGCTGTGTGGTTCCTAGAGAAGACACAGCCTAGTCCATCCAAATGTCCATTGGAAGCTTACTTTCATTGGGAAGGCTTTTATTTACTCATTGCTAGGAAAACCCAACTGTTTCCTATGGTTCCATTCTGATTTCAATTAGAATATTAATCAGCTGTACTCAGCACAACTTTGGCTAAAAATCCACAATGCAATATACTAAAATTCCTAGGAACAGAGCCAATTTAATTTGTATTAGATATTTTGCCCCAGGATAGCATTAGGGACTTACTATTGCATGTCTTATTTAGCTATTATTATTATAAATGTGCATATTGTACAAATTAAAATCACATTTCATTCAGGGAAAAAGCCTCTCTGTTCACTTGAGTCCTAGTGACTGCTTCCCTGTTCTTAAAGGAATTAAGGGCTTGCACCACCTCTCATGGTAGATCTGGGAAGGAACTGCTCCTGGGACACTCTGCCACTTGTAACTTCTGTAAGGATGTCATTGAACCACTGCTGCAGCGGCTGTGCTGAGGGCAGAGAAGAGTAGCCGACGATGACCCTCACTGTATCTTTGTTTAAAAAGCTTTCAGCACCCACCCCCCTATGTTGGGGAAGTGCAGAATGCTGAGATGCATTTGGTGGGGTCCCTAGCCCTCTCTAGACATCAGAAAAGATCTGAAAGACAGGATATATGAGGCAAGACCTGATGACTGAGTAGGAGTTAAACAAGGGAAGACAGTGTGAATAAAAGTTCAGTATGGCTGCACTACAGAGGGTGGGGTGGGGAGGGAGATCTGCGGTGGTGTCTGTCATGGAGACCTTGAGGGCTTGGTAAGAAACTTGAACTCTACCGTGAGGAGAGGAAACCAGTGAAGCTTTTAGTGGAGGAGTGAGATGATGAGATTTGCATTTTAGTGGGATCCTCCGGGCTAGGATGTGAGGCGTGAGTTGAAAGGAATTAACAATAGAAGGAGAGACGGGAGGCAGGAAATCATTTTCATGATGGAAGCAAGAGCAGATGATGGCTGGACTATGAGAGTGGCCGCGGAAATGCAGAGAAGTGGATGGAGGGAGAGGTGGAACTAGGAGGAGGAACTAATAGGTGGTGATGATCAGTTAGCCTTGAGGTAGAGGGAGAGGCCAAGGGAGAATTCTGTGTTTTTTTTGAAACATTTTGATGAATGATGGTGCCATTTACTGAAATGAGAAATGTTGGGGGAGAGAAGCATTGTAATGGGAGGGAACGCGGAACGTTCAGAAATTGGATGTGCTGCGTTTGAAGGTCTGGAAAACAGGCAGATTATGCTGTCTTGGAGGTGGTTACATATATGGGTTTGCCCCTCAGAAAAAGAGACCAGGCTGGGGAATAAAGAATGAGGAGTCTCAACACAAGGAAGGTCTTTGAAGTTGTGAATTTCACGGCAGTATCCCAGGACATGTGACGTGAAATTGGAGTATCCTGGGACATGTCATGTGAAAAGGGAAGTCCCAAGATAGAGCTCTGAGCAAGAAACATCCTAAGGATGGAGGGAAAGAAGCATGCAAAGGAGACTGAGAAGGAGTGACCAGAGTGGCCCTGGAGGAAAAGTGGGAAGCACTGTTGCCACCGAAGCTCAGGGAGATGTGTAATGGAACTGGGCAGGCATAGTCAACGGCCTCAAATGCCACTGGGACTCCAACAAGATGGTTCCCAGAGGAGCTGAACTCAGTTCCCTCTGCCTATGCATGGCCCCAGTGTCCACGTAGCTAACAGTTTCAGCCCCAATTTGCGGTTGCATATTTACGTCTTGCTTATCTTCTTTTTTTTTTTTTTTTTTTTAGCTTAAGTACATCTTCATAATTAAAAGAATTTTATGTAGTATCAATAGGTGTTCACAGTATTGGTTCCTTTTTTTATTTTTGAACTCTTTCTGTCATTTTGATTAGAAATCTTCATCCAGAAATATATAATCATTGCTTTTCTGAACTCACCGTTATTATCATTACATGAATGTGCATTTATTTACATCTTCCTTGAAAATCATGGTTTTAAAATGTGGTTTTCAAAATCATCAGTGTCACCTGACATCGTTGTCAGAATTCTAAGATGGCCCAAGACTGCTGACCCCCTGGTGTACATCCCCTGTTTAATCCCTTCTCTAATCCATTCTCTCTGAATAGGGGGTGAGTGGGACTTTTGAATATGCTAGTATGTTACTCCCATGATTGTAGGATAAGAAGAAGGAATTTTGCAAATGCACTTAAGCTCCCTAGTCAGTTCATTTTGAGTTGATCAGAAGGGAGATTATTTAGACTGGGCCCTTCTTGAAAGAATAGATTGAAAGCATAAAAGAAGTTTCTTCTGCGGGTCTCAAGATAAAGAAAATTGCCTTCTTGTGAGAGGTCTTTGGAGGGCTACATAGCAAAGACATGAAGGTGACTTCTAGTCCCTAGCTAACAGACAACAAGAAAACAGGGCCCTAAATCCTGTACACACAAGGAATTGAGTTCTGTCAACAGCCACCACAAGAGCTTGGAAGAGGACCCTAACTTCCACAATGGAATGTAGCGCAGAGCCGTCTTGACTTCGGCCCAGTGAGAACTTGAACAGAGAACCTAGTTTGGACTTCTGACTCATACAACTGTGAGATAATAAGGTGCTAAACTTTAGGTAATCTATTACTCAGCAATAGAAAACTAATACACCTGGAAACTTGTTAGAAATGCAAATTCTGGGCCCCTTCCCATACCTGCCGAACTCTGGGGGAGGGGGAGTATCTAGAAACTGGATGTTAACAAGCCTTCCAGATGATTCTGATTCTCATTAAAGCTCAAAAGTCTGTGTTTCACAGGGTCTTCTAAGTGCTAGATTTGGTTTCCAGGCTACAAATCTTACGGGGATGTCATGACAATGATTAATAATACAGTACAATGAACATGTATGGATTACCTTGTGTATGAAGCACTTTCAAAGACATTATCTTATAGAATTCTGCATCCTTTACCCCTTACAAGATTGTCACAGTTCCATTTTACGGATAAGGAAGCTGAGGCAGAGCTGGGATTGAATTCAAATTTTGGACTTGTTGAAGTGGTAGTAGAATAAAATCTTGTATCGGACAACACAGCCCTTTCAAGTCATCTGTTGGATTTTGGAACATTTTATAATGTATCAGTGAAAAAAATAATTTGTAGAGGACAAAAAACTTGTGCTAGATTCATGTGACCCTTGGAGATGACCTCGTATTTTCTTTGTTGGGTTTATCAGACAGTTGAAGTAAGCTGCCCTCACTTTCCACTCGCGGACACTAATTGATTATTCCCTTCTGTTCTTGTGATGGGCGCCTGCCTGGTTGTAAAACCACACTCATGGCTCCCAGGCCAGGGGTGGTAGCTGGGAGCAAGGTGGCAGTGATGAAAACCTGGGGAGTTCACTTGCTTAGAGGCCGGAGTCCAGGCTGCTTTTGCCTTCAGTAACCCATCTTCAGAATGCATGCAGTGTGTGTTCTCACTCATAAGTGGGAGTTGAACAATGAGAACACATGGACACAGGGAGGGGAGCATCACACACTGGGACCTGTTGGGGGGTGCGGAGCTAGGGGAGGGAGAGCATCAGGACAAATACCGAATGCATGCGGGGCTCAAAACTTAGGTGATGGGTTGATGGGTGCAGCAAACCACCATGGCACATGTATACCTATGTAACAAACCTGTACATTCTGCACATGCATCCCAGAACTTAAAGTAAAAATGTAAAAAAAGAATGCATGCAGTACGATATTTTCAGAGGTAGACACTCTGATGGAAGTCAGGCTGTCTTTTGGTTAACATAAATAAAATAATCCCCTCTGTGCACTCTAGTAGTTTCTTGGAGGCTGAGCCTGACTGCACTTGTGACATGGTAACCCTGACATTCATACTCATGCAGACCCACACCAGCCGCCACAGAAGCTGCATAGTTAGCAGTCTGGCCATTGATTAGAGATTGCTGGACTGAGAATTCTGCCTGGCAATGTCAGTTCATTTGTGGCAACCGCCTATTATCCCAAACATCAAAATCGCTGAATGTGATGATTCTTATTAAGTGCAATTATTTTGGTAAACTAATTAAAAAGCCACCAGAAAGGAGAGGGAGAGAGGGTGAGAGAAGCTGGGAGGGGGTGTAGGACACAGAGATAGTGAGAAAAAAACAACTGAGCTGAGGGCCACCAAGTGACTGCCTTTGGCAGGGAGGTGGTCACACGGTTTCACAGTGAGTTAGAACTGACAGTTTTCACAGGAGGGGAGTTGAGCAGAAATATAGAATTTGGTTCAAAACATATCAAAGAGGAGTACGGACGCTCGTCTCAGGCATCAGGACATGCCAGTGCCCTGAACAACAGTCCTGACTAACCACCTACAGCGTGGGGTAAATATTTGAGAACACCTGCTTATGCACATTGTTGAGCTGGCATGGAAAGTGGGGCTCCTCAAAGGCCAGAGCAGCATGAAAGGAGGAACTGAAAGGGGTTGAGCAAGCACTAAACCTGGCCTTCGTTCAGGCCTTTTTGGCCCAAGCACACAGGTCTTCGTGGTCACAGGGGCACAGGAACTGGCTGACAAGGCCTGGGTCAAGCCAGGTAAGCGGTCTTGTACAAGACCTCACTGTAACACTGGGACATCAAAAGGCCACACCTTCAAAGTCAGGCTGCAAGAGAAGTGAATCTGCCATGTCCAACAACTCTCTAGAGCTGTACTGTCCCATAGAGGAGCTGCTAGCCACAGGTGGCTATTGAATACTTGAAATGTGTCTGTGATTGAGGAACTGAATATTTAATTTTACTTAGTATAATTTAACTTTGAATAGCCACATGTGGCTATTGGGTATTCTGTTGGACAGTAGAGAGCCTCAGGGCATACTAAGAGCCCCCAGAGAACTTTAGGAAGTTCTTTAGGTCACACAGGTGGTGTTAGGGTCTTGGTCATGTCTGCTGTTATGATTATATAACATCCCACACTTGTCTGAGAGTGTGGAGCAGCAGGCAGGGAGCTCACCTGTCATTCCTGCCCCTTAGGCCTCAGGAAAGAGAGTTCCAGAAGGGAATGGCAACCTCAGGTGGGATGGGGTGGCCACACGGAGAGACCATCTTAGTGAAGGGCTGTGGTCCTGACCAGGTGGGGGCGCTCTGAGGGGACATTTTCTGCTGCTACTAGGGAACACCAGCAAATCCCACCTTGGGCGGCTCTGCTCCCTAGGCTCGCACTTGTCATCCCTGGTGATAAACCCACTCCCCTGGGGCAGGTTCACCATGTGCTGCCTGCTGGGTTCATCGCAAGTGATCACAGGGCAAGTGCCATGGCCAGGGTCACACAGCACTAAGACAGGACCCACGGCCAGGTGTGGGAGCGCACCCAGACCCACATGTAAAACACAAAACTATGAAACTCCTAGACGTTAACACTGGAGAATATCTAGATGACCTTGGGTTTGGTGATGACATTTTAGATATGACACCAAAGTCATGAGCCATGAAAATTCTGTTCTGCCCAAAACACCGTCATTAAAAAAACAAGCCACAGATTGGAGAATATATTTACAAAAAAAGACATACATGCTAAAGGGCTGTAATACAAAATATACAAATAACTCTTTTTTTTTTTTTTTTTTTTTTTGGAGACGGAGTTTCGTTCTTGTTACCCAGGCTGGAGTGCAATGGCACGATCTCGGCTCACCGCAACCTCCGCCTCCTGGGTTCAAACAATTCTCCTGCCTCAGCCTCCTGAGTAGCTGGGATTACAAGCTGTACCACCATGCCCAGCTAATTTTTTATATTTTTAGTAGAGACGGGGTTTCACCATGTTGACCAGGATAGTCTTGATCTCTTGACCTCGTGATCCACTGCCTCGGCCCTCCAAAGTGCTGGGATTACAGGCGTGAGCCACTGCGCCTGGCCACAAATAACTCTTAAAGCTCAACAATAAGAAAACAACTTGATTAAAAAATAGAACAAAGATCTGAACAGACACCTTACCAAAGAAGATATACAGATGGCAAATAAACATGTGAAAAGATGGCCCATATCATATGTCATCAGGGAAATGGAAATTAAAACAAAATGAGGTATCACTATACACGTATTAGAGTGGCCAAATTCCAAAACATTGACAACCTCCAATACTGGTGAGGATGTGGTGCAAGAGACAGGAACTCCCATTCCTTGCTAGTGGGAATGCAGAATGAGGCATCTACTTTGTAAGACAGTTTGGCAGTTTCTTAGAAAACTAAACATACTCTTATCATAGGATCCAGCAACTGTGCTCCTTGGTATTTATCCAAAAGAGTTGAAAACTTATGGCTACACAAAAACCTGCATATGGACATTTATTGAAGCTTACTCATACTTGCCAAAAATTGGAAGCAACCAACATATTCTTCAGTAGGCGAATGGATAAATGATGATACACCAGGCAGTGGAATATTATTCAACACTAAAAAGAAATGAGCTATCAAGCCATCAAAGGACAGGGAGGAAGCAAATGCAAGTCACCAAGTAAAAGAAAGCAGTCTGAAAATGCTCTGTACTGTATGATTCCAACTATATGACGTCCTGGAAAAAGAAAAACCATGGAGATGGTGAAAAGGTCTGTGGTTGCCAGGACTTAGCAGGAAAAAAGGGATGAATAGGTGGAGCACAGAGGATTTTTAAAGCAGTGAAATTATTCTGTGTGATACTACAATGGTGGATGCATGTCATATGTTTGTTCAAATCCATGGACACCACCAAGAATAAACTCTAATGTAAACTATGGACTTAGGGTGATAATAATGTGTCAGTGCGGGTTCAACAATGGTAATTAATGTTCTACTCTGCTGAGGGATGTTGGTAATGGCGAAGGCTTTGCATTTATAGGGGTAGGGGATATATGGGAAATCTCTGTGCTTTTCATTTAATTTTGTTGTGAACCCCAAACTACTCTATAAAAATATCCATTAAAAAGTGCCAGTTTTAATTATGTTCAACAGTCTGTTATTAATATTTACAAATAGAGCCTTTTATGCTATTTAGGGACAAATCCGAGTATAAGGAAAGAATAAAAGCATCTCATTCTTTTAAAGACACTGACATAGAACCGATACCAGAACTTATATCTGAACTTGTGTAAGTTCAGATATATGCATGTATAGGAGCAGAGAGTATATGGAAAATCTCTGTATCTTCCACTCAATTTTGCTGTAAACCCAAAACTGCTGTAAACTAAAATTGAATAAAATGAACTCAAAATGAGCCATAGATTTAAATCCAAGAAATAAAACTTCTAGAAGAGAATATAGGAGACAATATTTGGCGCCTATAATTTGGTGAATAATTCTTAGACATGACACCTAAAATATCTATGAAAGAAAAAAAGTATATTAGATGTCATCAAAATTTTGCCTTCTCTGTGAAAGATCCTGTTAGCAGATGAAAAGGCAGTAACATGAAGAAAATACTTGCAAACCACGTATATGACAAAGGACTACTATAAAAAATATATTTAAAATCTCTTAAAACTCAGCAGTAAAATCACAAACAATCCCATCAGAAAATAGGCAAAAGGCATGAAGAGAAATTTCACTGAGAAGAATATACAGATGGCAAGTAAGTACATGAAAAGATGTTTAATACCACTATCCATTAGGGAAATACAAATTAAGATCACAATGAGATATCATTATACAACTATTAGAACAGCTAAAATAAAAAAAAAAATAGTGACTATCCCAAAGACTAGCAAGGATGCAGAGAAACTCATAAATTGCTGGTGGGAATGTAAAATGGTACAGCCAATCTGGAAAATATTTGGCAGTTTCTTAAGAACTAAACATACACTTACAGAGCAACCCAGTGATCACACTCCTGGGCATTTACCCCAGAGAAATGAGACTATGTCCATATGAAAACCAGAACATGAATGTTCATTGCAGTTTTATTTGTAATAGCTGAAACCAGAAAACAAACAAAATATTCTTCAATGTGTGAATGGCTAAACAAATTGTGATACATCCATACCATGAAATACTAATCATCAATAAAAAGGGATAAGCTACCGATACACACAACTTGGATGGATCTCAAGGGTATTATGTTGAGCGAAAAAAGCCAATCTCAAAGATCACATACTATATGATTCTATTTATATAACATTCTTGAAATGACAAAATTATAGAGATGGAGAACAAATTAGTGGTTGTCAGGGGTTAGAAACGATGAGTGGGAGGAGGTGGGTGTGATTATGAAGGGTTAGCATGAGGGATATCTCCATGGTAAAGGAATAATTCTGTACCTTGATTGTGATGGTGGTTACAAAAATTCATACAGGTAATAAAATGATATAGAACTATATATATATATATATATATATATATATATATATATATATATACACATTGTACCAATGTCAGTTTCCTGGTTGTGATAATGTACTATATTTATACAGCAAGTAACCCTTAGGGGAAATTGAGTGCAGAGCTCATAGAACCTCTCTGTATTACTTTTGCAACTTCCTGTGAATCTATAATTATATAAAAATAGTTTTTAAAATTAAAAAAGTAAAACACTGTACTGTATGAGTTTATATTGACACTGTCAATTCAAATTTAGGATTACGGAATAAATTTCACTGATCTGACATCTGTATCTCCTTTCCCTCATACTGAGTATCCTGATTCTCAATGACACTGTCATAAGTTACCCATTTTCTTTCTTTTTTTCCCACAACATGTATCCAACAGACTCAGAACAAATACCAATATCTCCAACAACAGATGATTATTTAAAACAATTGAAGAATTATCTTGCAGTTATTTCTGTCTTTAGGGAATATCCTACTAGAAATGCACAGGTAATTTAAAATTGCTTAGAATATTTTTTCTTTGGAGGCTATGCTACCAATGACTATACATTTTTGTTCATCTGTTTAATTTTGCTTTTGATTGTAAGAATTGCTTTTTAAATATTTGATTTTGTCCTACAATTATGTAAATTTTCACATGGTTTTAAGTGAAGTCCTCAAGACCAGATATATTCAAAGAGGCCTACATTTTATCCCCCTTATCCACATCTATCTATAGGCAATCATGTAAAAATCACATGGTTTATTCTTCTATTTAAAAATATTCATCTTCAAGAATGGCTTAACACATACAAATCAATAAATGTGATTCACCATATAAGCAGAATTAAACACAAAAACCATACGATTATCTCAATAGATGTAGAAAAAGATGTTGGAAAAAATAGATGTTGGATTTCTGACAAAATCCAACATCCCTTCATCATAAAAACCCTCAACAAACTAGGCATTGAAGGAATATATCTCAAAATAATCAGAGCCATCTAAGACAAATCAATAATCAACATCATACTGAATGGGCAAAGCTGGAAGCATTCACTCTAAGAACTGGAACTAGACAAGGATGTCTACTCTTACCACTTCTATTCCACATGCTACTGGAAGCCCTAGCCAGAGCAATCAGGCAAGAGAAATAAATAAAAGGCATAAAAATAGGAAAAGACAAAGTCAAATTATCCCTTTTCACTGATGATATGATTGTATATTTAGAAAACTCTAAAGATTCCACCAAAAGATTCCTAGGCCCTGTAAATGACTTCAGCAAAGTCTGCAGATACAAAATCAACATACAAAAATCAGTTGTTTTTTCTATACACCAATAATGATCAAGATGAGAACCAAATCAATAATGCAATCCCATTTACAACAGCCACACACAAAAAATACCTTGGAATACATCTAACCAAGGAGGTGAAATATCTCTATAAGGAGAATTACAAATTACTGCTGAAAGAAGTCATAGACAACACAAACAAGTGAAAAAGCATTTCACGGTCATTGATAGGAAGAATCAATATTGTTAAAATGTTCATACTGCCCCATGCAATCTACAGATTCAACGCTATTCCTATAAAATTACCAATGTTATTTTTTAAAGAATTAGAAAAAAAGTATTCTAATATTCACATGGAACCAAAAAAGAGCTCGAATAGACAAGGCAATCCTAAACAAAAAGAATAAAGCCAGAGGCATCACAACTTCATCACATTACCAACTTCAAACTATACTACAAGGCTACAGTAACCAAAACAGCATGGTACTGGTACAAAAATAGACACATAGATCAATAGAACAAGATGCAGACCCTTGAAATCAAGCTGCATACCTACAATTGACTGATCTTTGACAAGTAGGCAAAAATTAACAATGGGGTTTTATTCAATAAACGATATGGGAGAAACTGGCTAACCATATGCAGAGGAATGAAACTGGACCCTTATCTCTTACCATACAAAAATTAACTCAAGACAGATTAAAGACTTAAATGTAAGCCTCAAACTATAAAAATCCTAGAGGAAAACCTAGAAAATACTCTTCTAGACATTGACCTAGACAAAGAATTTATGACTAAGTCCTCAAATGCAACTGCAACACAAACAAAAATTGATGAGACCTGATTAAACTGAAGAGCTTCTGCTCAGCAAAATAAACTATCAACAGAGTAAACAGACAACCTACAGAATGGGAGAAAATATTTGCAAATTATACATTCAACCAAGGACTCATATCCAGAATCTATAATGAACTTAAACAAATCAAGAACAAAACAACCCATTAAAAAGTGGACAAAAGACATGAACAAACCTTTATCAAAAGAAGACACAGAAGCAGGCAATAAACATATGAAAAGATGCTCAACATCACTAATCATCGGGGAAATGCAAATCAAAATCACAGTGAGACACCAACAATCTCGCGCCAGTTAAATGGCTATTATTAGAAAGTAAGAAAATAACAGATGATGGCAAGGTTGAGGAAAAAAGGGAACACGTATACACCGTTGGTGGGAATGCAAATAAGTCCAGCTACTGTAGAAAGCAGTTTGGAGTTTTCCCAAAAAACTGACAATAGAATTATTATTTGACACATCGACCTCATTACTGCATATATATTGAAAATAAATCTACCAAAAAGATGCCTGCACTTGTATGTTCATTGCAGCACTGTTCCCAATAGCAAAGACATAGAGTCAACCCAGGGGCCCAAACGGTGGATCTGATAAAGAAAATGTGACACATACACAGCATGGAATACTACCCAGTCATAAGAAAGAATGAAATCATGTTCTTTGCAGCAACATGGATGCAACTGAAGGCCATTATCCTAAGCAAATTAATACAGGAACAAAAAAAGACAAATACTACATGTTTTCACTTATAGGTGGAGGCTAAACACATGTACATAAAGATGGGAATAATAAACACTGGAGATTCCAAAAGAGGAAAGGGATGGGGCAAGGGTCACAAAACTACCTATCGGATACTATGTTTACTACTTGGGCAATGCGGTTATTAGAAGCTGGAATCTCAGCATCTCTCAATATAACCACGTAACCTACACATTGACCCCTTGAATCGACAGTAAATTTAAAATGCATCCTATTTACATGAATATGCATATACACACATATCTTTATGTCTACCACTTTTTAGGAATGATACAAACTTCACTACATTGAAATTGCTGTTCAAATATTGATCCTGGCAATGGCTTCTTTATAACCTGCAGAACTATTCCTTATTGACGGCTGCATAACACTCCACTGTTTGGATGCACCAAATTTCCTCAGTAAGTTTCGTACTGATAATTGTTTACACTGTTTCCGGTTATCTGCTGTTGTAGATAACATGGCAGCAAATAGTCATTTGCATGTATCTTTTCTTACTTTTGCCAGTGTAGTCTTGGCATAGATACCCAGAAGTGGGATGGCTGGACCAAACAGTAATTTTTGTAGATAATATGGACTACTCTGGATTTGTCAAAAAGAAAACCCAGTGAAACACTAAGATGGAATGTGGAATTCCACTTTCTGTAGAATTTAATTCTGTGAGAATGACCATGAATTTTGACCCCTTTGGATCCTCTTCAGGGTAGTGGAATGCTCCTATGGTGTGGACCACAGGGTCATCACTGTGAGATTTGGAAGGTGAGGCTTCTGCCTGCCCTACCCCCCAGCTCCTGGATAGTTTTGGGACAGTGAGCTGAATCAGGTGAATATCCCTGGTGGTGCCAAGCAAGATCCCAGGTCATCCCTAGGACCTCCTTGGATCTCTGGCCTCCTTGGGAAGTCCCAGCACCACCTCTATGCTGCTCTTTAACCACCTCTTGATGTAACAGGACTCCTCTGAGTCCCAGGCATCATATTCCTTCAATCTACCCAGCCTAGGAAGCGAATGCTTAGGAAAGTTAAAGTAAAAAGCAAAGGCTACTGTTTTAAATTATTACTATCAAAACACAATTTGACGTTTGAAGCTATTTACAAGGAATACCTTAATAGTAACACAAAAGCAAAATGCTTTGTCCACTTCCAAGTCTGTTCTCTGCAACAATTAAACTGAGGCAGCTTGAGGTTGTGGAGGAAACCCTGGTGTCTGGGACAAACCCTGGAGGGCCTTGGGAAAATTGCCTGGCCTATCTGGGCTTTAGATTTCTTATCTGTAAAATGAGGACTTGGGGTCAACTCCAAATTCTGTAATATTAGGATTTAGTAATGTTGGAATATGGACTGGGACAAAGTGGGTGGAAGGGATGTGCATTAAACATTCTGTCAAAAAAATTAGCGCTAAAGGAAGTAAGATTTGCTGCTGTCAGAGAATCTTCAATTAAGGATTGCCTCCACTTTTGCTTATTTTCTTCTCCAGTGTTTTGTAATCCTCTCCAGCCAATTTACAAAATTCCCCTCTGTGTTCTGGGGAGGATTATATTTCAATAGGAACAACATTTGATTATCTGGAAGAGCTTAGCAGGGACCAGTGGCCACCACTGGTGACAGTGACTAATGGAAGAGCTGGGCCAGCAGCATGTGATTGCAGACGAATACCGTGTGTCTGTGCGTCCACCCTTAGTTAAATCGAAGGGTCCAATTTGGTCTGCTGAACAAACATATTTTTGGAGGCTTATTGAACACAAAATTAATTTAGGAGACATTAATCTAAAGACAATTCTACTGACAGCAACAGCAATGGTGTTTAATGGAAGACAAAGAAAAAAAAAAAAAAGCCAGGCCTGCCACAGTCTTTTCCTTTGTTGAGAAAATATAAGTATCCCCAGGGCTTTAATAGACTCTAATCCTTTCTCTTGAACAATTTGGCCTCGCATAGACCAAGTTAGCAAAATAGAATCCTGAAGAACGCACGATCTCAGGGAGGAATGTCCTGAAGTCATGCTGGTTTCAGAATGAGGAGCCGTCTGCCCATCAGCACACCTTCTCTTTCCACTTTTGCTTTCTCGTATGTATGTTTGGGTTGGGATTTATTTACTTTAGTTTATGACCTTGCTTCTCACAGTGTGGTTCACAGACCAACACTATCAGCATCAGTTGGGAGCCTGTTAGAAACGCAGACTCTCAGGCCCTGCCCCAGATCTGCTGATTTAGAATCTACATTTTAACCTGATTCCCAGGTGATTTGTAAGCATGTCAGAGTTTGAGAAGACCTTTTTCCTAAAGTTTTCTCCTTGAAGGGAAATTGGAACAATCTAACTTCCGACAATGCAGAGAACCAAGAACTGCCTGATAATTTTCCCATCTACGTTGTGTGACTAACTAAAGACTTGTGCGGAAAACTTGAAAACAAAATGGAGACGCACAAAGGAGAACACAATCAGCTGTCATCTTGTGAAAGTAATTTTAGGGCGTGTCCTTCCTGTCTTTGTTCTATGTGTGCTTGTGTATTATTTTTAAATACAAAAGGTAATCCCTCATTCATTCATTCATTCATTCATGCTACAAACACTCACTGAGCACTTAGTAGGTACTGGGTACTGGGGATAAGACCGGTAAAGTTCATGGGGAAACCAATATGCAACCAGATGAGACATAACCGGTTCTGTACCATGGACGGGCCACGCCGTTTCCCCTTCCCAATCTCTGCTTTCTTGACCCCTATATCCTTGTATCTGACCCATAGTTCCAGGGAGATAGTAATGATTTCCCCTAATTGGCCCTTACTGACCTTCCCCTCATTGACTTTCCTTCGAGTCCTTCTTTCTTCAGGTCTTGTTATGGATGAACCTGGAAACCAACATTCTCAGCAAACTGACACAAGAACAGAAAACCAAACACTGCATGTTCTCATGCAGAAAACACTCAGTAATGGTATCTCTCTTGTCTCCCTCCCATAGTGCAGGTTTTTATCTTATTTGCATGTCTATCTTCTGTCTTTGACTGTTTCAGAAACAAGAACTATGTCTTACTCATTTTTATATCTCATAGGTGGGTGTTGAACAATTAAAACACATGGGCACAGGGAGGGGAGCATCACACACTGGGGTCTGTTGGGGGGTGGGGGACTAGCGGAGGGACAGCGAGGGGCAGGGAGGTTGGGGAGGGATAACACTGGGAGAAGTGCCTGATGTAGGTGACGAGGGGATGGAGACAGCAAACCACCATGGCATGTGTGTACCTATGCAACAATCCTGCAAGATCTGCACGTGTACCCCAGAACTTAAAGTACAATAAAAATAAAATAAAATGAAATAAAATTAGCTAGCATTCATGAATGCTTACAAAGTGCCAGGCACTGTTCTAAGTGCTTTGCATGGATCACCTCCAATCCTTGTAAGAACCCTATCAGGTACCGTTATTATCATTCACATTGTACAGTTTAAGAAACTATCCAAGGACACCCAGATAGTAACTGCCAGTCAGACTCTGGGGCCAGAGCTAGTATTAAGCTGATACACTGATTCATTCTAGAGTGTTGGTGAATAATAACTAATATGTATCTCATCTGGGCATTTAGTAGGCAACTGACAGAGACCAGACGATTTACTTGAATCCAAAAGAATGAACCTCTGATTCTGAGATTTTAGGAAGTGAGAATGGTCACTGAAGTAAAAAGATGTTAGAAGATGCTCTTCCATGTATACCCTATTTCATATCATTTTATTTTCAGTGTTGCTTTTCTTGTTCAGTGTTTTCTTGTTGCTTTCTTTTGCTATATGGTGAACCTCCAAAAATAAGCTCTTTTGTAAATCTAGCCTCTTGCAACATTGTCTATTTTAAATTCCCAGCCATCCAAATGTTTGCCCAGAAGCTTCCTACTCATCCGTCAAGACTCAGCCCAAAACCTTCCTGCTCCTCGAAGTCTTTCCTGCAGCATCCAGGCTGAGCAGAACTTTTTCTCTCTGTTGTGACATCTCTTACACTTCCTGGTGCTAGGACTCTGAGTATGTGACTCGGTCTTTCCAAGTCTCAGCCCCCTCATCTGTAAGATGGTGATAATCACAGAGTGTACGTGATAGGACCGTGGTGAAGGAATACAGAAGGTGTGCTCAGCTCCGTGACCGACATGGAGAAAACGCTCAGTAATGGTATCTCTCTTGTCTCCCTCTCATAGGGCAGCTTTTTATCTTATTTGCATGTCTATCTTCCGTCTTTGACTGTTTCAGAAACAGGAACTAAATTCTTACTCATTTTTATATCTCTAGGAACTAGTGAAGATGCAGAATTGGCATTCCATAAATGAAAGCAGTAGTTGGAAAAAAAAATCAGGCAAATAATGTTACTAGGCAAGAAATTATATGTTATTAGGAAAGAAATTAAGACAAGCATTTTATTTATGATGACATCTAATGTTCTCGGGCATAGAGGTAGAAGAAGACACTGTTTACAGAGGGTATAAGTAAATATTTTACATGTTTCTAAAAGTTTGACTTAAAAATCCTGATAAAGTAATGTCCATTGATCTTGCCTCTCTCTTCATATTTGTGGCCATAGTGGTGGTTTGGTATATTAGTCAGTGTCAGTCTTTGTAATTATAGGTTTAAAGTTTAAACAGTCAAAGACAGAAGATAGACATGTCATTAGTTTAGGAGTGATTTAAGCTGATCAGTGAATTGGATAATACCTAGGAAAGAAAGTTAAAAGGATCCAGCACCAACTGATAGTAGAAGAAAAAATCTTCAGAGCAAACTGATGTTACTAAGATGACAGAAAAATTGTGTGTGTGTGTGTGTGTGTGTGTGTGTGTGAACACACACAGAGAGTAGTTTTACACATCCTAAATTACGTTTGCATTGATTTGGGTATAGAGCCACCTCAATTCCTTACCATAGACAAAGTGAGGGGCTCTGGTAGTTTAGGGCTCTAGATTTGCTAAAAGGGCTTTTGAATTGACATAAGGAATTTACATTTAAATAAAGAAGGCTCTTTGGAGACCATCCTGAACTATGTTACCTTCTTCCTATGTTATAGAGAAAGGCTTAGTGGTAGTCTCTACCTAAATCTATTTTTCAAATTTTTTGATTAAAAAAAAAATCCTGGTTAATGAATTTCTTTAGGAATTTTATGCAATTTTATGAACAGAAAACAACTACAAATGAATTCCAGAAATTTCCTAGGTTATTATTAGCAAAGGAAGACTATCATTAGCAAAACCAAGACTAACAATGGCTTGGAACAATTTTAGACCCCTTAAGATTAGACAATATCAATATTTACGATAATCATATTGAGACTGAATTTCTCCAAAAGGCTCAAGAATAATTATCTCCCAGCTTCTGACTGAGCTCTTTGGCCTCCTCTGACTGACAGCAGAGCTTGAAATGGACAAGATTCCCTCCAGAGGGCCATTTTGACATAGCATCTGTAGCCTCTGAAAGGTGGGGACGTGCCCATTCCTCCAAATTTTGTTAAAAAAGGGAGTGTTCTTGGCTTGCAGCTAAACTGCATGCTTAAGCTGTTTCTTTTGAATTTATTTTTCCTCTCAGTACAGCATTAATTTCCTTTGTTGGCCATAGTCCCGAATGACTGATGGGGCATGGAAGGTGTTTTGTAAACGCTGCCTGAGCTAGATCCAACATGGCGATCTCATTTTCCAGTCAGCGTAACCAAGGTCCTCCCAACACTCTCAGCCACTGTCCGGTGTCCCTAGATGTCCTGAAGCGGAATGGGGAGAGGGCTGCAGGCCAAGTTAACTGCAGAAGATGCGTAGGCTCCAGATCATTGCTCTGTCAGGAGGCCACCATTCCAGGTCTCATGTTTGGGCTTTTGGTAGAGGAGGAGAACAAAACTCATTCAGTTATTAGTTCATGCTTCGAAGCAGTGAGCACTGCATTCCTACTTCGTTCTAGACTTTGACCCCATTGCTGGAGATATAAATGTACACAAAGACACAGCCCCTTCTGAGAATGAGCAAAAGGGCAAAGTGTGGCAAACAGACATTTAAAAAGTAACTGTGGCCTAGCGTGTGGTAGTAAGAAAGATAAGTAACAGGGAGCTCCCAGGCCTGCTTTATGAGTGAGAAGATAATGATGGGGAAGTGGTCATTCTCACAGTCAGCCCTCCACCGTCTTCTCCGGGATTTGGCTCCTGTTCTGTTCTAGTCTACAGTGCAATTCTTTATGCACTTGCCTATCATTTATTCATCATCCATCCATTCATTTAACAAACATTAAATACCTACCAAGTGCCAGGCACCTTTGCAGGTTTCAGGAATATAAATATGAGTTCCTGTTCTCGGAGATTCCATAAGTAGTAAGCTGAAAAACCTTTAAAATCGAATGTTACAGGTGCGCCGTTAGGAATGTGTGCGTATGAGGGGGACTGTCTTTAAAGACTGCATGGAAAGGGCCTGCCCTGCTGGGACTACTAGGTGGGGTCGAGAACTCTGGACTTGCCATTTGTATAAAGGCGGCTCACTGGGTAAGTGATGGTAGGCAGGGAAGGCCATTGGAGTCATTTTCAGTTGAATAACATACGGAACATTTTCTGGTGCAGCATGTACGGTCAGAGATAGAATTTCAAAATAGATGTTTTCTAAAAATGGTATGATCTGGTGATAAGGTGTTTTATAGTTAGCAGAACCCAGGTATGTTTCAGGTATTTTTATCTGTAATTACCTTGCAAATCTTGGGGCACTGGTTAAGGAAAGATTTGTTTTTGTCATGACGTACCAGCATTACAGATGTGACTCACTGAGATAAACTCTTGAAAGGGGTATACCTGGCTTCTGCCTTGCAAGGCAAGGAGAGATTGGGGTAGGAATGGGCCTTTAAATGAGCGTTGGGGGCTCCGTAACCTGGCTTTCATTCTCGGATCTACCATCTAACTTGAGCAAGTTTCTGACACTTTCTAGTCGTTAGTTTTTATATTTGTAAAATCGAGGCCAGAATAACACCTATCTCATGGTTTGTATGTAAGAATTAAATAAAATAATTCAGGTTACAATGGGTTTTCCAGTCACAGTTGAAGATTTAAGTCAAAGTGATTAGGAAGGGAACTTAAGAAAAGGTTTTTGGTTTTATGTAAGAAGAAAGGCAATTTTATACATATATATATATATATATATATATATATATGTTTATTTTTCTAAATGAGTCTCTGATTTGAAATTCCACACTTCAAATACACACCCTTCTGTTTACTGCCATTGTTCAGTCTATCCATTCATTCATCATTAATAACTATAGATTTCTAGCACATTTAATATTCGATAGAGCAAAGCCCCCTCAATAGTCCTCTGAGAATATTCTCACTCCCTTACATATTTGTTTTCCCAGATGAGCTAAGGATCATTTTGTCGGTTTGTGAAAATCTTATCTAGGAATTTTTGTTGACAGTGGTTCACTTTACAGATTTGGGAAGAAGGAACACCTTTTGTTTGTTTTTGTTTTTTGTTTGTTTTTGAGACAGAGTCTCGCTCTGTCGCCAGGCTGGAGTTCAGTGGCATGATCTCAGCTCACTGCAACCTCTGCCTACTGGGTTCAAGCGATTGTCCTGCCACAGCCTCCTGCGTAGCTGGGACTACAGGCGCATGCTGCCACGCCCAGCTAATTTTTCATATTTTTAGTAGAGACGGGGTTTCACCATGTTAGCCAGGATGGTCTTGATCTCCTGACTTTGTGATCCACCTGCCTCGGCCTCCCAAAGTGCTGGGATTTCACCTTTTACTCTTCATGTTTGAGAACAAACATATTTCTATGTCTTTTATAGTTTTCATTTTGTAGGTCTTGTACATATTTGTTGCATTTATTCATATGCATCATATATAAATGTGAGAGATCTCATTTTGTATTACATTTTCTAAGTGCATTTAATTTTTATTTTTGGCATGTAAGAAACCTACCACCTTTCTGCATTTACTTAGTAATTGATCAGTTTATTGAATTAGGTTATTGTTTTCAATGGCTTTTCAGTTGATTGTGTTTGGTTTTTGAGGAATGCGATGACAGTATCTGCAAATAATGGTAAAGTTGCTTTCTCATTTAGAAGATTAATGCTTATTATTTTACTTTTTACTTATTTTATTGTTTAGCCTATTTGTATTGTTTGAGACTCTAATCAATCTTATGTTTCACCATTAAGCAGAATACAAGCTATTGGGTTTGTTTATGTATGTATTAATAACTGTTTTATTTTTTTTACTGAACACATATTTTTATTAAAATACATCTTGATGTACATTTCACTAATTTTTGCAACAGCTCTGAAAAGTGAATTCAGTAAGCATTATCTCCTGTTTTAGAGCTGAAGAAGCGAAGTCTTGGAATGGATAAGTAAACTGCTTACTCACATACAGAGAAGAAAAGTTGCAGAGCTAATATACAAGCCTG
>NW_016107444.1:3782403-3793034 GCF_001604975.1 Cebus imitator
TTTTGTCGGGGGGAGGCTGGGACCAGCCGAGCCTGATCACCTCGCTCCCTGACTCAGAGTCTTTTTCTTGTTGTTGTTGTTGTTGAACAGTCGACTCTCTCCCTATTGAAAAGGCGCCGGGATCTCCCGTGCTGCAACTCACTGAGCTGGCTCAAACAGCGGGGCTGAGATTCCTGGCGGTTTTTTTGCCTAGGAATCTCCTGGCCTGGCTCACTATTTCAGATAAATGGGCGACTCTGCCATCTCAGGGCTCCAATCGCCAGCTAAGAGGGCACCTGGACCAGTGTCTTTTGTATGGAGAACTGCCGCACCAGGGCATGGGCAAAGCAGCCGTGCCAGCCGAAACAGCCGCGCTGGCGACCCCAGGGCTCCTCCACCTGGGAATCTCCTGGTCTGTGGGCAATAAAAAGCCATCTGGAAATGCGGTGTCCACTCACCCTCTGCACTTTCACTGGGAGCTGCAATCCTGAGCTGTTCCTAGTCGGCCATCTTCCCGGAAGCTAGCAACTGTTTTGAATTAAAAAAAAAAAATCTGGATGTTATGCTTTTTTGAAATATCTCAAGAAGATCACATGATTTCCCTCTTTTATTTATTAATATGAAGAAATATATTGCTAGATTTCCTAATTTTGAATTAAAACACTCTCAGATTATATTGCTAATATTATATTTGACTTTTCATGGATATTTACCAATCCTGGAGTGTTTTTTAAAAAAAATTATCATGGACAAATTCTGATATCAGCACTATATCAGTGTCTTTAAAAGAATAGAGATGCTTTCCTTCTTTCCTTCCTTATTCTCTGATGTGACCTAAAGAGCTTATGAGGTTTGATTTAGAAATAACTCACCACTGAAACAATTTAACCCTGGCACTTTTTTGAGTGGTGGCTTCTTTCTGACAATTTCCCCAATTTTGATCTGTGGAGATAAAAGAAAATGAATCATTTTCAGCTTCTTTTATCAAAGGGAGTTGTCAGTTATCACTCCAGCCATTAACCGAACCCTAGAATTGGCTTTTCTGGGAGGTGATTTCCTTTTCTTATGACAGAACATCAAAGGGGCATCTACAGCCATGTCAGCTGCCTTGTAGGGTTGTGGGATGGCAGCTGGGAGGACCGACTGCAGGGGGTTACTTTACTTCCTAGGACAAGACTTTGTTGAGGAGAGAAAGCAAAGCAGCCTGGGTGGAGCCTCACATTTCACCCCTCCTTTGCTCTCCCTGCTCTCTGGCTTCAGGAACCCTATCTCTGGTTATGTAAAACCTGCATAATTTGCACAAATGTTTCCAAATGCCTTCTAAACATCTAATGAAAGCCAGACAGGCCCAAGCCTCAGCTCTCCCCTGGCCCTCCAAACCTCCTGTATTCTTGGATCAATTAATGACAGTTCCACCTACTCAATTTCACACATTACGAACTTAAACTTTGTTCTGGACCATTCCTTCTTTTTCATCTATCCCTTTTGATTTGTTGACAAAGGCTGTGATTCCATCTTCTCAACTTCTCTCAGATCCGTTTCTTTCTTTCTCTACCAGTCACTGATGCTTTAGTTCAGGCCCTTCCATCTGGTCGCCTCGTTATCAAAATAGCTTTGTCATCAGTGTCGGACTCCTGTTTTACTCTCCTGTTACTCCCACTCCCCAAATCTCCCTCTACCTGTCTACTAGAATGAGCTTTCAGAAAATGATTTTGATATTTGTCAAACTACCATACAGAGTTAAAAATATCAAATACAAGTCTATAGTCACTGGTCTCTATTTTTTAAAAATCCAAAAAGCTTTGAAAACTAATATTTTGGTACTTCTGGCACCAAAGCTCATTCTGGTCAGGCAAAACCTGACCTAAATTTAGTCTTATTGCAACAATATTGTGTTGATTATGGCATGCTTCCCCACACCTGGATGGGAATAAGTATGATAAGTATGTGCATGATATTCCCTCTTAGAAATCAGAAAATGTCAGAATTCTGAACTACATCTGGCTCAGTGGATTCAAGACTGTGGATTGTAGGTGTGTTGTATGAATACTCAGCCCTCATTCCACTCCCCGGCGGCAGCTCTTTAAATCCTTTTAGCTTTTAAAAATTATATTTATTTCTTTATTTCAAATAACATGCTTAGTTTTATATCTTGATTTATAATTTTAGACATTCTAGTGTGTTGACTTCCTATTATAATTCATGACGATTTGATCATTTTACATCTCCCTCAACTGTGTTAGTTTGCTAGGGATACCATAACCAAGTACCACAGACGAGGTGGCTTAAGCAACAGAAATTTCTTTCCATCCGAGATCGATGTCTTAGCAGGGTTGGTTTCATTCTGAGGCCTTTCTCCTTGGCTTGTAGATGGCCATCTTCTTTCCATGTCTTCATATGGTTTTTCCCTGTATGTGTCTTTGTTCTAGTATCCTCTTTTCCTAAGGACAAGCGTCACTGGATGAGGACCTAACATTATGACCTCATTCAACCTTAATTATTCATACCTCTTTAAAAACCCTATCCCCAAGTAGCCACATTCTGAGGTTCTTAGGGTTGGGACTTCAACATATGAATTTTGGACACAATTCAGCCCATGATACCAACTACACTTTTCCCTATTTGGTTTATGTTTTTATAAAATTTTGGTTTATTCAGTAGTCAAAGTTTATATTATTAGTGGTACAAATATTGTTCATTGTAGCATACCGTACGCTATTATATTTCTTTTCTTATTTTTTCCCTAGAGTTAATAATGGTTCCTTTTTCCATTGGGTAGCCTTCTGTGTGCATATGTTTAATTTTTTTCTTAAATGTTTCATTAGATCTGTCAGTGCTAAGAGGCATAAGAAGAACTTTTGGTTCTGTTGGCATGTTCCTCCTGAAACGGTCACTGTCTGCGGCTGCTGCGTAACTGGTGTTCCTTTTTTGGATCCACTCTTTCTTGGGTTCCACATTTTCCTTTTTCTTTACTTTTTACCTCATTTTTACCATTAATGCAAGGAACCTAATAACTTATATCCATGCCTTTTCTAAGAAAGCTCCCACAAAAAGCACATTTGAGGGAGCTTTCTTAGAAAAGGCATGGGATATAAGTTATTAGGTTCTTTGCATGAATGAAAATTATTTTATATTCACACATGATTGCCCAGGCATAGACTCCAGATTGAGAATAATTTCTCCTCAAATGTCTGCAGCGTAGTCCTATGTCTTCCATGTTTCACTGTGGCCTTTGCAAATACCTGTTTATATTCTCTCTGGATGCTTTGGAATCTTCACTTAATTCTTGAGACGCTGACATTTTACAATAACACCCCTTGTAATGAATCGTTTTCATTCATCATGGTAGGCTGTTGGTGGACCTTTCATTTGTTTGCCCATTTTTCAGTTCTGGTTATTTCTTAATTTCTTTGACAATTTCTATTTTCTGTTTCTCTTTCTGTAACTCCTACTATTCAAATGTTGGACCTTTTAGTATGATTCTTCAACTTTCTTTCCTCTTTTCTGCCTCTGTTTTTGTGTTCTGCCTTCAGAGAGATTTTTAAATGCATTTTGCTTATTTCCCCCAAAATATGTCTGTTTCTTTTTCTGTATTGCTGGACTTAATTTGCCAATATTTTGTTGATGATTTTGCCTCTAAGTTCATGAGAACTATTGGTCTATCACCTACTTTCCTTTGGTTTTGTTCTTTCTCATGTTGTGGGATTTTGCCAACATTTCTTGACCTATGGGGGATGAGCATATATTTAGGAGTAAGACACCCAAGGGCGGAAATAACTGATTGAATGTTCTGGTAAACTGTTGGGGCTTGTTATAAGGTAATATAAGGTAGAGGCTTTACTGTAAGATAGAGAGGAACCCTAAAATGTCAGTATCTAGGAATCTTTTCCTTTGAGGCATTCAGTTTCTCAAAGATAGTATCCATCTCTTGCCTGGGGTTTATAAATGAATAATTAGGGAAGCGTGTCAATGTGTGCTGGGTTGAGGGGGACTGGGAATGGGAAATAGTTTTTCAGAGCATAGGTTTGTTTTTTTTTTTTTTTTTTTTTTTAACTTACCCACCTGTTTGTAGCCATGTATCACATTTCTGAGCCTCCTCCCTTCTTGAGGTCTTGAATTCTGAAATCCTTGATTTTAATTCATTCAAAGACCAAAGTCCCTTCTTTTTGAATGGGATAGAGGGCTAGAAGTATAACCGTATAGTTTACAGACATTTTTTTCTCTGCAGATACCTTATGTTCTAGCTTCGTTTGGACTGCCAACTCAATGACCTCTCCTGTAATGACTTCAGTTTTTAAATAATTTGTTGATGTTCTTCTGATATTTCTCTTTTATGAGTCTGTACATTATAAAATCTTTTACGAAAAAGTAAAACATGGAAGAGGAGATGCACACATGTGATAAATACTTTGGATTAAATTGGCAGTCCCACCGGAAGAGTGATCTTTCTGGGTGACACCAAACAGGTAAGTGGCATAATCAGACTCTCATTTGAGAATGTTAGCTTTGGCAGACCCTTAGGTAGACAAGCAACTCTCAGTCACCTCAGAGTTTGTCCAAACTTGAGGCAAAGGAGCCAAGTTTACATAGTCCAGCACCGCCTGTCACTGGCTAAGGTCTGATCTGGGATAGAGTAACCAGCCACCTGAGTTGGTCCACGACCATCCTGGCTTTTGGACTGAAAGTCCTATGGCCCAAGAAACCGCTCAGTCTGGGGAAAGCCTGGACATATCATAATTCAGATACTTCCAGCTCTCTTTGTTTGTGGGAAAAATGGTATCAGTAGCCCAAGGAAAGTCCTTAGAAGAGAGAAACAGCCGCAGTCATTGGATACTGTGGTAGGAAGAATAATGGCTCTGAAACCCGTCCACATCGAATCCCTGCAACCTGTAAATGCCTTATCTTAATGGATTGCTTGAGTCCAGGAGTTCAAAACTAGCCTGGGAAACATGATGAAATACCATATCTATAAAAAATACAAAAACTTAGCTGGGCTTGGTGGTGCACATTTGTAGTCCCAGCTACCTGGGAGGCTGTGATCATGCCACTGTGCTATGGCATAGGTGACAGAGTGGAACCCTGTCTCAAAAAAAAAAAAAAAAAAAAAAAAAAGACCTTGCAGATGTAATTAAGGTAAGAATCTTGAGGCAGAGAGATTATCCTGGGTTATCCAGGGAGGATCAATGCAATCGCAAGGGTCATTATACATGAGAGAGGGAGGTGGAGGAGTCAGAGAAGATGTGATGACAAAAGCAGAGGTCAGAGTGATTTGATTGCTGGCTTTGAAGATGGAGAGGGACTGGAGGCAGCCTCTAGAAACTGGAAAAGACAAGGAAATGGTTTTCTCCTGGGTCCTCTAGAAGGAACGTAGCCCTGCCAATACCTTGAGTTTAGCCCCATGGGACCCATTTGCGACTTCTGATTTTCAGAACTGTAAGATAATAAGTTTATGTTACTTTAAGCCACTAAGAAGGTGCAATTTGTTACAGAAGCAGTAGGACAAATACAAAGGCAAAGGTTTATTGAACTAAGGGAGAGGGACAGAAAATCAGTAAAAGGGATCTGAGGGGGATCTGGGCAGTGCCCCAACAATGCTTGCTCCCTCCAAATCAGAAAACTCCATCAGAGAGCCAAAGCTTTGAATCTCGACTACTGATTTAAAGTTTTGGCTCTCTGATGGAGTTTTCTGATTTGGAAGATCAGAAGTTGACCATCAAACTAGGGAACTATAGCTTAGAGATTAAGCCATGGGATCTGGAGTTTGATGCCCATTGAGTAAGTCTTGACTTTCAGCATTTTTAAGCTCTGTGAACTTGGCACATTACCAAAGCCTCTCTGAACCTTAGTGCTTCACTTGTAAAATTGAGATAATAACAAAACTCAAAAGCTATTTAAGGATTAAATGAATATGCTTGTAAAGTGCCTGGCACACAGTAAAATCTCAATGCAGATATTACTCGTAGCTCAGTGGGATTCTGTCTCTATTTAACTGTTACATTCTAAAGCCAGCATAAGGTGAAAATTAAGATTGGTGGATATTAGGGGTTAAAATCACTTCACTTGCTCAGAAGGTACCGTATACTGGGTTTAGTGTTCACAACCTTGTAAATAGGTACATATGAGGGTTTACTCCTCACCACAATAGAAACTATATAATTCTGAGTCCAAGTGCAAAACCACGTGATGGTATTTTCAATGACCTAGAAGAGGGAGGGAGTTGCTGAACTGTGCAATGGTCTACTCTTTAGATTAGCATTTGTTTCAATCCATGGTTTATTTGAAGGGTGACTTTCACCTTCATTTGAATTTGCCCTTTTTCTGAGATCTTTGTTAAGCCCAGCAAAGTCACCCATTGTACTGTGCCTGCCTTCTCTTCCCAAGGTTATCTGGGGGTATCTTCCCAGCCTTTTGATATGCTAAGCAGTCATAATTGGAGAGAGTTTAATAAATAACCATTAAGTTGCTCTTAGAAATGTTCAAATTGGTCTAACTAGTAACTGTCTAAGAATTAATGAAGACCAGCCATAACTATAAAGCCATTTAGTGTCCCAGATCAGTTTCTGCCAGATCCAGAAATAGCCCTACAGACCCCTTCCGTTACCAAGGTGGGTGATTACCTGGGGTCTTTTATTCATTTCCATTAGAGAGCAGGGGCTGAAACTCAAGTCAGCTGATGTGAAAGCTTTTAAACAGCTCTTCAAGGAGGCCAAAGCCATTGATTATATCGGGGTAGGACTCATTGAGAGGCCAGGTATGTGGTCAGCCCCGTCTGCCCTCTTTCCCCCACACAACACAGAGCTGTCGGATATCCCAGCAGGGCTTTCCTCTGTATTTCACGGATGCTGCTGGTTTGAGCTGACTCTTAAAACTTGGAGCCTTTTCCCCTGGGTGAAATGGTGAGAGAGGAGGGGAGGAAGCCGGGGGAGGGGAAGGAAGTCTTTGGCTGAGCTGCCTGGTGCTTAGTGAGGAAGGGAGTGGGTGTGGGCGAGCTTGCTTCACTCTGAGGCCCTGCCAGCTCCTGGAAACACTGCTGTTCTTTCTGAAAACCCTCCCTGAGGAGGACCAGTTAAAACAACAAAAAACATCAATCAAACCTTATGGGGTTATTTTAAGGCCAAAGGGAAAGTAGATGGAAAAGCGGGTGGGCAGCAGTGGGAACTCTCCTCCCGTCCCCTCCCAGAGCCTCAGTCCTCAGCCTTTCCTCCCTGCCCCAGCCTCCCCATCCCCATCTGCATCCGCTGAGCTGGAACCTGGCTCACCCTCCTTGTTCTCCAGATGAACTGCCCTGTCTGTGCCTTGCCTTAGGCGGGGCCTTTGGGGATTGAGCTGTGTTTGCCTTCACTGTGTGTTGAACTTGGCAGGTGCAGACACATCTCATTCCAAGTCAAACTACCACCTTTCAGAAAGGAGGGCTGGGCCTGGAATCCATGGCTTGGGAAGGGCCCTGTGTGCAACCACGGACTGTTGGAAGTGAATATTGTCCTTCTCCACCACCCGTGCCAGGCCTGCCACTGGTCATGACCCAGAAGGGAAGACACAGGCATCTGGGACTGAAGGTCACCCTGTAGCTGGCCTGTCGGAGGAGGCTGAAGCGCTGTGGGCAGTAAGATGGGGGCCGCTTCCCGGCCAGAAGTTCAAGCAGCCCCAGCGAGTCATCCATTGCTTTAGGCAAATAAGAGTGTTGGCAATGCTGATGCCACCTGGGCACATACCTGAGTGTGCAGAGCCAGCTTAAGAATTAGGTCTTGTTTCCCAAGAGCCAACCCTCCTACCGGAAATGTCTGGGAAGACAATGAATGCGTTCAGGAAGTTTTTTCCCTTTGTCTATGGTTCCCTGCAGCTGTCATTCAATCTGCTCTCCTATGGAGAGAAGCTGCTCACCAAGGACTGGAGAGACCAGCCTACAGATCAGAGAGGCAGAGAGACCTCTCCCACACTGTTTCTCACTTGACAGTTGTTTCCCGAGAGTGAGGTCCCTTGTCCACTCCACCAGGGCCAATGACTTTCTAATAGGTCAGAGTAGAGGTCTCTGTGTCAGCCCCATCATCTGCTGCTGTGTGACCTGGGGAAAGCACCAAGCCTCTCTGTGCCATAGTTCCCTCACCTAGGAAATGAGAATATTGCCAACCACATAAGTGTGAAGGTCAGAGGTGGTAATGGTTGCAAAGTGTTTACTTGGCTGATATTTTAATCATCCCTTGTTCCGACGTCACAGAATTTTCACATTCTCTCTTTAGCTTCATATTAGTCTCATGAGGTAGGAAGGGGAACGATGATATAAAAGTAATTACATTTTGTGTTAAAGATTGAAGGGCTTTGCCAATGGAAATGAATGATATTGGCAGCTCACATCTGGCACAGAGAAAATGACCCCAGCAGTTTTTGCGCCCATGTTGGATATGTTTTCTGTTTGTCTAGCAATCCTACTATGAAACAGAAAACTCCAGAATAGGTGGATAAAATTGTACATTTTTCAGGATCCTCTGGGCCACCAAGGATGAGCAATCTGGTGTAGGGCAAAGAAGTCTTCTCTACAAGTGCTGTCCAGTAGACAGATAATGTAAGACACTATAAAAGATACTATAAAAACAATATAATTAAAATAATGTAATTTTAATTTCAAATTTTCTTGTAGAAACATCAAAAAATTTCCAAAAGGGCAAAATTAATTTTTATGATATATATTTTTAATTCCATAATATTAAAAATATTACCATTGCAACATGTAACCAATATAAAAATTATTACTTTATATTCTTTTTTCACACCAAGTCTTTGAACTCTCGTGTGTATTTCACACGTATGGCACACCTCAATTCCAATGCTAAAAAAAATGGGAAACTCCTAATCTGTATTTCAGTTTCACAAACTTTATTGTTGCCAGAATAGATTCATATGCTCAAGTGTTTCCACATATACTTGAAAGTTCAGGCTAGGCGTGGTGGCTCATGCCTGTAGTCCCAGCACTTTGGGAGGCCGAGGTGGGTGTATCACAGGGTCAAGAGATCAAGACCAGCCTGGCCAACATGGTGAAACCCTGTCTCTACTAAAAATACAAAAATTAGCCAGGCGTGGTGGTGTGCCCTGTAGTCCCAGCTACTCAGGAGGGAGGCTGAGGCAGGAGAATCGCTTGAACCCAGGAGGCAGAGATTGCGGTGAGCCAAGATTGCGCCATTGCACTCCAGCCTGGTGACAGAGTGAGACTCTGTCTCAAAAAAAAAAGTTTAACAAAAATGGAATCACATATCAGATTTAAAATATGTATTTACATTAATTAAAATTAAAAAAATTTGAACTTCATTTCCTCAGTCACTCTAAGTGACATTTCAAGTGCTTAATAAGGACAGTACAGGAGAAATATCAGCTAGGCTGTTCTTTTGTTCACATGTATCTCAATACTTAAAATTCTCTTCAATAACTGTTTCTTTGCAGGAATGTTTTCAGTACACATCTAAAACTAGCCAGTATGCTCAGTCTACCCACTTAACTGGTCATACTGCAAGGCAGCGTGAATAACAGAGTTCTGTCAGCCTCTGGGCACTGTGAACAAGTCCAAGTGACATGTAGCTGACACAGTGACTGAGGGAGCCTCCAGTGTCCATTCATACATTAAATAAAGTGTTACTTTCTATACCGTTTAGATAAATAAACAGAAATGGATGCTCTAACATCCCACGCTCCTGTGGGTCACCTTGTACGCCATGCTTGAAAGATCATGCCTGGAACCTGCTGCAGTGGAGGTTTCACCTTTCCCTGAGCTGGGGCTTTCGTCCTAGACTTTCAGGGAATAAGTAGTGTCTATTCTAGGGCTTTTCCTTCTGACCTCCTCTCTTCCCCCAAGAGTTCCTTGTTTTTGTTTTTTTTTTAAGCACTATGTAATATATTCATTTATTGGGTTTTGTCTTTAGATTTTTTCTTCTTAAGAGACAGAATTTTTCTCTGTCTCCTTGGCTGGAGTGCAGTAGTGTAGCTCACACACTGCAGCCTTGAATTTCTGGGCTCAAGGGATCCTCCTGCTTCAGCCTCCAAAGTAGCTGGGACTGCAGGCTAACACCACCAAGCCTGGCTAATTTTAATTTTTTTGTAGAGATGGGGTCTAGTTATGCTGCCCAGGCTGGCCTTGAACTCTTGGCGTCAAGCAATCCTCCCACCTTGGCCTCCCAAAGTGCTGGGATCACAGGTGTGAGCCATCATGCCGGGCCTGACTTTTGATTAAATGTCATCTACAGCAAAAGCAAAAAAAAAAAAACCCAACGAAGTATTTCCAACAGAAGTCCCCAAAAGAGGGCCACGTTTTCACTTTAGAATTTGACCTAAGTTTGTTCTTTGAGGCTAAATTGTACAGTAGTTGTTCCCTGTCACCAGATTTGCCTAAATACTTTGGCACTCGAATAGGACACCATCATGGGAACTTGTACTTATGTTTCCAGCATTTGCAGCATTCACTGTGCGTTCCCACGAACCGCGCATTTTCGGGAGTAGAAGTTCCCTCCTCTTTATGCGTGGGCGATTTGTTATTGTGTCTGTTCCGAGTTCAGTGCTTTGGCGGGGCCGGCTCCCGGCGGTATCACCCTGGCGTGGTTCTGCGTGGCCCGTGCCTTCACCCTGGCGTGGTTCTGCGTGGCCCGTGCCTTCACCCTGGCGTGGTTCTG
>NW_016107444.1:3793371-3794649 GCF_001604975.1 Cebus imitator
TCTGTGTCCCTCCTCACTGCCACCACTGTTAGTTTTCTTTCTTTAGCTATTTTGCCGCTTAAGTCATCTGAGGTGGAACTTCCGGAGCCCTTGGCTTTTTGTGGAATTTTGACCCTTGTGACCTAAGGCAGGAGGAGCTGCATTTTCGGCGCTTGTCTTCTCCCCCGCGTCCCTCTTGAGGAGGACCCAGATCCAATCATCTGAGGGAGAGAAAGGATTCTTGGCAGACTGTCAGAGCTTCCTTCTTCTTTTGTCTCTAACTGTATAGACAGAATGTTCCAGAGCCCTGCAACGTTGTTTCCCATGCATGCCTGCTGAAGAGTACGTTTTGCCGGAGGAAGATTTCTCTCCAAGCCCACCTGGCTGGCTTTAGCTCGGGCGCGCGGGCCCTGCTCAGAGGCCGAGGCCCCTCTTGCAAGTTAAACGGCCGAGGTCTTGTTTCCAGATTCCGTAACTGGCTTTATTCCACAAAACTCTAACATTGTTTTATAAGCCAGGAGGTAACTCCTTATTGCTCCTGCCTCTTTTCTCCTTTCGGCTCCTCGATTTAAAATACACTCACTTCTTCAGCTTCAGTTGCAGCTTTTTCTTCCCAGGGAAGAAACTCCTAGCTGGGAGCGGTTGAGCCCCACTTGGTTTTTTTTAGAGATTCTCTTTTATAAACACTGGTCCAGGGTCAGGATTTGCACAAATCTTTATGCGTAAAGACTCCTCTCTGGCTCGGGACCGTGGGCTCGTCCGCTCTGGGATTCCCGTGATCTTCCCCGGCTGCGCAGCTCGTCACCCTATTGCCAAGAGGCAGAGCAGGGGCGGGGCGGGAGGGTGGCAGCGGGGCCAGCGCCCGGACTGGAGCCTCGGATTTCCACCCACCATGCCCAACCTCCCGTCCGCTCTGTAAAAGGTTTTCTAAGATTAATTGTTAGTATTTTTAAATAGTCATATTTTTATTTATAAACAAAGGCTATTGTGCTTTTTTCCATAGCAGCCTGTAGGCTACCCACAATAGAAACTGGAGGTGGATCAAGCAAAAGCATAAGTGAACATTTATCTCCTCATTCGGCAAATGTAGGTCCAGAGGACATGTATGATCTATAATACATACATATGTAGTAAGAAATGTTCCGCACACTCACCATGTGAAATACATGTGCTGTGCACACAGTACATGTATGATCTATAATACATACATATGTAGTAAGAAATGCTCTGCACACTCGCCATGCGTAATATACGTGCTGTGCACACAGGACATGTATGATCTATAATACATATGTAGTA
>NW_016107444.1:3795428-3801137 GCF_001604975.1 Cebus imitator
GTGCACACAGGACATGTATGATCTATAATACATATGTAGTAAGAAATGCTCCGCACACTCACCATGTGTAATACATGTGCCGTGCACACAGGACATGTACTGTGCATACCCACCATATATAATTGAAGATGTATATATAATTGCGTATATTACATATGGTGTGTGTGCACAGTATAGCTTACTAATCTGTATGTATATATGTGTATATATACAGTATGTATACATAGTGTGTATGTGTGTGTATATAAATATATATATAAAACAGGACGATCACAATGTATTCATACAAATTAGTGTGGTGTTACACTTAAGAAAAATAGCCATTGGATAGGAACAGGAAAATCACAGAAGAAACATGAACAGCTAATAAAAGTGTAAAAGATTCAGCTCCACCAACGCGCCGTGGATTAAGGTGCTGCCTCAGCTCCACATCTACTCTGTTCTCTGTTGCGATGCTGCGGCTAAGGTTCTGTGAAGTGCATTTCTCCTGTGCTGGCTGACTCTCCATTAGCTTCAGCCAGAAGGACTGGAAGGTAGAGGGAGGGACATGCGACCTGCCCTTCCCTCTGCATTTCAGACGACGCTGGCTCCTTTCCCCAGATGCCTTCCACATTCCGTCAGCTAACCTTGTCACATCCTTTAGCAGGATCTGCCATATTAGGCGAGGGCTTTTTCTGCATGTGAAATCCTAGTACTGAAGGCCTCTTCTCCAAGCTCCGGAGCTGTCCACACCACCCAGTCAAGGGGCCCTGTTTTATAGGCTAAACCCTGGCTCTTGAAGCTTCTAACTTCCAGAGCCGTAAACTCTTTCTTTTGTTTCCCCAGCCTTGAGGGTGAACATGCTCCCCGCGATTGCTGCCTTTACCTTACCTCTGATTTTCCTAGGCCTCTCCAGCATCTGCTTACACAATTACCTATATCAAATTCTTTCTGACAAGATAACTAGATTGGCTTCTGTTTCCCCGACTAAACAATGGTTAATACAACAACTACTGTGAGAAAAGGCAAACAAAACAAAACCACCGCCACCAAAACCCTAAAACGACATTGATATCCATAAGTCCATCCTCCCAACACAGGCCTAGCCATGCGTCCCTGAGTTTTGGAAGGCTTGTGCCCCCATCCTGTAGGCTGGGGATCTCTATTTCAGAGATGCAGCCTTGGAGTCTGCAGGGCATGATGCATGGTTCTGCCACCTCCGCCCCGAGAGTCCTCATCCCTGGTCACTGGCCCCATGCCCAGGTGGGCCTTTCCCTGCAGTTCTGCCAACTGTGTTCACTCCCCTCACTGAAAAACAACAGAGATTTCACAAACCTTGTTAGCTCCTATGAAAGCAATTTTCAACAGGATATGGGGGTTGCCCCTCTTCTAGATAGGTGGTCCTACAGTTGGAGTTGTTGACTCTGTCACTTAGTGCTCAGGTGGTGACTTGAAGTCTCACTGCACTGACCAGTACTGACATTTCCAGGACTTAGGGTTCTCTCTAAATTACCTAATTTCTAGTATTATGTTATACTACCAGATTCTCAGGGAATATCACACCGATGTGGCAATTGTAGCAGTTGTCTGAATATGGTATATAACTTTGGCAATGTATGAAGCACCTGTTCATTTTATTCTTTGGGACAGTCCTATTAGTTAGGTACAGTCATGCATCATTTAACAACAAGAATCTTTTCTGAGAAATGCATTTTTAAGCAGTTTCATCATTGTGTGAACGTCGTAAGGGTTTACTTACACAGACCTTGATGGTCCAGCCTACTACACACCTAGGCTAGATGGTACAGCCTTTTGTTCCTGGGCTACAAATCTTTATAGCATGGTACTGCCCAAATACTATAGACAATCCTAACACAGTAGGAAGTCTTTGTATATTAAACATATCTAAACATAGAAAGGTACAGTACAAATATTGTATTATGCTTTTATAGAAGCACCTTTTATATCAATGTTTCATTGATCAAAACATAGTTATGCAGCACATGACTGTATTTTTCTCCATGAAATATGTGAGATCTGGGACATGGGTTGAATTGCTTGCCCAAAGCCCGGCATAGAGGGTGTGTATCTTCAATAAATAATAGTCAACATTACTATTATTTCTATAGAGTTTCATCAGAGAAGGCAGGTCCCATCCTACTTCTGTGAAATGGGAAGCCCTCTCCAGTCTAATAGGCTTATAGAGCAGCACCTTCCCACTACCAGTGTATAAAGGTAAAAATAGTGAAGGATCAGGGGAATGAGAGCTTGAGCCAGGTCCTGAGGCCAGGCTGTTACTAGATTTTCTAACCTTGGCAGCTACAATATAGTGCATTTTATATTGTGTTTCATTTTCAAGGGAGTTTTATGAAAAAATAATGTATTTTAAAACAGGACTTTTTTTCAGATAAAAACGAAGAAAACTAGGATGAGGTGGATATGTAATGCTTTGGACACAGAACTGTGAGACCTTAGAAGCCAAGCTATCTGAGGCGAGCAATCTTTAATGGGATGACTCTGAGGCTGCTTTCGTGGCTCTCCTGACAAGCTGAACTTTAACCAACTAGAAATATTCTCTTTAGGGACCTCTCTCAGTCACTGGGACCTTAGGCTATCCTGATCTCCATTTAAGTTTTGAGAGTTTCCTAGTTCACTGCCTCTGAGGTCATCTCTCAATTTTGGCTTAGGAACTGGAAATTATCAACTTTGACTATCTCCCTACAATCTTCAAGGAATTCCTAAATAAATTTCCAACATCCTTTTCTCAACGTAGAAATTCACCTTAAAGATGATGCTCTGTTTCTTTGGTGAGATTCTTCCCTTCAGCCCTTCTCTTTCCTCAAGACCTTCTCTCTTCTGTTCTATGCCTTGGATGGCATTGCTATTGCATGGCTAAAGTCTCATGGGGTAGAACACGGACTCTCATTACATGATCAGCTTATCCAGGACTTTCCTGGTTTTAACAATAAAAAAAGCTTGTGTTTCAGGGAATCTCTCAGTTCCAGACGAGCCAAGATGAGTCTAGGATTTGAATGTTTATCTTCTCCAAAGTTTACATTAAAATTTAATGTGCCTGTAATTGACAGGTAAGACCTTTAAGAGGTGATTGGATCTAAAAGACTCTTCCCTCATGAATGGATTAACCCCATCCTGGATTACTGAATTAATGAGTTATCATCGGAGTGGGGCTTGTGTCTCTATAGGGTGAGGAAGAGAGAACAAGTCTAGCACACTGAGTCCCCTCACCATGAGATGCCCTGCACAGCCCCAGGACTCTTCAGAAAGTCCCTACCAGCAAGATGGTTTTTACTACTAGTGTTCCCTTGACCTTGTACTGTCCAGGCTCCAGGACTGTAAGAAATATTTTTCTTATAAATTACCTAATTTCTGGTATTTTAAGAAACAGACAATGTACAAAGACAGAAAATTGCTACTGAGAATTTTCTCAGGGTTGTCGCTGCTAACAAGTATCTGAAAATGTGGAAATGGCTTTGGAAGTGAGTAATGGGTGGAGGCTGGAAGAATTTGCAGGCGCACGCTAGAAAAAGCCTAGATTCTTCTGAGGGCTTAGAAAATGAGAAGACTAGGGAAAGTTTGGACCTCCTTAGGGACGGCTAAGTGGTCCCGACCAGAATGCTGATAGAAATATGGACAGTAAAGGTGATTCTTACGAGGTTTCAGAGGAACTGAGAAACAAGGTATTAGAGACTGGAGGAAAGGCAGTCCTTATTACAAACTGGCAAAGAGCTTGTCTGCATTGTGTTCAGGCCTGGGGCTTTATGGAATGCAGAACTTAAGAGCAATGCATTCGGATATCTGGTAGAAGAGACATCTAAGCAGCAAAGCGTTCAGGCTGCTGCATAGCTGCTTTTAACCCCTCACATTAAACTGTGAGAAGGAAAAAAAAATGACTTAAAGATGGAATTTATAATCAAAAGGGAAGCAAAATGGAAAGATGTGGAAAACTCTCAGCCTGGCCATGTGAAAAGTAAGATAATATTTGGGACAGAAAACCAAGGGTGTGGCCCAGCCACCTTTTGCTAAGGAGATTAGTACAGAGAGATGAGATCATCAGAAGAATGGAAGAAAGACTACAAAGGCATTTCAGAGATTTTCAAGGCTGCCCCCATCATTGCAGGCCCAGCAGCCTAGGAGGGCAGAGTGGTCTGGGGGTCAGACCCAAGGGTGCCCTCCACAGACTTGCTTCCCAGGATCCCCTCGGGTCTCCATTCCCTGTACTGCAGCACAGTGCTGCTCAGCTACACCAGTGGTGGCTCAAGTGGCCCTGCTGTTCTGGAAGGTACAAGATATAAACCTTGGTGGCATCCACATGGTGTTGATTCCGCAGTTCCATAGAACACAAAAACTATGGAGATATGGCAGCTTTCACCTAGATTTCAAAGACTGTTACTGAAACCCTGGAGACCCCGACAGAGACTTGTCACAGTGCCATAGCTACTGCAGAGATCCGCCACTAGAGCAATGCCTTGTGGAGACGTGGCGTGGGGGCTGTCACAGAGAGTCGTCACTGCTTGGTGGAGCTGTGGGAGCTGGACCATCACTGAAACCTGAGAACTGTGGAGTCATCGGTAGCATACAACACCCGCCTGGGAAAGCTTCAGGCACCAAACTCCAACCCAAATGAGCAGCCATGTGGGCTACACCCAGCAAAGCCATGGGGATGTGGCTGCCAAGGCCTATGGGGAACCATATCAGGGCCCTCTGGACTTCCACAGTCATAGATAGGAGACGAGGGCAGGTAGAAGACTATTCAGGGCGATGACCTCATTTAACTGGACAGCTTGGTGAGCTTGGCTTTGGAGTTCCACCTTTACACACATGTGCCTGAGGAGGGAAAGATGGCTAGGAGGAGGCCAAGACTGGGCATTTCTTGACCTAAATGCTTTTGGATTGAAGGACCTTGAGAAGCAGACTGGGCCTCTGCTGCATATGTAACCACAGAATATGGGCATCTAGGACACAATGAGCTCCTGAACAAGGAAGGAAATTGAAGAGCTATTCAGGTGATGTCTACAACCCACAGAGAGTGCCCAATTTCTGGTTTCTAAACCATGTGGGACTTTCCAGGAGGGGCCACTGTATAGTAGTCAGCAAGCCCTGAGCAAGTCACAACTAACTTGGAAACAATCCTGATTGGACTGCCCTGATTTCTTGTCCAAAACCTTCGTAGGGTACTTTCCAGTTGCCTCTCATCTTCCTTGGGCCTATTAGTAAACCATTTCCTGAGTGATTCACAAGCCACGTTCAGTCTCCTCAGTCAGTCTCCAGACTCTTTACTGCGTAGATTTAAAAAACAATAATACACTTCTGAAGAGCAGTTTTAAGTTCACAGCAAAATTTTGCAGGATGTACAGAGGGTTCCCATATACTTCTGTCCCCACATACGCACAGCGTCCCCCACGGTCAACATCTTGCACCACAGTCGCACAGTTGTTACAATTGATGGATCTATCCTCATTATCTTTCAAAGTCCATAGTTTTCACTAGGATTCACCGTTGGTATTGCACATTCTATAGGTTTGTGCAAATGTACAATGACATGGATCCACCATAGTAGTATCACACAGAATAGTTTCACTGCCCTAAAAATCCTCTGCATTCTGCCCGTTCATCCTTCCTCTCCTCTGACACCTGCCAGCCACTAATCTCTTTTTTTTTTTTTTTTTTTTTTTTTTTTTTTTTTTTTTTTTTTTTTTTTTTTTTTTTTTT
>NW_016107444.1:3801284-3831174 GCF_001604975.1 Cebus imitator
TGACCTCGTGATCCACCCGCCTTGGCCTCCCAAAGTGCTGGGATTACAGGCTTGAGCCACCGCGCCCGGCCCACTAATCTCTTTACTGTCTCCATTGTTGCCTTTTCCAGAATGTCATATAGTTGGAATCACACAGTATGTAGACTTTTCTGATTGGCTTCTTTCACTTAGTGGTAATGCATTTGTGTTTTCTCAATGTCTTTTCCTGGCTTGGTGGCTCTCTTTTTTTTTTTTTTTTTTTTTTTTTTTTTTTTTTTTAAACACTTAATGATATTCCATTGTTCAGATGTGCCACAGTTTATTGATCCATTCATCTCCTGAAGGACACCTTGGTGGCTTCTAAGTTTTGGTAATTATTAATAAAGCTGCTGTAAACATCTATTTGTAAGTTTTTGTGTGGACATAAGTTTTCAACTCTTTTGGATATATACTAAGGATCATGATTAATGGATTGTATGAAAAGAGCATGTTTAGTTTTGTAAGAATCTATCAAACTGTCTTCCAAAGTGGCTGTCCCATTTTGCATTCCCACCATCAATGGATGAGAGTTTCTGTTGCTCCATATCTTCACCAGCATCAGGCTGTGTCAGTGTTTTGGATTTTGGCCATTCTAATAGGTGTATAGGGACATTTCACGGTTGTTTTAAATTGCAATTCCCTAGAGACATGATGTTGAACATATTTTCATATGTTTACTTGCCATCTGTATATCTTCTTTGGTTAGCTATCTCTTCAGGTCTTTGGCCCATATTTTAATTGGGTTGTTCATTTTCTTTATGTTTTAAGAGTTCTTTGTTTTATATGACAGTCCTTTATCAGATGTGCCTTTTGCAAATCTTTTCTCCCCGTCTATGACTGATCATTTGATCCTCTTGATATTATATTGCACAAAGCAGAAGTTTTCAACTGCAATGAAGTCCAGCTTTTTATTCTTTCTTTCACACATCATTCCTTTGTTGCTGTATCTGAAAGGTCATTGCCAAACCAATGATCACCTAAATTTTCTCTATGATATCTTCTGGGGTTTTGTAGTTTTTATTTTTACATTTAGGTCTATGATCCATTTTGAGTTAATCTCTGTGAACAGCCTAAGGTCTGTTTTTAGATTCTTTTTTTTTTTCTTGCAAGTAAATGTCCAATTATTCTAACACCATTTGTTGAAAAAACTATCTTTTCTTTGTATTGCCTTTGCTCCTTTGTCAAATAGTAGTTGACTATATTTATCTAGGTATATTTATGGGTTATTTTGTTCCATTGATCTATTTCTTCTTTTATCAGTACCACTCTGTCTTTATTACTGTGCCTTTATAGCACGTCTTAGAGTAGTGTCAGTACTCCAGTTTTGCTGTTCTTCAGGATTACGTTAGACATTCCGGATCTTTTGCTTTCCCATATGAGCTTTAGAATTACACATTAACTTGCTGGGATTTTGATTGGAATTGCACTGAATCTATAGATCAATTTGGGAAGGACCGACAATGACAATATAGAGTCCTCCTATTCATGAGCATGGGCTATCTACTTATTTTGTTCTTTGATTTATTTCAACAGAGTTTTAAAGTTTTTAAAATATAGATTGTGTACATGTTCTGCTAGATTTATACCTAAAAATTTCATTTTGTGGAGTGTTAATATAAATGGTAATGTGTTTTTATTTCAAATTCCATTTGTTCATTGATGGTATATAGAAAAGTAATTGACTTTTGTATGCTAACCATGTATCCTACAACCTTGTTATAGCAGGTTATTAGGTCCAGGAGTTTTCTTGGTGATTCTTTTGACTTTTTTATATAGATGATTATGTCATCTGTGAACAAAGACAGTTTAATGTTTTTCCCTCCCAATCTGTATATCTTTTATTTCCTTTTCTTGTCTAATTTCTTTAGTAGGGCTTCCAGCAGAATGTTGGAAAGCAGTGGAGAAAGGGGAAATCCTTGCCTTGCTTCTCATCTTAGTAGAAAAGCTTTGAGTTTGTCACCATTAAGCATGTTGTCTGGCTGTAAGTTTTTTAAACAGATATTCCCTATTAAGTTGAGGGAATTCCCCTTTTATTACTAGTTTTCTGAGAGTTTTTATCATAAAAGGGTATTTTATTTTGTCAAATTTTTTTCTGCATCTATCGATATAATCATGAAATTTTTTTCTTTTAGCCTTTTGATGTAATGGATTACATTAATTGATTTTCAAATGTAAAATCAGCCTTGCATACCTGGAATAAATCCCAGTTGGTTGTGTTGTATTATTCTTTTTTTATACACTGTTGGATTTGATTTGCTAATTTTTTTTTGAGAATGTTTGCATCTAAGTTTCAGAGAGACATTGGTCTGTACTTTTCTTGTAATAGTTTTACCTGGTTTTGGTGTTAGGGTAATGCTGGCCTGACAAAATGAGTTAGGAAATATTCCCTCTGCTTCTATCTTTTGGAAGAGATTGTTGTGATGGTTAATACTGGGGGTCAACTTGATTGGACTGAAGGATGAAAGTACAGATCCTGGGTGTGTCTGTGAGGTTTTTGCCAAAGGAGATTAACATTTGAGTCAGTGGGTTGGAGAAGGCAGACTCACCCTTAATCTGGTGGGCACCATCTAATCAGTGCCAGGGAATATAAAACAGGTAGAAAAACATGAAAAGGCAAGACTGGCCTAGTCTCCCAACCTACATCTTTCTCCTGTGCTGGATGATTCCTGCCCTCAAATACAGGACTCTCAAGTTCTTCAGTTTTGAGACTTGGACTAGCTCTCTGTGCTCCTCAAGCTTGCAGACAGCCTACTGTGGGACCTTGTGATCATGTAAGTTATTAGTTAATAAGCCCTCCTCTAGTTCCGTCCTTCTAGGGAACCCTGACTAGTGCAATTGCAGAGAATTGACAATAATTTTTTTCTTACTCATTTGGCAAAATTCCCCAGTGAACCCATCTGGGTCTTGTGCTTTCTGTTTTGGGGGATTACTAATTATTGATTCAATTTCTTTAATAGATATAGTCCTATTCAGATTGTCTGTTTCTTCTTGTGTAAGTTATGGCTAATGTGTCTTTCAAGGTATAGGTCCATTTTAATCTGATTTGTGGCATAGGTTATCAAATTTGTGGGCATATATTCATAATATTTCTTTATTATTTGTTTAATGTCTATGGTTTTTTCAGTGGTGCTTCATATTTTCATTTCTGATACTATAATTTGTGTCATCTCCCTTTTTTTCTTAGTGTGGCTAGGGTTTGTTGATTTTATCAATCTTTTCAAAGAACCACCTTTTAGTTTTGTTGGTTTTCTCTATTGATTTCTTATTTTCAATTTCATTGATTTCTACTCTAATTTTTATTTCTTTTTTTCCCCCCTGCTTACTTTAGATTTAGTTTGCTCTTTTCTAGTTTCTTAAGATGGAAGCTTAGATTGTGAATTTTAAATCTTTCTTTTTCTAATACACATGTGCCTCAACTTATAATGGGGTTATGTCCTGATAAACCCGTGGTAAGTTGAAAATATCATAAGGGAAAAATGCATTTAGTACACTTAAGTTACCAAACATTATAGCTTAACCTAGCCTATGTTAAATGTGCTAAGAGAACTTATATTAGCCTTCACTTGGGCAAAATTCTCTAACACAAAGCATATTTCATACTAATAACTCACATAATTTATTAATTTATTGAATACTCTTCCGAAAGTGAAAAACAGAATGGTTGAATGGGCACTCAAAGTTCGGTTTCCATTTAATGCTTATTGCTTTTGCAGCATCATTAAGTAAAAAAATATAAGTTGAACATTGTAAGTCAGGGACCACTGGTATATGCATTCAATGCCATAAATGTCCTTCTATAGAAAAAAATCCTAAAATTCATATGAAATCAAAAAAGAGCCCACATAGCCAAAACAAGACTAAGCAAAAGGAACCCAATCTAGAGGCATTACATTACCCAATTTCAAACTATAATATAAAGCCATAGTCACCAAAACTGTATGGTACTGGTATAAAAATAGGTATATAGGGCAATGGAACAGAATAGAGAACCCAGAAATAAAGCCAAATACTTACAGTCAACTGATCTTTGGCAAAGCAAACAAAAACATAGAGTGGGGAATGGACATCCTATTCATCAAATGGTGCTGGAATAATTGGAAAGCCACATGTAGATGAATGAAACTGGAGCCTCATCTCTCACCTTATACTAGAAGCAACTCAAGATAGATCAAAGAAATAAAGCTAAGACCCCCCCAAACATAAAAATTCTAGAAGATAACATCAGAAAATCCCTTGTAGACATTAGGCTTAGGCAAAGACGTCATGACCAAGAGCCCCCAAGGAAACACAACAATAGCAAATGTAAATAGAGGAGACTTAATTAAACTAAAAAGCATCTGCACAGCAAAATAAACAATTACCAGAGTAAACAGACAACCCACAGAATGTGAGAAAAATCTTCACACTCTATACATCTGACAAAGGACTAATATCCAGAATCTACAAGGAACTCAAACAAATCAGCAAGAAAAAAAAATTCCATCAAAAAGTGGACTAAGGACATGAATAGACAATTCCCAAAAGAAGACATACAAATGGCCCACAAACATCTGAAAAAATGCTCAACATCACTAATTATCAGAGAAATGCAAATCAAAACCACCTCACATGTGTTAGAATGGCCATGAAGGAAATAATGTATACAGTGGTCTATTTCTGAGACAAAGTGCCTTGAATCAGTTTAGGTCAGCAGACTACAGAAGAAATAGGACATACTAGGTCCCTGCTTGGAGAGCCGATACCTGCTTGTCATCACCCCTAACCTTAGTTGCCCTCACCCAAACCAAAGAAGTTTAGTCTAAGATGAAAGTTTATTAGCCTGCAAAATAGCTCGTTTCGTCTATTCTTATCAGCTTGTCCAGCTACTTAGGTCATAAGTCAAATACTTGAGGAGCCCCTGAACTAACTAGGATTTCAATGCATTGTGGGCTGCAACAAAATGCATCAGGACAACCCTAAAGAAAACACCTAAAGCCCCTACCCAACAACTGATAGGCAACATTGGTGAAGACTGTGACCCCATAGTACTCAGCCTGTGAGGAACCAGGGGAGAGACCTGCTCACTAGGGGATAAACTGCTTGTTGTAACCTTGCTGTAGTGTGCCTGCCCATCAGACACCTGATCTTGCAAGACTGTCATTAGAAGTCTCATTTTCACTGTTCTCTGGGTCTCTGAGTCCATTCTTTGGGTTCAAATAGGTGAATTTGTTTCTCACAACCCATAATCAAAATTTTTTTTTAAAAACATGTTGGCATGGATATGGTGAAAAGGGAACACTATTACACTGTTGGTGGGAATGTAAACTAGTACAACAACTATGGAAAACAGTGTGGAGATTCCTTGAAGAACTAAAAGTAGACCTACCATTTGATTCAGCAATCCCATTCCTAGGTATCTATCCAGAGGAAAAGAAGTCATTATGCAAAAGAAGATACCTCCACATGCATGTTTATAGCAGCACAATTCTCAATTGCAAAAATATGGAACCAGCCCACATGCCCATCAATTACTGAGTGAATCAAGAAAATAGGATATATATACCATGGCATACTACTCGACCATATAAAGGAATGAAATAATGGCATTTTCAGCAACCTGGAATAATGGAATTGTAGACCATTATTCTAAGTGAAGTAACTCAGGAATGGAAAACCAAACATCATATGTTCTCCCTCATAGGTATGAACTAAGCTACGAGGACGTAGAGGCATAAGAAGGGTGCAGTGGACTTTGGGGACTTGGGGGAAAGGGTGTGAGGTGGCGAGGGATAAGAGGGTGCACATTGGGTACCGTGTATACTGCCCGGTTGATGGGTGCACCAAAATCTCAGAAATCACCACTAAAGAACTTATTAATGTAACCAACACCACCTGTTTCTCAAAAACCTATGGAAAAAGATAAATAATGAAAACATGTTAAAAGATAAATAGCAAACTAGAAACAATGGTAAACATATTTATAAGTCTAAATGAACACTGACTATAAAAACTATTGTAAAACATTAAGAAAAAAGTCCTTCGAGTTAGGCTTTTGCTCCAATCCACAAATTTTGAAGTTTATATTTTTATTTTCATTTAGTTTAAAATATTTTTTAAAAATTTGATATATCTCTTTTGGCCTGTATATTATTTAAAAGTATGTTGTTTAATCTTCAAGTATTTTGAGATTTTCTAGATATCTTTCTGTTATTGATTTCTAGTTTAATTTCATTGTGGTCTGAGAACAGACATTGTATAATTGCTCTTCTTTTAACCTTGTTAAGGTGTGGTGTGTTTTATAGAGTGTGGTCTATCTTGGTGAACTTCCCATGTAAACTTGAGAGAATATGTACTTTGCTGTTGTTGGAGGAAGTAGTCTATAAATGTCAATTACAGTTGATTGATGGTGCTGTTGAGTATAACTACGTCTTTACTCATTTTTGACCTGCTGGTTCTGTTCTTTTTTTTTTTTCTTTCTTTTTGAGATGGAGTGTTGCTCTGTCACTCAGCTAGAGTGCAGTGGTGTGATCTTAGCTCACTGCAACCTCCGCCTCTCTGGTTCAAGTGATTCTCCTGCTTCAGCCTCCCGAGTAGCTGGGATTATAGGCACATGCCACTACGCCCAGCTCATTTTTGTATTTTTAGTAGAAACGGTGTTTCACCATGTTGGCCAGGATGGTCTCGATCTTCTGACCTCGTGATTCACCCACCTCAACCTCCCAAAGTGCTGGGATTACAGGCGTGAGCCACCGCGCCCAGCCGGATCTGTTCAATTCTAATAAAAAGGTGCTAAAGTCTCCAACTTGAATAGTAGATTCATCTACTTCTCCTTGCAGTTCTATCAGTTCTTGCCTCATGCATGTTAACACTATGTTGTTAGGCTCATACACATTAAAAATTATGACTTCCGGCATGTTGACCCGTTTTATCATTATGTCCCTCTTTATTCCTCATAAGTTTTTTTTTGCTCTAAAAATCTACTCTGTCTGAAATTAATATAGCCACTCCTGCTTTCTTTTGGCTAGTGTTAGTATCGTACATCTTTCTCCATCTTTTGTACATGTCTTTATAGGTAAAGTGGGTTTCTAGTGGACAACACAGAGTTGGGTGTTGTTTTCGATCCACTCTGGCAATTTCTCTCTTTCAATTGGTGTATTTAGACCATTGATGTTTAGAGTGATTGTTGATACAGCTGGGTTAATACCTGCACTGTTTGTTACTGCTTTCTATTTGTTGTCCTTGTTTTGCTTCTATTTTTATCCTCCATAATTTTTCTGCCTCTGGTGATTTTAATTGAGCATTTTGTATTATTCCATTTCCCTCACTTTCCTAGCATATCAATTATTTCTTTCAGACTTTCTTTTTAGTTACTGCCCTAGAGTTTGCAATATACATTCAAAGAAACCCAAGTCCACTCTCAAATAACACTATACCACTTCACAGATTGTGCAAGTAACTTATAATAACAAAATACTTCCACTTCCTCTCTGCTACCCCCTGTATATTGCTACTATTCTTATTTTTAATTATGCATAAGCATAGATCTGTAAGAGTAATTAATACATTGTTGTTATTATTGTGAAGAACCACCTGTTAGATCAATTGAGAATAAGAAAAACAAAATTTTTATTTTACTTATTAATTCTCTGCTTTCCTTTATTTATTCATGTAGTCTGAGTTTCTGACCTATATCAGTTTTATTCTTTCTGAAGAACTTCGTTGAACATTTCTTGAAAGGCTTATTGGCAACAAATTCGATTTTTGTTTGCCTAAGAAAATATTTATTTCTCTTTTGAAGAATAATTTACAGGGTATAGAATTTTAGGTTGTTGTTTTCTTTCGTGCCCCTCTCAACATTTTAAATATTTCATTCAACTGATCTCTACCTGCATGTTTACTAAAGAGAAATCAGATGTGATTATTTTATTTGCTCTTTTATAGGTCAAGTGTTTCTTTTTTTTCTTTATGGTTTCGTCAAGTTTTTTTTCTTTATCGTTAATTTTCTGAAGTTTAAATGTGATGTACCTAGGTGTAGTAGTTTTTTTTTTTTGGCATTTATTCTCCTAGGTGTTCTCTGAGCTTCCTGGATCTGCGGTTTGGTACCTGACATTAATATGGGGGAAATTCACAGTCATTACAGCTTCAAAGACTACTCTGTTCCTTTTTATTATTTTTCCTTACATGTGTGCTGCATCTTTTGTAATTGTCCATGGTTCCTGAATATTCTGCACTGTTTCCTCCCCTACCTTTTCTTTCTCTTTGCTCTTCAGATTTGGAAGTTTCTATTATTATATCTTCAAACTGATAGATTGTTTTCCTCAGCATTGTCCAGACCACAAATGAGCCCATCAAATACATTCTTCATTTTTGTTAGTGTTTTTTATTTCTAGAATTTCTTTTGATTGTTAGAATTTCCATCTCTTGGCCTATATTACCCATCTGTTGTGGCATGTTGCCTACATGTGTATTAAAGCCCTTTGCATATTAATCATAGTTTAAAAAAATTCCAGCCAGCCACAGTGACTCACATCTGTAATTCCAGCACTTTGGGAGGTCGAGGAGGGTGGATCATGAGGACAAGAGATCGAGACCATCCTAGCCAATATGGCAAAACCCTGTCTCTACTAAAAATACAAAAATTAGCTGGGTGTGGTGGCGTGTTGCCTGTAGTCCCAGCTACTTGGGAGGTTGAGGCAGGAGAATCACTTGATCCTAGGAGGCAGAGGCTGCAGTGAGCTGAGATTGTGCTACTGCATCCAGCCTGGTGACAGAACGAGACTCCGTCTCAAAAAAAAAAAAAAAATTACTGGTCTGATAAAGATGGCAACTATTGACGCTGGGTACTACTAGAAAGGAAAGGGAGGGAGGCAGGGGAACAAATGTCGAAAAACTAATATTGGGTCCTGTGCTTCAGTATCTTCATACTCCAAACCTGGGCATCACGCGGTATACCCAAGTAACAAAAACCGGCACAGTATGCCACAATCTAAAATAAAAGTTGAACAAACAATCCCCAATCTGATCATTCCAATATTCCTGCTACATCTGACTGTGATGCTTATTCAGTCTCTTCAAAACTGTTTTTTACCTATTGGTGTACCTTGTAATTTTTTGTTGAAAGGTGGGCACAATGGGCTGTGTCAGAGGCACTTTGGTAACAAGGCTCTTAATAACCTGGTGGTGAGGTATGGGGCTGGGGTGGGGTGTGTGACAGTCCTGTGAGTAGGTCTCAGTCCTTTGTGGGCTTGTGTCCCTGGACTGTGAGCTTCATTATGCTTCTTTGATTTTTTTTCTCCCTTAGGAGGGGCAGGATGACTCGAGAAGGCTAGGTAGGGTATTTCCCTTCCCCCAGATGTGCTAGGTGCTGTTAAACCCCAAACAGATCAGGCTCTGGCAAAAGAGGGTCTAATCTATTAGACTCAATTTCCTCCTGAAACAAGTCTTTGTTAAGAAGAACAGAATGCTGTGGTGTATTTTTAAAAGATTTCTTTCCCTCTCCTCGTGTTAGACACAAAAGGGAATTTTTCTTCCATATTCCCTGTAAGGATCTGACAGAGTATCTGGAGGTAAAACTCACAAAAGCGTGAGGGTCACCCATATGAATGGGTCCTCTCAGAAATGTCCAGACTGAGCCTCGAGAAATTTGTCAATTACAGTTTAGGTTTTCCTTCCCTGGTACTGGTTTCTGCAAATGTTTGTACTCGCGCGTTTCTGCTCCAGGAAGTTGTGATTCTGTGTATCTGCCTGTCTCTCCAGTTTTTGGGGCAGCAGTTTGCTCTGTGACCTCACTTCTCTGGCAGATCTGAGAAGAGTTGATTTTTCAGTTTGTTCAGCTTTTTACATGTTAGAATGGAGTGGCAACGTTTAGGCACCTTACAGGCTGGACTGGAAACCAGACGTCTCCTTGAGCAGCTTTTTGAGCTCCTTGATATATTATCTCCAAGCTGTGCCTGAAATCCTTCCCCAGGCCCTTCACAGGGAAGCTTCCTGGGTGCTCAGTCCACTCCTTCCCGGATTGTCATTGTTTGGCCTTTAAACTTGGGGTGGTGAGAAGCTTTGCTTGCCCTTTGGCTGATGTTTCCCTGATTATTTTCTCTGAGACTGCATCGATGCCAGAAACTCTGTATCTGATGGGCCACGACTCACTGCCGTTGGAAGAGCCCTTTTGGACAGCAGTGATCTAGTTAATTCTGACTCCCATTGCTGACAGAAAATCTCTGAGGCAGGTGCAGACCGGCACAGGCCGGGGAGTCCAGGCTAGAGGGGTTGGTTGTGAGTTGGAGGAGATCTGAGATCTCTGGACAGCCGAGACTGAATCCACCAAATTCCAGCTGCTTCGTCAGCCACTGTCATTTCAGAGGCTGAGTTTCAGTGGTGTCAGAGACGGGACCTCCTTCTGGGTTTCCAGGGGAAGATAATCCACAGCCCTGATCTGAGATGGATAAGGTCATGAAACATAGGAGAGAACTGAAACAATGAATCAACCTTTTTATGAAGAGAAATTAGATTATGTCCCCCTTAGCCCCTCACGGCCAAGTTCTCCAAGCCGACCCCTGAGCGTTCCCATTTGCTTCTATGCACTGATGCTGGAAGACTGGAGGAAGGGCTAGCATCCATCTCACTCCTTTTATCAGGCAAGCTGCAAACATTTACAATGCATGGGTAACATGACATTCCACATTCAGTTCATAGAGAGTTGTGGGCTTTTTCATGTTATTCACTTTTAAAGTGATAAAAATATTTTGTATTTTTTCTTCATTGAAAAATGAAAAGAAAGGTTTTTTGTTTGTTTGTTTTTACTGTATCCTCCATTGGTATTTCAGTTCATAATCCTCAGATGAAGACGTCATGGAGTCTTAGACCTCCACTTACTTGATGTTCCATGGGAGAAGGTTCTGTTCCCTGGGGATGGCTGAGGTTCTATCATCAGGTCAGAGGCTTAGAACCACTTTCCACAAGGGCCCTAACCCAGCAGCAAGGCTTGGTTCAGATGTCTGTGACGGGAAGACAGCATGATGCTGGTCTCTTGCAGGGATCCTGACCTCCCATAACGATTCAGTCCGTGATCACTGAATCCCTGTGTTTGGGATGATATTCTTTGTTTTCCTATTTCCTGTCTTAATTATGTCTCTTTGGGCTAAAATAGTTAATTTGGAAAAGTGGGAAGAGGAACAGGAAAACAAGAGTGACCTCAGTTGGGGCTGGGGCTTGGCTCCCTTACCTGGTTAAGGGGTCCTTTAATCTGAATACTGGTAGCAACGGGTTTCTCCACAGAGAGGAAGATAAAGGGGAGTCCAAACCCACGAAGAGGCTCCATGACGGAATTGATGCTCACGGCTCTGTCAGGGAGATGGTTGTCCATCCTCTGAAGGCTGAAGTGCATTGCTGCCTTAGGCAATGCACACTGAGATGCCTGCTGTGTTCTAGAGGGTTCTAAGGTTACATCATAGAGCAATGGAGTAGTTACAAAGGGTTCCTGAGGGCAGGGCAGGGGAACCCTCAGCCTCACCCCTACCATCCACCCTCCTAAGACTCTAGATTCCTTTCCCCTTCCCTGGGCCTTCCTATTTGCCAGCCCTGTCCTCTCCTCTCATCTCATCTATTCCTTAGTGTAATTTGATGTATTTTCCCTACAGCCCAGACAACCTAGAAAGCCCTTTACCCTTGGAGATCTGGCTTGGACTCCACCAATTCCACAGTCTTTTTTTAAATTTTAATTTCTTAAATTTCTGTCTCAATCTGGAAATCAAACCCAATTCCACAGCCTTTGAAAACTTCCACAGTCTGGAGTTTTCCCAGGAATTTTACTAATTCCTAGGCAGTATTAAAAATGAAGAGGTGTGATACAGATAAAGTGCACACATCTTTAACATGCAACTTTTTTTTTTTTTGCCTCTCATAGATTTTGATGTTTTAGTTTTAAATTTTTGTTGCTTTTATTTTTATAAATGTATAGGGTACATGAGAAATTTTGTTACATGTATACACTAGGCAGTGATGAAGTCAGGATATTTAGGGTGTCCATTACCTGAGGATAATATGTTTTTGTTATGTGTATTTACCCTGCTGTGCTATTACACATTGAATTTATTCCTTCCATCTTACTGTATGTTCGTACCCTTGAACCCGGTTCTCTTCATCCTCCCCCTTTCCCCAGCCCCCTCTCACCAGTCCCAGGCTCTGTTTTCTATCTTTCACTCTCTACCTGCATGTGACCAAATGTTTAGCCCCCACATCTAAGTGAGAACGTTTAGCGCACAGCTTGACAAATTTTCACAAGTGGAAATCACCCTTGAGACTAGCAGCCAGATGGGGAAGCAGCACCTTCCCAGCACCTTGCACCCTCTCTGGTCACTGCCCCCACAGTCTCCCCACACCCACTGCAAGGGTCACAATGTGGCCATCCTCTAATGGCAGAGATTATTGTTACCAAGTAAAGTTTGCAGCCCTTCATGTGCATTAACTCACTGAATCCTCACCATGACCCCAAGATGGTTCCATAACTGACCTATTTTACAGGGAAGGAAAGTGGGGAACACACAGGGTGAGCTGCTGCTGAGACCCCACTGCTAGTAATCAGCAAGCCAGGGTTCAACACCAGCTGGCTCCAGAGCCACAGTCTTGAATTACTAAACTGTGCTGCAAAAATATCATGGCTGCCGCAGAAACAGTGTGAGTGAAACAAAACTAGATTATGTGGTGGCTCACGCCTGTAATCCCAGCATGTTGGGAGGCTGAGGCATGTGGCTGAGCCCAGGAGTTCAAGACCAGCCTGGGCAACGTGGTGAAACCCCATCTCTACAAAAAATAGAAAAACTAGCCAGGCGTGGTAGTGTGTACCTGTAGTTCCAGCTACTTGAAGGCTGAAGTGGGAGGATCTCTTGAGCCTGGAGGCAGAGGCTGCAGTGAGCCATGGTCGTGCCGCTGCACTCCAGGCTGGGTGAAAGAGTGAGGCCCTGTGTCAAAACAAAACCAAAAAGGAAATAAAACTAGATTCTGGGAGAAGGACTGCTCACTTCCACACGCTCTTTGCAGGTGGCTTTGCTTGTGCCCGTTTTGTTTTCATCCTCCCACTTGCTGCTCAGGACCTGTGAAGGGGGCTTAGGGATGGGGGTTGGTGAGGGCAGTGACTGGCCCGAGGGCTACCCCTGGAAGGAGGGGATCAGGTTTGAGCCCAACCCCAACCAAGGCCCACTGTAGTTTTCTCATTTTACATGGAGAAACTGAGGCAAGGAGGATTGGATGGGCTACTTTGCTCCGTCCTCAGTGGACCTGGGGAGCAGGGGGCTTTGCTTGTAGCTGGACTAATGTGTCTTAAGTCATCAGTCATGCCTGTGTCTGGACTGAATGTTCAGAGTCCTTGGTGCAGCATGGGGCCTCAGCTGCACCTGTGCTGGAGACAGGAGGTTTTTCTGGGAGCCGGGCACGCAAGATCAGGAGGAGGAAAGGGCAGTAAAAAGCGGCATCAATAGGCCCTTACTCCTTTGCAAAGTAAAATGAGATGAAAAGGGATGCTTTTTAATGCTTCTCCCTGCTGAGTGTTTTCCATGATCTTGCATGCCGATGGTGGGAGGAACATAGGTGGATCTGGTGAGGGAGTGGCACTGGTGTGCCCACACACCCAACGGCGGGTCCGTCTCAGCGCTCACTGCTCAGTCTGTGTGACCTGGCCACTGCATTTCCTCTCCGGCCCTCAGAGGAACCCTCACATCACCTCCAGGCACCTGGGAAGGGAGTACTTGGTGAACCTGCCCCAGGGGGAAAGTGACAAATCGGAGCCCAGAGAGCAGAGCTGCCCTTGGTGGGATTTTCTGGCATTTCTTGGTAGCTGCAGAGAACATTCCTCCAAAGCATCCCTACACGGTCAGGGTCTGCACAGGTCTCTCCACGCAGCCTCCCCCACGCCCCCTGAGGTTTCCATTCCTTTCTGGAACTCTCTTCCCTGAGGCCTAAGGAGAGGGAGTGACAGGTGAGCTCCCTGCCTGCTGGTCCACACTCTCAGACAAGTGTGGGATGTTATGTAACCGCATTGGCAGACAGAATACAGACCTTGAAACGCTCGCCTCCTGAGACCTGAAAGGCTTCCTGAAGTTCTCGGCGCTCTCTGCACTGTCCAGCAAGGGAGCCAGAAGCCACATGTCACTATTTAAGTGCAAGTCAAATGGAGTGAAGTACAATAAAAAGTTCAGAGTCACTAACCTGTGTGACCTTGTCTCCTTCTGTCCTTCCAACCGTCCTCTCTCCGGCGGGCCCTTCTCTCGCACCCCTCATCCGGCTTCCTTTCTGCGCATCATCACACCGAGCACCTCCTCCTCCGGGGCCTTGGCTCTTGCTCTTCACCCCCCGGAAAGCTCTTGCTCCAGTTCGTCACCTGGCCATTTCATCCTCATCACTAAGTTCCCAGGGAAGCACCCCTTCATCAGCGAGGCCTCCCCATGCCCTGAACGGACGCCCTTCTCCCAGCCACTTTCTGCCCAGCCTGTCACCTTTTTAATTTACACTCCCCAGGACCTGCTCGGGTAGTTAATGCCTGTGTCTCCCCGCCAGAATGTAAAGCACTTAAAGGCAGAGGCCTCGCTTCCTGTCACCACGCAGGTCCATTTCCTGGGACAGCACCTGGGGCAGGCTCGTCACTCTATAAATACCTGTCAACTGCCTCCAGTTTCCCAGACTTCCACATTTGTGCTTCATGCTCGTGATGCTTGCCTCTGTGTAGCAACTGTACTGGTATTTAACGTAACGTTTTCCTTGAAACTGACCTGTACTCTAACGAGTAATCATGTTAGCCTGACCCTAACAAGCGCCGTTGTACCATCTATGTGCTAATTTTTCCCAGTGTGCATCAAAACAATGATATACTTATTTTACCTTTTTTTTTTTTTTCAATGTGCTACTTAAAAAAAATAATCATGCTCATCTCAAGTGGACACACTTTCTTGGAATCACTGCTGATCCTCATGTCCACCCATGTTGCCAGCTCACAGCATGACCACGGCTCCCCAGCCTGTCCTCCCCGACCTCACACTGTGGGCTTGCAGAGCTAGAGTTCCAAGATCCTGAGATTTCAGATCCATGATTGGGAACTGTGGTACAGGGGCACCTGAGTGAATAGCTTGGCTTTTTCCCTGTGGAGCATGCCACCCTCCAGCAATTTACCCTCTGTGTGGCTCTAGGACTCTTTGAAAGGGCCTAACCAACAGGCACAGCCCAAACCAGCTCGCTCACAACCACTGCTCATTTGCCAGCAACCTGCCAGGTGGGCCAGGAACATCACTGATCACAGGCATTTTCTTCTAAATTCAGCAGCGAGCCTCAGATCCTCCTCCACAGGCTGTGGCAGAAACACGAGTTCTGGCCGACCTGATTTCTCAGACACCACTTCCAGCTTTAACTGAGTCAGATGAAGGAAAAAGGAGGAGGTGAACAAAAGAAGATGATCTCGCTTCAAGTGCCCTGCCTCCACCTGCAGTCTCCTGGGAAATCCGTCAGGGCTTCCCAGGCTCAGGTGGACTGGTTTGGGTGTGGAATAAGTCATATGTTCTGGATCACCAGCAGCTGCGATGCCCTCACAAACAGGCAGCAGCACAGTTTGGCTTGTTTTGTTTTCCTTTTTCTCAGAGGCTTCTCCCTGTTTTGCTTTTACTTCCTCATTCTAGATATGAAGCACGATTCACTACTCTAAGCCCCTTCTTCTTCTTATTCCCAGAGTTTCCAGGTCCTCTTGGGAATTCCTCCCTCCCTTTCTTCCCCGTCCACTCCCGGCCAGCCTCCCCACACACTCCTTTCTCTCCGCCTGAGACAACTTGTTAGGGGAACTTAGGAAGCTGCTGCCTTGTTTCTCCTGGTTACACCATCTGAAAGTCTTTTATTCCTTCAAACTCACCACATGGTCCCTCTCACTTCCAGGCTTTCTCATGTGGGATCCCCTGATCCTGGGTCATCCTGTCCCATCACTTCGGGCAGTTCACACTCTTAATCATCCTTCAGGTCTCCTCTGAAATGACACTTCCTCCTGAAGCCTTCCCAGGCCCTGCCTACCACAGATTAAATGCCTCTCCCATCTGCTTTCATTGCATCTTGTACTTCCTCTGTCAAAATCACACACTGTCTTGGCACCCTGTTTGTGCCAAGGGTGACTTCTCTGGTGGTGCCAGGGAGCCTCATCCTCCTTACAGTCACGTAGCCTACCCTCCAGATAATCCGAGATCCAAATAAGAAGAGTGCTTTTGCTACACAGCCCTTCACCGCCGCTTTAGAGAAGCCCCAGAGCTCCTGCTGCAGTAATCCCCCGAGCTGTCAGCTCTGCGAGGAGAGACTGTATCTGTCTGGTTCATCCCGGAATCCCCGGTGCTCAGCGGAGGGCCTGAAGGTGGTAAATCTTCCATAAATATTTATTGACTCAGTGACTGGATGAATTAATTTCCTTAGAGTAACTGATGCGGGCTGGAATTTTGAGGACCTACTGAATATCAGAGAGACAACAAAAGGGAAAGAATGAACACACCAGAAGCCCCTGCCTGGCTTTAGGTAGAGCGGATTCTAACACAAGCAGTTGACTCCCAAGGTCAGACTCACCAAGGTGCAGTCCACATTTCCTTGCCCACTGAGATATCCTGGAAGGGAGGGGCAGGGGAAGGAAGAGAGGAGAAGAGAAGAATGACAGGGGGGCATTCTCACACCGCTGCCCTTCCAGGGTCTACCTGTCTATTCTATTACCATCATTAGAAGACTGAGATGAAAACAGTATGATCATTTTAGAACGCTTCTTTCTTGGTATCTGCCCCAGATACTTTCAAGCAAGGACCTCTTTCAGAAAAAGCACGTCCAGTGGAAGAATACTGTAATGGAGATGTCTAATGCAGTTTAAAAAGCAAGTTTGAAAATAGCACCATAAAAGCAAGATTTCTTCGTCTTTCCAAACACATTTTAGAAGATCTAAATAGAAACAAAAATATTCTATGTCATCATACATGGAATACAACTAAAGTGGTATACAGAAGAAATGTCTCTCCTGAAACACGTGTCTCAATAAAAAAGGAGAGGATGAAAACAAATAAATTAAGCATCTAACTCAGGAAGTTAGAAAAATAGCAACAACATAAGCCTAAAAAAAGCAGAAGGAAGGGATGCCATGAAAGGAGAAACAATGAATCGCAAAACAGAATAATAAGACAAATTACATATCCAGGTCTGGATTCTTTGGCAGAACCAGCGAGAGAGATAAAGCATTAGCTATCTTAACCCAGAAACACATGGAAGAGTGCAAAAGTACACAGAATTAAAGAAAATGTTAAAGTGAAAATAAAACAGATACAGAGGAAATGAAAAGAATCACAAGGGTTACTTTGCTTGACTCTATGTAGATACATTTGAACACTCAGATGAAATGGACAATGTTCTAGGAAAACATACCTTACAAAAGCTGACTTAAGAAAATCTCAAGAATTTTAATAAACCAAGTGCTATAAAGAAATGGAGAAGTTATCAAAGAGCTGCCCTTCAGAAAGTGCCAGGCCCACATGGTTTCAAGAGAAATTATTCCAAACCTTTTAAGAAGAAATTATTTCAATGTTATTTAAATTGCTTCAAGTCATAAAAAAAATGGAGAAAAACTTCCACATTTTTTCATGAAGCAAGTATAATATTGATATCAATCCCCAAAAAGTTGCACGAAAAAGAAAGTCACTGTTCAATCTTACTTATACAGAAAAAAAAATTCTAAATACAATAAACTCAAGAGCCTATTAGTAGAAAAATATATCTTAGTTTAGTCTAAGAATATACTAACAATAACAATACTTAGGAAGGTTTAATAATAAAAAATCTTTCTTGTTTAAAAAAACAAGGTTACACAAAATGTGACAACTTCATTAAACTTTCTAACGTATTTTATTGTTTAATATTTGTATTTGAGATAGGCACTAGGGTGACGTTTTAATGGTCACAGTGTTTAAGGCCTCTAAACATCTTGAACAGGTCCTGATTGCAGCAAGAAGTTGGGCAGCACTGCAGACTGGCTGTGTTGGATGGGGATCCTGGGGTCTGAGGGCTGACACACTTTTAACACAGGTGGACCTGGAGGCTGAGTATGAGAGAGAAAAAGTTAATACAGACCCCACCCCAACAGGGGATAGACAGCTACAGCAGTCCCCTACCCAGCTGAAGTCTGTAGTACTCTTGGGGTCTGGACTTGTCAAGGAGCTCAAAGAAAAGTACTCTGCCTGTTGTGGTGGAGAGGTAGGGAAGGGGAATCCTGCAGAGACTGGCATTTGCATTGTAGCCAAGGTGCCAGCTCATTTCTTTTCTTTCTTTTCTTAAAACAGCAAATCCACCCTAGTCAAGGCACCAACCATTGCTCCCAGACACTGGAAGACAGAGCTAATTTCTGGGACATTAAAAATAATAACATTTTTAGATGCAGTCAAAGAGTGAAATTGACCTTGAGGTTCAGGGGAGAAGGTTAACATCATTGGGGATGAGCATGGAAGTGAATCATGCCAGCCACCACGGTTCAGTGACGGCCTAGAGGAGAATCAATGAGAGCTGCACAATTTGGAACGTTTTCAGCCTGACATACTCACTGCTGTATGTGATAGAGATTAGTGTACATTGACAGACAGAGGCAAAAGAGGGGTGGGGAGGAAACGGGGGAGGCCAAAGGGGAGAAGGGGAAGCAGGGTGGAGTGAGAGGGAGAAAGTCTCATTTTATCTTTCGAGAGTAATTACAGATCAATACTCCGTACAGTGAGCCTGCTGGTACTGTACTGGTTTCTGGTTTGCAGCAACAGCTGCCATGTACTGAGATTGCTTCCCTGGAGGAGAGCGGGAAGCTGCCTCGTACCACGTCATGTTGGCTGGGCTTGTTCCGGGGCACCTGCTTGCTAGGCTGCATGTGCTGAGTCCTCACTCACAAAAGGGCTGGCCACAGAGAACATAGGCAGACTTTTTTTTGGGAGGAAAATGTGTTATCATAGAACCTTGGACAACTGGGTCCTGTCCTTAATTAGATCTTCATCCACCCATATGCTAGTGCTTTGGGGATAAGTTTCTACCTATAAGCACTGGATTCATTAATATAAGAAAGGATGGAAAGTGAGGTCTGGGAGAGCCTGTTTTTTTTGGAAAGTCTCTCCCGTCACGTCAGCTATGTGGGAATCCAGCTCTGAGACACAGCCCTGAAAGACTGAGAAATAGAGGAGAGCTTGCACTTACCGGCCCCAACCTCCCCCCTAGCCTGGAATCCTCCGTGCCCGATCTCTGAGGGTCAGCAGCCAGCTCTTCTCTAATCTCTACGAGGGACACGGAGCTTACGACAGCAAAACTACACCTTGGTTTTCTTAAATAAGAGAGCCTCTCTTGATGAAACTTGGCCTACTTCCTCATCTTACAAACCTGTCAGTTTCATAATTGAAAAACGACATCTCACCATTGTTTTGTTTCCTATATCTTTGATACAGAAAAGTTGAATGTCTTTTTTCATATGCTTGTGTTGGTCATTTATATTCATCCTTCTGTGATTTAACATGACATTTCCTTTGCTCATGTTTTTCCTGTTGGTGTTATGTTTTCAAGACGAATTTAAAAGAGTTTCACGTGACTTAAATTATAACCTTTGTTTTTCACATTTATTTTCATGTTTCTTTCCTGGTTGACAACTTTCCTTTTTGTTATTGTTTTGTTATGTGTGAGAGAGAAACAGAGCTGGTTAAGGTCCTTTGTGTTTATACGGGCCCTGCCCCCAACAAGGGATAGATAAACAAGAAAATATGTTAGAGAACTTAGATATTTTAAATTTTATATAGTTATACTTTCTACAGGAGATCCTTTATTGTTTTATTCGTTGAAACTCCTTCTCAGCCTGAAATAAATACGATTTTTTTTACACTTAGATGTTTACATTCTTATAAAAATATTTGGTGTATATTTCACACATCTTAATTTTTATTTATTATGAAGTCTAGATTAGATCTAACTTTTTTCTCCTTTAAACACAGACATTTCCTCAACACCGTTTGTTTAGCAATCCATCTCCTCCCCTTCGTTTGGGATAGTATGTTAGAGTAGGTCGCTAGGCAAACATGAGCAGGGCGGGAGAGGGCCGCCCCCATCCCCAAGAAGCTCCGGCAACCACCAGGTGATGGTCAGGCAGTTGTTAAACTGCCTCCCTGAAACAATAATTGGCCACAGCTGGCACCAGGGACAGCCGTCTCCCAACAGCTCGAGAACACGTGCAGCTGGTGCTCACCGCTTCCCAGGAGGACCCGCGGCGCCAGCCGGTGAGCTCAGGCATGCGCACTCAGAGGCAAGATGGCGGCGTCCAGCAGCTCTCGGACCTTCGTCTGGAAACGCTGCCCTGGGAAGGAAACGCCTCGTGTGAGCGTGCGCTCAACTTCAGTGAACACGCTGCACACGAGGCTCCTCTGTGCATGCGGACAGCCCACCCCCAGGCAGGAATCAGGGGAGAAGAAACGCAAACCCTGGAATCCTAATGATTCCCCAGGCCACGGGCTGGATGGAGGCTTGGACCTCTCAGGTACGCCGCTTGGCCCTCTTCCAAATGTACTTGACTTTCTTTCATTCCTGCTGTAAAACTTTTTAATACACTTCAGTCCTGCTCTCAAACTTGCCTGGGTCTCTCACTCTGCCTTGTGCCCCTCAGGCGAATCCTGTCTTCGGGGGAGGCTGCAGACCTGTGCAAATCTGCCCTCTTATCACGTATGATGGGTGGAATTCCAGGACACACTGCGGCCCAGTTATCTGCAACACCTTTAATCGTTATACATTTCCTTCTGATGTGGAATGGAAAGCTGTCACCTTTTAACTTTTACTTCTTGAACCTTCCGCCCTTGTGGCTCCAAAATACAAGGATCGCTATGACATTATTCTGTGAACGTGTGTAGGGGTTCTGTGGACAGAGGTGTCGCCAGCAAGCCACCTTTCCGCGATTGCACTTTGCTCTGTCTTCGGTACGGCGAGGATGTTATCTTCCATGTCACGGTGTAGCCTGGTTAGAAACCACTTTGATGCCCCGGAGGGCAGCTTTCCAAAGGCTGTGCGGGGGGAAAAGTATCCTCAGCTGTTAAGGGAGAAGCATGTTTTCAAGATGTGTGACATTTTAAAGGTCTGAAAATAAGGCAGCCTTACCCATGGGGAGCCAGAAAGGTGGTGGAGCTGGAGAAGTGGAGACAGTGCTTCTGAGTCTGCATGAGGGCTTGGAACCAGACCTGCCGGGGCACTCCTGGGCCAGCTTGTGGCCTGTGTCCACCTTGAGGAGGACATTGGAGGTGTGCCTGCGGACAGAAACAGAGTTTCTACTTTGGCGCCCAAGCTCATAAGCCTCTGTGCTTGCATAGGGACCACCCTGTGGATGAGCACCCGTGGGAGAGTGTGTGTCTAAGCTCCAGCAGCCAAGTGGTTGGGACGCTCAGACTCCAGTTCCCTCTTGGCTGCATCGGGGAAGGCTGACTCCTTTGTGACTGAATAACCCCCCGTGTTTCTTGGGCAATCCAGTTTGGGCATTTGGGAAGCCTCAAGGGGAATGTGCTGAATTAACTGTTAATAATGTTTGAGTCTACTTAAGTAATTAATCAGAGAAAGTAGAGACTTGACATGCATTTGTGGAGCAGTTCAAACCAGTGAAAGCTGTCAGAACGGGTCAAATCAGCTCAAACAGTTTAAACCACACAGCTATGGCATTCCCCTCAAATCCTGCCATCTCCAGACTCAACATTCTGATTTCTATTATAATAAAGTCATTCTTAAAATGGCTTAACTTTCAGCACTCCTGTCACCCTGATCTAGTTCATCTCCAGTTTGCCAATACAGCTAATGCTCGACTTAGGACCACGATTGGTTCCGACAGACCGGTCGTAACACGATTTGGTTGTAAGTTGAGTAGGCTATATGCACGCGGAGATGGTACTGCTGCCGGAAACTGGTCTGCACTGTCGTACGCCCAGCTGAGCAACGTTTGTGCTGCCAGACGCGGAGCAGTCATGGCTAGCGATTGTGGTTGTAAAGTCGAATGGTCGTAAGTTGCACAGGTCGTAAGTCAATCAATACTTGTATTGCCATTAAACCACGGGGTCTAGAATTTACCAGCTAATCCAGTGAAGCCAGCAGATTGGTGGTCACTCTTGTTCTGGGTACAGTATGGGCAAGATATTTTCTATTTGTCTCTTCAGATCCACTTTCCATACTTCTCCCCCTAGTCTGGGCTGGGGCGGCTGGCTGGTGTGGACTGAATGGGCCGCATCAAGGAGCTTCCTTGCTCTCTGGCTTCTGGTTGGGTTTGGCCAAGGAGCATTAGTAGAGGTAGGCGGAAAGTGAGGTCCTGGTGCTCACTGCCCTGGCTTTCTTCTGCTTTGTCCCTCTACCCAAGGCCACAGGTCTTTTAGGCACGTGTCTCTGATAACTCTTTTCCCCTGGTTTCGTCCTTGGTCCTGGAAACATAGGGACGACAATAGCTCCCACTCTTGTACCGTATTTTGTGTTTCTCCTGAGCTTTTATAAATAGTTCTCCATTAAATGCTCCCTAGTTACTCCATTTGACTTTGACATTTGTTTCCCAGGCATATGCCTTTTGTGAAACATCCAGGTGTTCCTCATGCACATTGTATTTGAGAACCATTGAGTGAATAGTGCTGAAGTGGCTAACTGGAATTCCCACTAGCTTTTAAAATTATTTTGTAGAAACAATGATACGTGTGTTATGAGACTTCTTCTGTTGCTTCCCAGTGAGCGGGCAGAGCCATGCACATTATTGTTTGGCTGGATCTCTAACCAGCCATCGTGAATTGCTCTGAAATTGACCTTCTTATGCAGGTAGGTCCTGCCTGAAAGCCAAATGCTGGGCAAGAAGAAACTGGGACTTTCATAAGTCAGGGCTGGTGGAGTTTCACGAATTCAGCGCTGATTGGTCATGACAGAGTGACTCACTTATACCTTTCTCTGCTGGAGCTTGTACGGGGATAGCAGTATTCCATTGAAGGGGCTGGTGCCAGTATCCCAGGGGTGCTCACTGAGTGTGAAGGACCCCACTGCTGGGTGGACAAGGCAGGAGGGATATTGGACATCTGGCTTTTCAAAAAATGTGCTAGGAAAAGTTACTCTTGAGGTTGGGGGAAGACGACACTTATTTATAGTTACTTTCTCAGAATTTTGTTTTGTTGGTAAGCATACAGTAACCAGTAATAATGGCTGCCTGAGTTGCTGAAAAGACCTACCCACTGTGCCCCCCATTCTCACTCTCTTTCCATCAGTTCATTCTTCCTGGAGCAGCCTGAGTGACATTTTATTTTTATTTTTTATTTTTTTGAGACAGACTCTTACACTGTCTCCCAGGCTGGAGCAATGGTAGGATCTCAGCTCACTGCAACCTCTGCTTCTCGGGTTCAAGCGATTCTCCTGCCTCTGCCTCCCGAGTAGCTGGAATTACAGGCGCCCACCATCAGGCCCAGCTACTTTTGTGTATTTTTAGTAGAGACAGGGTTTCACCATGTTGGCCAGGCTGGTCTCGAACTCCTGACCTCATGATTTGCCTGCCTTGGTCTCCCAAAGTGCTGGGATGAGTGACATTTTCAAGTACAAATTGGACTCCATCACCTCTCCCACTAAAGGTCAGGACAGGCTTCTTAGTGCACTTGGGGGAGGGCACACATAAGAAACACACCCGAGTCCTGCTTCCTGCATGTGCTTGTTTAGTTGTTATTTCCTAAATTTCTGATTGGGTGACTTTGTTAGACAAACAAACTGTAACAGCTGAGCTTACATGAACATGGTTTCTGTTGATGCGTATAAAAGAATGACCGCCAAATTGCACAGCCCTTCCCCACCTGCAGGGAGGGAGTGGGACAGAACGGGGCATCTCAGGGCAGGGCTGTTCCACAGAAATAGAACACAAGCCTGTTATATGATTTTAAACTTTCTAGTAGCCATAGTAAAAACAAGCAGGTGAAATAAATTTTAATAATTAACTTTAATATCAAGTATGTAATAATATCAAATAAAGTTGAGTGTTCAATGGAAAATATTTTTACCCTGCTCCAGATTTTCAGTTTGCACTTAAATTAATCAAGATTAAATAATATCAACAATTGTTACGTCACAGTAGTCACTTTTTTTTTTTTTTAGACAAAGTCTCACTCTGTTGCCCAGGCTGGAGTGCAGTGGCACGATCTTGGCTCACTGCAACCTCCACCTCCCAGGTTCAGGCAATTCTCCTGCCTCAGCCTCCTGAGTAGCTGGGATTACAAGCGTTTGCCACCATGCCCAGCTAATTTTTGTATTTTTAGTAGAGACGAGGTTTCACCATGTTGGTCAGGCTGGTCTCAAACTCCTGACCTTGTGATCCCCCGGCCTTGGCCTCCCAAAGTTCTGGGATTACAGGTGTGAGCCACCGTGCCCGGCAGCAGTAGTCACATTTTAAGGGCTCTGCAGTCACATGGACTAGTGGCTACTATATAGCATAATACGGTCATAAGGTTCTGCCACTGCCAACAACTGCAGCCTTACCCAAGCTGCAGAGGAGGCTACCCTTGTCTCTGCCACTTTCTCATTTTCCTTCAGAACCTCTCTCCATTGCTTTCCTTCTCCCTGTGATTCTTGCAGCTCTTAAGAACTGTCATTCTTCTCAAAGTCCCCACTTCATGCAGCCATCCCTTCTCCCCAAACACTCCGTGGTGTTCCTCCAACATCTCTCTTGGAAGGTAGAAAGATGGATTGAAGGCATTTGAAAAGAGGTGAGAATGAGGCTTCAGGCACAAATCTCCTATCCAAAATTACCCTCTAATTGCTGCAGGGGAGTGGGAACCAATTACAATGAATTCTGCTACACAGCATTTAATCTGGGGTCTAACAGTCAAGGACTTAGCTTGCTGACCATCAAGCCTTCCTGCCCTCTCCTAAGCCACTACCATACCCTTCCTCACCCTTGCAAGCCAAGACCTGCAAGCTCAGTCAACACAGCTCCTGTTCACAAATAATAAAATAGCTGCCGTGTGTATAGCATGAATAACATCAGATTTGTATCCTGATACCTGTAATCCCCAAAATGACCCAGCAAGGGGGCCATTATACTCCTGTTCCCATGGACTCAGAGGGTGCAGCTAGGATGGGGATATGGGTCTGTCTGACCACAGCCATGGGCCACCTGAGCACCAGCCTGCCCCTGGGACCTCAGCTGTCTGGTAGGTGGGGACAGAAATCTGAGCAGCAAAGCCATGTGAAAAAGGCTGGTTCTGGGAGGCCTCCCAGAGGGCTTTAGATTCACTGAGTGTCCACAGCAAAGTGTGTGCAAACTGCTGAGGGCAGACACCTTGCCTCCTACCTACAGGGGCTCTTGTAAGCAAGGAGGACAGATTCAGTGTTACCTGCATCTGGCAGAAATTATCTCCAAGATGGTTCACTTGTGTTCCCTACAATGGTTTGTTTTGCTGTTGATAATATTCTTTTACTTAAAAAAATGAGATAGAATAAAGAAATGCACCCCTTTCTATGTAACCATCACCCCAACCCAGATATAGGATATTTCCATTGCCCCGTAAAGTACTGTCATGCTTCCTTGCAGATAGAGTTTCCTACAGGGATGAAAACTACTCTAACCTCATCACTATACATTACTTATGCCTTTTCTTGAACTTCATACAAATGCGATTATGTAGGATGCATTTTTTGGTCTGACTTTGCTTAATATTGTTTGTGAGATTCTTCTGTGTTCTTTTATTGGTAGTTTATTCTTCTACTGGAAAAGACATACCTAATTTTTCTTTTTGTCATGCCTTGTCGATGGGCATTTTGGTGATTTCCAGTGTTTGTGTACTATGACCAAAGCAGCTATGTCTTTAGGGGGATATATGCATTCATTTCTTAAGGATACATAGCTGGGAGTAAAATTGCTGGTCTGTAGGATAGGCATATGTTTAGCTTTATTAGAAGCCATCAAGCATTTTTCCAAAGTGGCTGCACTGTGCCTTTAACAGCTTCTTTTAAGGTCCTGGTTCCTGGCCAGGCAGCTGGCAGGTCCACCTGGCAACCAGATTGTAGAAGCCTAATGGGATTGTTTGTGCATCCTCAGTCTGGATGCAGGTCAACTGAATCCCGGCCTGAACCACCTGAAATCAGAAAAGGGGGTGTTGCTGGCTAATGTCCAGTGTGGGAAGGCCAAGACGTTTGGACCTGGGACCCTCTTTCCCCTTTCTGTGTCTCAGTTCCGCTTCTCTCTGCCTGCGCTTGGACTTCTCCCAAGCTGGCCATTTCCATATGACTGAGGCATGGCCTGGGGTCCCCTCCTTAAAGCTTTGCAAGCATTTGGAGTCCTCCAACCCAAAGATAAAAGATGGTAAAGATTAGAACTACCCCCAAGATGCCATTTTTAACTTGTTAGATTGGCAAAATTCCAGAGTTTGATAACAATTTTTATTGACATGGCTGTGGGGAAATGGGCAGTTGCATTCACTGCAAGTGACAGTGAAAAATTGGTGCAACCCCTAGAGACAGAAATTAGCCTGCATGTATCGAGACAAGTAATCCTACTTCTAGAAATATATCATACAAATATTCTCAAAATGTATTGTGTATACTAAACAATATACAGACAAAGCTAGTCACTGCAGTGTTGTTTGAAACAGCAAAGGCTGGAAACACCTAAATGTCCCTTGAAAGAGCACTGATTAAGTGAAAAATTTAGCCTTGATTGTCCGGCCTTAGTAATGTGCCTGTCTCTGCACCAATCACTGTATCTAGGGTGGGGTGCTATTTTTGGCAGCTTCTACTAGAAAGGGTTTGGAGGAACTTCTCTCCTGCCAGGAGAAGAGGAGTACTGTTCTGAGCAGACAGAACTAACAGTGTTCGTTATACCCAGGAAGCAGGGTCAGGTGGATCCCAGAGTTGTGGTGCAAGGTTGCTTGTGAGGACTTTCCAGGTATGGAGGGCAGTTGTCTCTGGACCCCCAGGTAAGGTCCTGCCACAGTACTACTTAGTTCATCTACTAGAGATCCCTTCCTCTTACCTGTCCAGCGCCCGGGAATTAAAGGCAATTCCTGCTTGTATAGAGGAGCTCTAAGGGGAATGCAAAGGTTCAGGATTATCCTTCTGCTGCTGATATCCACATTCCCAAGCCCTTCTATTTTATTGATGTAAATAATTCCACCCAACCACTCACACCTAGCCTTTTCTTTATAATAATTCCAGTCTTAATTGGCTTTGGTCCTTGTTTTTATCCTTTATTTTTGCATTTAGAACAGTTTTACTCTATTCTTCGGAACAAGTATATCATAAACAAATCATGAGATGGGGATTTTTTTCTGCTTGTGATTTATTGGGGGAGAGCTCTCAGGAGAAAGAGAGGAAAGAAAGTAGGAACAGAACTGAAAAGGATGAACTTGGCTTCAGCCTGAGCTTTCCGGGAGCTTTGGAATATGAATTGCACCACAGAGTCATTGCCACTTTGAGGCAAGGGCACCTGCATTTTGTATTCCTGTGTTAATAAGTCACTGGTTGGTAGCTTGTGGGGAGGGTACATGCCTAACCTCCTGGCAAGATGGCTGCTGTTTCATTGGCCAAGGACAGTTTTCCAGAGAAGAGACAGTGGCTAGCTCTCATGGCAGCTGGGGGCCAGGCGTGGCTGCTTAGACTGGAATCTGCTCACAGTGCTCAGCGTTAGTTTTGTTGGATCTCTTTAGTGGGCCACGTCTTAGCACTTTAAGATGAGATTTGCTTAATTGCTATTTCCTCTGTCCTCTCCTTACATACCTCCCCCACACACTGCTGTATTATTTTTTAAAAAATTCTAAATTTTAATAGCTTTTTGGGTACAAGTGGTTTTTTGTTACACGGATACATTTTATAGCAGTGAATTTGGAGACTTTAGTGGACACATCACCCCTGTCGTGTACACTGTACCAAATATGTAGTTTTGAAAATTCCAAATCCCCCTCCACCTTCACGTAGAGTCTCTTCTGAGCCTATTATATCACTCTGTATGCCTTTGTGTGCTCATAGCTTAGCTCCCACTTACAAGTGAGAACATACAGTGTTTGGTTTTCCACTCCTGTGTTTTCCAGCTCCATTCAAGTGGCTGCAAAAGACATGGTTTTGTTACTTTTTATGGCCGAGTAGTATTTCATAGTATATGTATACGTTTTCTTTATCCACTCATTCGTTGATGGGCATGTAGGTTGGCTCCACATCTTTGCAATTTTGAATTGTGCTGCTATAATACATACGCAATGTCTTTTTCCTATAGTACTTCTTTTCCTTTGGATAGATACCCAGTAGTGGGAGAGCTGGATTGAATGGTAGATCTATTTTTAGCTCTTTAAGGACCCTTCATACTGTTTTCATAGAGGTTGTGCATTCCTACCAGTAGTGTATAAGTGTTTCCTTTTCCTCACATCCTTGTCAACATCTATTGATTTTTTAAAATTATGGCCATTCTAGCAGAAGCAAAGAGGCATCGCATCGTGGTTTTGATTTGCATTTCCTTGATTAGTAATACTGAGCATTTTTTTCATATGTTTGTTGGCCATCTGTGTATCTTTGAGAAATGTCTAGGCATGTCCCTTGCCCACTTTTTAATGGATTATTTTTTTTTTCCTGCTAATTCATTTGAGTTCCTTATAGATTCTGGGTATTAGTCCTTTGTCGAATGCATAGTTTGCAAATATTTTCTCTCATTCTGTGGGTTGTCTGTTTACTCTGCTGATTATTTTTTTGGTGTGCAGAAACTTTTTAGTTTAATTAGATCCCATCTATTTTTGTTTTTGTTGCATTTGCTTTTGGGGTCTTATTCATGAAATCTTTGCCTAGGCCAATGTCTAGGAGAGCTTTTCCAATTTTGTTTTGTATAATTTTTATGGTTTCACGTCTTAGAGTTTAGGCTTTGATTCACCTGGTGTTGATTTTTGTATCAGGCGACAGATAGGGATCCAGTTTTATTCTTCTACATGTGACTCGCTAATTATCCAAGCACCGTTTGTTGAATAGGGAGTCCACTTCATGTTTTTGTTTGCTTTGTCAAAGATCAATTGGCTGTAAATATTTGGTTTCATTTCTGAGTTCTCTATTTTGTTCCATTGGTCTATGTGCCTGTTTTTATACCAGTATCATGCTGTTTTGGTGACTGTGGCCTTATGGTGTAGTTTGAAGTTGAGTAATGTGATGCCTCTGGACTTGGTCTTTTTGCGTAGTCTTGCACTGGCTATGCAGGGTTTTTCTTTGGTTCCATATAAATTTTAGGAGTTTTGTTTTAGTTCTTTGAAGAATGATGATGGTATTTTTATGGGAAGTGCATGAATTTCTAGATTGCTTTTGGTAGTATGGTCATTTTCACAATGTTACTCTACACATCTGTGAGAATGGATGTGTTTCCATTTGTTTGTGTCATCTACGATTTCTTTCAGTAGTGTTTTGTAGTTTTCCTTGTAGAAATCTTTTACCTCCTTGGTTAGGTATATTCTTAAGCTTTGTTTGTTTGTTTTTTATAGCTGTTGTCAAAGGGGTTGAGTTTTTTGATTTTCAGCTTAGTCATTGGTGTATAGCGGTGTTACTGATTTGTGTACATGGATTTTGTATCCTGAAATTTTATTGAACTCATATATCAGATCTAGCAGCTTTTTGGATGAATCTTTAGGGTTTCTAAGTATACCATCATATTATTAGCAAACAGTGACAGTTTGACTTCCTCTTTACTGATTTATATGACCTTTATTTCTTTCTCTTTTTTGGTTGCTCTGGCTGGGACTTCCAGTACTATGTTGAATAGAAATGGTGAAAGTGGGCATCTCTGTCTTATTACAGTTATCAGGGGGAATGCTTTCAACTTTTCCCTATTCAGTACAATGTTGGCTATGAGTTAGTCATAGATGGCTTTTTATTACCTTGAGGTATGTCCTTT
>NW_016107444.1:3831282-3850882 GCF_001604975.1 Cebus imitator
TGGGATTACAGGCATGCACCACCATGCCCAGCTGATTTTTTGTATTTTTAGTAGAGACGGGGTTTCACCATGTTGACCAGGATGGTCTCGATCTCTTGACCTTGTGATCCACCTGCCTCGGCCTCCCTAAGTGCTGGGATTACAGGCTTGAGCCACCGCGCCTGGCCAGAGGTATGTCCTTTCTATGCCAATTTTGCTGAGGGTTTTAATCATAAAGGTATGCTGGGTTTTGTCACATTCTTTTTCTGCATCTATTGAGATGATCATATGAGTTTTCTTTTTAATTCTTTTTATATGTTGTATCATATTTATTGACTTGTGCGTGTAAAACCATCCCTGCATTCCTGGTATAAAACCCACTTGATCATTCATGTGTTATCTTTCTAATATGCTGTTGGATTCAGTTAGCTAGTAATTTGTTGAAGATTTTTGCATCTATGTTCATCAGGGATATTAGTCTGTAGTTTTCTTTTTTTAAAATTATGTTCTTTCCTGGTTTTGGTATTAGAGTGATACTGGCTTCGTAGAATAATTTAAGGAGGATTCCCTCTATATCTTTTGGAATAGTTTCAGTAAGATTGGTACCAATTCTTCTTTGAATGCATGATAGAATTCAGCTGTGAATCCATCTGGGCCTGGACCTTCTTTTTTTGGCAATTTAAAAATTACTGTTTCAATCTCACTACTTGTTATTGGTATGTTCGGAGTTTCTATTTCTTCCTGGTTTAATCTAGGAGCATTGTATATTTCCAGGAATTTATCCATATACTCTAGATTACATAGTTTGGGCACATAAAGGTTTTCATAGTGCCCTTGAATGATCTTTTGTATTTCTGTGGTATTGGTTGTAATACTTCCCATTTCATTTCTAATTGAACGTATTTGGATCTTATCCTTCCCTTTCTTGGTTAATCTCACTAAAGGCCTATCAATTTTGTTTATCTTTTCAAAGAACCCGCTTTTTGTTTCATTGATGTTTTGTATTTTGTTGTTGTTTTTTCAGTTTCATTTAATTGAGCTCTGATCTTTGTTATTTCTTTTCTTCTGCAGGTTTGGGTTTGGTTTGTTCTTGTTTCTCTAGTTCCTTGAGGTGTGACCTTAAATTGTCTATTTGTGCTCTTTCAGACTTTTTAATTGAAGCATTTAAGGCTATGAATTTTCCTCTTAGCACTGCTTTAGCTGTGTCCCAGAGGATCTTGATTTCATTGTTGACCCAAAGATCATTAAGGAGCAGATTATTTAATTTCCATGTATTTGCATGGTTTCGAAAGTTCCTTTTGGAGTTAATTTCCAATTTTATTCTACTGTGGTCTAAGGGGGTACTTGATGTAATTTCAGTTTTCTTAAATTTGTTGCGACTTATTTTGTGGCCTATCATTCATGTCTTCCATCTTGGGGAATGTTTCATGTGCTAACAAAAAGAGTGTACATTCTGCATTGGTGGGTAGAATGTTCTGTAAATTTCTGTTAAGTCCATTTGTTCTAGGGTATAGTTTAAGACCATTATTTCTTTGTTGACTTTCTGTCTTGATGATCTGTCTAGTGCTGTCAGTGGAGTATTGAAGTCCTCCACTATTATTGTGTCACCATCTATCTCATTTCTTATGTCTAGTAGTAATTGTTTTATAAACTTGGGAGCTCCCATATTAGGTGCATAGATCTTTAGGATTGTTTTATTTTCCTGTTGGACTAATCCTTTTATCATTATGTGATATCTCTCTTGGCCTTTAAAAAAATAAAAACTGTTGTCTGTTTTAAAGTTCTGTTTTGTCTGAGATAAGAATAGCCACTCCTGCTCACTTTTGGTTTCCATTTGCACAGAATATCTTTTTCTACTTTTTTACCTTAAGCTTATGTGAGCACTTCCATGTTAGGTGAGTGTCTTGAAAACAGTAGATACTTAATTGTGGATTTTTATCCATTCTGCTGTCTTGTAAGTAGAGCATTTCGGTCATTTACATTTGACATTAGTATTGAGATGTGAGGTACTGTTTTATTGAGCGTGCTAGTTGTTGCCTGAATACCTTGGGATTTTTTTCATTCTGTTAGTTATGTAGGTCCTGTGAGGTATATGCTTTAAGGAGGTTCTGTTTTGGCGTATTTCTAGATTTTGTTTCAAGATTTAGAATTCCTGTTAGCATTTCTTGCAGTGCTGGCTTGGTGGTGGCAAATTTTCTCAGCATTTGTCTGAAGAAGACTTTATCTCTCCTTCACTTAGGAAGCTTAGTTTTACTGGATACAAAATTCTTAGCTGGCAATCATTTCATTTGAGGATGCTAAAGGTAGGACCCCAATCTCTTCTGGCTTGTAGGGTTTCTGCTGAGAAATCTACTGTTAATCTGATAGGTTTTCCTTTATAGTTACCTGATGCTTTTGCCTCACAGTTCTTAAGATTCTTTGTCTTGACTTTAGATAACCTGATGACTGTGTGCCTGGGTGATGATCTTTTTGCAATGAATTTCCCAGGTGTTCTTTGAACTTTTTGTATTTGAATGTGTAAATCTCTTGCAAGGCCCTGTTTTCCCCTATTATTCCCTCAAATATGTTTTCCAGACTTTAGATTTCTCTTCCTCCTCAGGAATACCAATTATTCTTAGGTTTGGCCATTTAACATAATCCTAAATTTCTTGGAGTCTTTGTTCATTTTTTCAAGTTCTCTTCTCTTTGTCTTTGTCTCATTGGGTTAATTTGAAGGCCTTGTCTTAGAGGTCTGAAGTTCTTTTTTCTACTTGTTCAGTTCTCTTGTTTTAACTTTTCAATGCATTTTGTCATTCTCTAAGTGTGTCTTTCATTTCTAGATGTTGTGATTGTTTTTTCTTCATGATTTCTATTTCTCTGGAGCATTTTTCATCCATATCCTGTATTTTTTTAAAAACGCACTTAAATTGTTTTTCGCCTTTCTCTGGTATCTCCCTGAGCAACTTAATAACCTTCTGAATGCTTTATCTGGCAATTCAGAGGTTTCTTCTTGGATTGGACGTATTGCTGGGGAGCCACTGTGGTCTTTTGGGAGTGTTATAGAACCTTGCTTTGTCATATAACCAGAATTACTTTTCTGATCCCTTCTCATTTGGGTGCACTGTTGCAGTGGAAAAATCTAGAACACAAGTGCTGCTGTTCAGATTCTTTTGTTTCATGATGTGGTACACTCCCCTTTCCCCTGGGGATAGGGCTTCCTCTTAGCCAGACTGTAGTGATTGTTGTTGATTTTTTGGGTCTAGCCAACCAGTGGGACTACCAGGCTGTGGGTTGGTGCTGGGAATGTCTGCAAAGAGTCCTGTGATGCAGTCTGTCTTCAGGTCTCCCAGCTGTGGACACCAGCACCTGAGCTGGTGGAGCTGGTAGGGGAGTGAAATACAGTCTGTGAGAGTCCTTAGTTGTAGATATTTTTACTGTGCTGGCTTCCTGGCACGCTGGCTATGCTAGCAGTGAAGCTGTCACATGGACAGACTCAGGACCACTGGCTAGCCAGGATGTTGCAGGCAGTTGAATTTGCTGTTGTTTTCTCCTTCCTTGGAGCAGGGTTATTCTGTCATGAGTTGCTGTAGTGTCTTGAGTTGATTGGCCTCCAGCCAGGAGGTGGCACTTTCAAGAGAATACCAGCTGCAACTGTAGAAGGGAGAATATAGGCTTACCCTAAATTGGCCAGGATAAGTATTTGGGTTTGTCAAACAGTGGGCAGGGACATAAAGCTCCCAAAGTGTTTGTGTCTTTTGTGATCTGCTACTGGGGTAGGTAGAGAAATACCATCAGGTGGGTGCAGCGTTAGGCAAATACGAGCGCAGACTCTTCTTGGGCAGGGCTTGCCATGGCCACTGAGGGGAGTGGGGAGCGGTTCTTGGGGTGGTGGGTTTATGTTTCAGAGGGTATTATGGCTGCCTCTGTCACCAGGGAAGTGGGGGAAAGACAGCAGCAGTAGGCTTCACCCAGCTTTCATGCAGTTGGCAAGGTCAGTCTCACTAACACTGTCGAGTTTATCTCCAGGCAACCTGGGCATGGGACTCAGACATAGCTCCAGGCTATAAGTTTTCTCACTGAGAAAGCAAGCATGGCTTTCAGGCCACACCCCTCCCCATCTGCCCACACTATTGGATGCATCTCCTGCTCTCCTTTCCAAAGCAGTTACTATGTGCCATTGGATTCTGCTCAAGAGAGTTTGAATCCAGTCAAAGTTATGACAAAGTTCAGTTGGAAGCTGCTTTCACCCTGTGACCCTTCCCAAATTCCACCAGCTGATTTCCCAAGGGCCCCTGTGAGATACTGTCAGATTTAGCTTTCCTGGGCTCAAGCTAGAGAATGGGAATGCCTACAAGGCTCTTCCTACTGTTGCTTCTACTTTTATATTTTATGCTAAATCCATTTCAGCTCTAGGTAAGGTTAAATCCTTCTCCCATAATCTGGACTTTTGGGTTCCCCAGTGGGGACATGTCCTCGGAGGCAGGTTTTCCCTCTTCACACTTTCACAGTTTTTCACCTGTCTTCTGGAATTTGCAGTGGCCTGCTGCTGCTTTCAACGGATGTGTGGTGGTTCTGGAGCAAAAGTTCATGGTGTGAGTCTCCACATGCTGTTCATCCATCCAAGTGGGAGCTACATGTCAGCCTTCTCACCTGTCCATCCTCTTCCCAGAGTTTTTGCAGTTTCATTTCTAATTGAGCTTATTGGGATCTTCTTTCTTCATTTCTTTGTTAATCTAGCTAGAGGCCTATCAATTTTTTTTTTTCCAAAGAACCAGTTTTTTGTTTCATTGCTATTTGGTATTGTTTTGTTTGAATTTCATTTAGTTCTGCCCTGATCTTTGTTACTTCTTCTTTTAACTTAAGGTTTAGTTTGTTGTTTCTCTAGTTCCTTGAGGTGTGACATGAGGTTATAAATTGTGCTTTTAGACTTTTTGATGTAGGCATTTAGTGCTATGAACTTTCCTCTTAGCACTGCTTTTGCTGTCTCCCAGAGGTTTTGGTAACATGTGTCATTATTATCATTCAATTCAAAGAATTTTTAAATTTCTGTCTCAATTTCATTATTGACACAGATATCATTCAGGAACAGATTATTTAACTTTCATGTATTTGTATAATTTTTGAGGGTTCCTTTTGGAGTTGATTTCTAGTTTTATTCTCCTGTGGTCTAAGAAGATACTTGACATGATTTTGATTTTTTTAATTTATTGAGATTTGTTTTGTGGCCTATCATATGGTCTATCTTGGAGAATGTTCCATGTGCTGATGAGAATGTATATTCTGCAGATCTTAGGTAGAATGTTCTGTAAATATCTGTTCAATCCATTAGTTCTAGCATGTCATTTAAGCCCACTGTTCCTCTGTTGACTTTCTGTTTCAAAGATTTGTATAGTGCTGTCAGTGGTATATTGAAGTCTCCCACTACTACTGTTTTGCTGTCTATCTCATTTCTTAGGTCTCGTAGTAATTGTTTTGTATCTAGGAGCCCCAGTGTATGGTGCATACAAATTTAGGATTGTAATAATTGGATTGATCCTTTTATATAGTGACCATCATTGTCTTTTTTGTTTTTATTGTTGTTGCTTTGAAGTCTGTTTTGTCTTTGAAGTAGCTATAAGAATAGATACTTATATTAATCCATTCTCACATTGCTTTAAAGAAATACCTGAGGCTGGGTAATTTTAAGGAAAAGAGGTTTAATTCATTCATAGTTCCGCAGGCTGTGCAGGAAGCATAGCAGCTTGTGCTTCTGGGAAGACCTCAGGAAACTTACAATCATGGCAGAAGGTGAAGGGGAAGCAGGCATGTCTTACGTGGCTGGAGCAGGAGGAGTGGGGGTAGGTGTGCTACACATCTTTAAAACAACCAGATCTTGTGATAACTCACTCACTGTCACAAGAACAGCACTGCAGGGATGGTGCTAAACCATTCATCAAGGATCCACCCCAGTGGTCCAGTCACTTCCCACCAAGCCCCGCCTCCAACACTGGGGACTATAATTCAACGTGAGATTTGGGCAGGGATACAGATCCAAACTATGTCACTCCTCCTGCCTGCTTTTGGTTTCCATTTGTGTTCCATTGTCCTTTTAGCTTGAGTTTATATAAATCCTTCCGTTTTAGGTTGAGTCTCTTGAAGCCGGACATGCACCAAAATAGAACCTCTTGAAAACTCAAAACTCTCAGGGCCTATAATGCAATAACACAACAACAACCAAAACTATCAGGTAACAGCATGAGTAAGAGACTAGTACCTCACATATTAATATTAATGTTGCATGTGAATGGTCTAAATGTGCCGCTTAAAAAATGCAGGATAGCAGAATGCTGCATTACTTTGAAGCAGATTCCAAACATCATCTGACCTTATCTGTATATACTTGAGTATATATCCTGAATAGTTGAATGTATTTTTCATTCAACCCCAATACCATTATAATACCTAAAAAACAGTATTTACTTAATACCATTTTATATAGCCTGTTTAAATTTCCCAGATTGTGTCAAAAGCATCTTTTTATAGTTGCTTTGCTTAAAGTAGGATCCAAACAAGGCCTGCACATAGTATTTGATTGACTATTTATCTCTGACATACTTCACTTGACTTTCCTATGCTATTGTTTGTTGAAGCAGTTAGGGCATTAGGCCTGTAGAATTTCCACATTCTTATCTTAGCTGATTGCCTCGTTACTGTGCTGCCTCCCCGTCCCCTTAGTGTCTGCACTTCTTGCAAACCAGTAGTTTTGGGGGCATGAAGGGTGCCACTGCTACTGAGTTGTCCTTGCTTCTAGGCCCTTCCAAAGAACAAAGGTAGGAGGCAGACATTTTCTAGAAAAAGAAATAAATTATGATGTTACTTCCCATTTAAATTTAGAATTATATGATTTTCTATGAAATCTTTTAATTTTATATTAGTCTCTTTTTTTATTTGGAAAATCTTTATCCTTAACAAGAATTACATAATCACTTACAATTGATCTATCCAGATACATTTCTTTCTGAATAGTTAATATTCTTTAAATCTTGGTGGAAGCCCCATGGCCCTGGGACAGTCACCTCAACTGTAAAATGGATATGGGAGCCCTTTCCTCCACTCAAGCCAGTGTGGCAGGATCAGATGAAACAATGGGGTAAGAGTCATTTGTGAAGACAGGAAAGCACCTGGGGAAGGAAAGCCTTCACCGCCAGGGGCCTGTGAAAAAGTTCCAAGGAATGCTGAGCATGCGTTGTTCAGGGAACCAGATCTCCAGACCCTTAATTTTCATACACATACTTTACTGGTTTTATTTGCCTAAGAACACCTCTGAGTTTCCATTTGTCCTCTTGCTTTATTGTTTAAAAAACGCAAAAAGGCAGACTCCTCATTCACCCCTGATCTGACTATGGTAATATTGCCACAAGGTGTGCAAACCTCAGGGAGAATGGAAAAAAATGAGCGGAAGAGTTCTTTATTGCTTAGCCAAGATTCCATTAACTCCTGTGCGCTCGTGGTTTCCCATCCTATGCACTTTATGTTAAGGAACAAGATGGTCTAGAGAATAGTATTTTGCCACGCGTTAGGATGTTCTGAATATAGACATGTGATAACCAGAGTGGTAAGAGTCAAGACATTCTCCTTCTTAAAGGAGAGTCCAATGACTGTAAAGCAAAGAGAACATCAGTTAAAACACTGAATGCCAGAGGAAAAAAGAACGGAGCTTTTTCAAATATATTTAAATGTAAGCAATACCTTTCAACCACCTTCAGTACCAGCCCCAGGTCAGGTCTCCAGCTCAAAGAAAGAGTACAGTCCAGGCATATAGGTTGGGCTGTTCCGATTCGTTTAAATATAACTGCAAGTTTTGCCAAGACTTTCACAATTCTCAAGATATATCAAATAAACTGCACAAATACCAATTTTAGGTGACTTATTTGGATGCAGTATATTCAGTAAAGTAATTTAAAACCCATCTTATGAAATGATGTCATGAAATAATCCAATGATAGCTATCACTCATTTTATTTTACCATATAAAATATTTAATATTTTCTGCTTTTAACAGGAATAATATTATCCTAGCTTCTGGACTGATTTTATTTTTAGCAGAATATACCCCTCTATTTTATTAAATACATATGAAAAGTTAGAACATAGTTCATCTCATTAGGAGATACACTTCCAATCACATTTAACTTTATGTTTAAAAAACAATCAAAATTGGTAACATTTTAATGCAATTTTGATCAGTTGGGTGACAGTTCAATCCATAAGCAATTTTTTAAAGCGTGGAGAACCTTAAGGTCACAAGAATAAAAGATATTTTTAAATGTATTACAAATACATATGTAATATATTTTAATGTGTGATAGGATGATCAATAAAATACCTTCAAATTTTAAAAGTATATTAAATTATATTAAAGGTTTATGGAGGAAGTAGAGAAGAAATATAAATTCAAGGAGAAAAAGGAAAAATGTAAAATTTCTCAACAGCAAAGAAGAGCTTATTCATATATTTTAAATGGGATGGTGATGAGCATGAAACCTTTATGAGCTCCAGATTCTCATTAATATTTTAAGATTGATAGTTGTATGTTTAAATGTCAATATTTGCAGTAAAATGAAAATTACATCTCTTGTAATTATTGAAACTTATGGTGAAAACTTTTACCTGTGAACTTAAAAATATGTGACAGGTATATTGTTTGAGATTCTTTCTTGAGATGTGCGTGCAAACAGAAATTTGAAGAGACCGCGGAGCTACAGGAAGGCCTCAGCTGCACAGACAGGAGGCGCTATATTCTCCCTCCTGGCCCTACCCTCTCCTTCTTCCCATGCAAGGCCAAATTGACAAGGGCACTCTGTGTCTGCCTGAGCAGCCTCCAAGCAGTCTGCACATAGAAATGCTCTTTTCTCTTTAGTCAACTGCCTGTTAATAATAATAAAAAACACATAACACATCAGTTAGCTATTGCCACAGTTGTATTGCACGAAAAACAACCAGAAAACCTCAGTGGCAGACAATGAAAATGTTTCTTCCAGGTCATGAGCCCTTGGGTTGGCTGGGCAGTTCTGTGAGTCGTCTCCAGGCACTGTTGGCCTCTGCTGGGCCCTCATGCACCGGCAGTCACTGGGATGGCTTGTCTCTGCTCTGCGTGACCTCTCATTCTCCAGGAGAAATTTCTTATTCTCATTCTCCCGGAGAAATAGCTCCCAGGAGCTAATTCTCCAGGAAGCCAGTTTGTGCTTATTATGCTGGCAGCCGAGCAGCCTTCTGAGAGAGAAAAGAATGCAAAGCTGCTTGAAGGCCTCGCTCAGCACTGGCATTCCATCACTTCTACATCCTGCGGGCCAAAGCGAGTCACAGGGTCTCCCAGATCCAAGGAGGGGCAGTAGTCTCCGCCTCTTAATGGGAGGAGGTATATAGTCAGTGCAAAGGGGCATAGATATGGGAAAACAGAGGGAATTGGGCCCCTGTGTGCAATGAATCCACCACAAACAGTAACAGCTACCATGACTTAGGTCCTTGTAATGAGCCAGACACTGCGATTAGAAACTTTTTTTTTTTTTAAAGATGGAGTCTTGCTCTGTTGCCCAGGCTGGAGTGCAGTGGCGTGACCTCGGCTCACTGCAACCTCTGCCTCCCAGGTTGAAGCAATTCTCTGCCTCAGCCTCCTGAGTAGCTGGGATTACAGGCACATGCCACCACACCTGGCTAATTTTTGTATTTTTAGTAGAGGTGGTGTTTCACCATGTTGGCCAGGCTGGTCTTGAACTCCTGACTTCATGATCCCCCCCACCTTGGCCTCCCAAAGTGCTGGGATTACAGCTATGAGCCACCGTGCCTGGCTGATTAGCAACTTTAAATGTGTGAATGCTTTTGTTCCTCAAAAAGGTGGCTAATCTATGTGTACCCTGTTTTTTATTCCTGCTCCTCCTTTGCTCTCACAGGTACCCTGAGAGCCACTTCCTTTCCTTTAGTGGGACTGAAATACAGACTTGAGGAAGCTCTAGGCCGCAGTAACCAAAAGAAAGTTAGGATGGCAGAGCAGACGTTCTGCCCCTCAAATCAAGCAGGGCTGGGGCTGGCGGGCAGAAGAGAAGGCACACGGGAGGGAGACGCAGAGGGACTGCGAGGGCTCAGAGTCGGGGATAGAAGGGCCTCCTGTCTTTAAAATGAGGAATTGGGGGATGGGGCCTCTACCCACTCCCTCAAGGGTATGTCCCATTTGTCTGTTTCATTTAGCCAATATGAAGCCTGTATTGATACCTTGCTGACATCTAAATGACTCCTCCTCCTCCTGAGTCTGAGCACTCATTGAAAGGAGTGTGATGGCTTGAGTCTGCTGAAGAAATAGGCAGCCATGTCATGACACTTCTTTCCTGAGGGATCTCCAGGACACCCCGTTACTTGTGTGGGGCTGAGGCTCTGGGCAGGAGGGGGCTGAAAGGCCAAAGCTTTATGGCCTTTGGTCTCTGCCCCCACAGAGATTCCTCTGTGAGAAGATGCCTATCAAAGAGGGTGAGGCTTCCTCACAGCCATGGGGAGGTTACCTGATTCGGGAAGAAGGGGCAATGAAGCATGAACTTGAAGATTGCTTACTTGAGGTGGGCCGGCCTCGCCGACAAACCATCATCTTCCTGAAGACAAGGAGGTGTTGGTGAGTTGGTGGCGTGGGTGTACTGGTTTATTTATTTCCCTGGCTCTCCGCATTGTGTTTTTGAGACCTTCAGAGTCTCAGTATGACCCTGTCACTCTCACGTTGTCTTGGCCTCCGTGGTATGTAAATAAAATCAGCATAGGATATTCTTAACCTTGAGGATGTCCTAAGAGCTTTGGTTCCCCCAGCAACAGATCTTGAGATCAGGATTCTAATGCAGGTGGTTTACTTGGGAGATGAACCGAGGAAACACCAGAGGAGAGTGGGGAGGTGGTGCGGGGAAGGAGGGAAGCCAGTACAAGATGCATTTTCAAGGCTCTTACCACTGTGGGCAGCTGAGGTTTCATCTCTCAGGGGAACTCTCGGTGCCCGTGTAGAACACACGCCTTGGAGTAATTCCACTCAAAGGGTGAGGGCGCTGCCATAGTTATCCCCCAGCTCCCATTGGTGCAGCAATAAGGCGCTAGCCGTGGGCATGCCTGTGGCACAGCCGGCTCTGCTGGCTGGTAGAAGCCTTTAGGCAAACAGACATAGGGGCTGGCCACCGAAAAGGGCCGACACAAGTGGAGATGATACAAAGTGAAGGGAAGTGGGTAAGGCATGCTCCATAGAAGTCTTTTGTGATTCACTCCCTGCAAGGTACCTTGGTTAAGCTGCAGGGGTGTCAACATCTATAGGAGCAGGAGCATCCAGCAGAGGAAAACCCATGGCAACACCTGGAGAACGGTGCCGTCATGACACAGGCAGACAGTCAAGGCCCAGCGCAGCTGGCTCCTGCTGTGTCCCCTCACGCTGCGTTTGGCCTGTCCTCAGTCTCCTGGCCGACCACAGCCGCACAGAGCCTCTGCCTCCACTTCGCTCCATTTGATTGTCTCCTCCCCTCTCCTCCTTGCCTGGCTCCACCCAATCCTTAAAGCGTCAGGTCAGGTCCCACCTTTTTTCTCAGGTCTTTTCTTTCATTACCTATACTTCAGGCCATGACTTGTCCCACCCCTCATGCCCTGTTGTCACGGTCTTGCCTTTGTCATATGATTTATTGCACTGTGTTTTCATGTAACTGTGTGTGTGTGGGTCTGGTTGCCTCCACTTGATAACATTATGTGAATTCATGCATCTGTTTCATTGGCCTGGATGGTCAGGACAAGGCTGTGTGTATAATAGATGCTTTTTCCTCCCAATTTGGGGTGACGTATTAAGCAAGATACTGGCTTGGCTACTAAGAGAGGTCAAAATAACAATGGCTTAAACCAAATAGACATTTTAATTCTCTGTTATTAAAGATAAGTCAGTTTTATAGTTACAGATGTGTTTTAGCTGGTGGGTGGCCCAGGGCAGCTCTCCCACATAAGGGTAACCATGGACCCAAGGTTGTTTCATTGTTGTCTTGTCGAGCTGATGGTTTTGTCAGCATGGTCAAACTGACTTGTTTCTGTGATTGTGGCATCGACACTTGGACAGGAGGAAAGAAGTGAAGAACAGGCAGCTTCCTTGTTAAGAATGTGGTTTGGAAGTCAGTTGCACAAATCATTTCTCTGCTAGACTTTGGTCCAATGGCCACACGTAGCTCAAGGGAGCCTGGGAAATGTTGTGTCTCGCTTTGTGGCTAAAATTCTGAAAGGAAGAATAGAAGAGTGGATGTCGAGAGGCAGCCCTGTGACACAGAGGGCTGACAAATCCGTTCACTTTGAATAACGTATGCCATTGCAGCAGGTCTGAACAGTTAAAATATTAACACATCCCATTTACCTATTCCTATATTTCTCACAAACACAATTAGTAATTTCCTTATTCTCAGATACCACATGTAGTGGAATAACATTTGAAATTTTAATTGAAGTATCTTCATTCTTGCTAATTCATCTTGATCTATGGTCTTTCCTTCACTAAAATTAGACCGTGAGGCTGGGGCTTATCTCCTCAGGAGCGAGCTGAAATGTGGAGATAGAAATGAGCCAGTGCTCAGCTTTGAGTTTTGAAACAGACTTCTGAAGCCCACGGCAGATGCAGTAACTTTGAGAGATAAGACTTTTAAAGTTCTAGAGAGCTTGAATACCAGAAGCCCAAAGTGTATGCCCTAACCAATAATTTTGAAGGAGTACATAATAATAAAAGGAATTATTTTAAGACCCGTAGGAGGGTGAGGAGGAGAGAATAGCTAGAGGGGGGCAGTAGAGGAAAGTGCGGGGGTTGGCTCTCTTTCTTCCCCACCCCAGGCAGACTCCTGGTTTGGGGGAGACCCAGAGGTGGGGTCATCAGACTGGGTGGTGGAGCCAGACCGCCTGGCTTGAATCCCAGTTTCGCCATTTATTAGCCTTGTGACTCGGGCAACTTGTCTCTGTGTTTGAATTTCCTATTATTTAAGATGGAGATGGCAACAATAATAATATCTACTCTATGTTGTTATTGTGAGGGTTCGGTGAGTGAGTACATGTAAAACACTTAGCAGAGCCTGGTACATAATAATCACCAAATAAATTTATTGTTATTATTAATACCTGAGAGGAGGGATCTGTATAGAGCTTCACTTTGTCTCTAATTTTAAAAATATCTAATATTTAACATTTCTTCCACTTTTTTTTTGAGACAGAGTTTCATGCTTGTTGCCCAGGCTGGAGTGCAATGGCATGATCTTGGCTCACCACAACCTCCACCTCCCTCCCGGGTTCTAGCGATTCTCCGGCCTCAGTCTCCCGAGTAGCTGGGACTACAGGCATGCACCACCATGTCTGTCTAATTTTATATTTCAGTAGAGATGGGGTTTCTCCATGTTGGTCAGGCTGGTCTTGAACTCCTGACCTTAGGTGATCCACCCAGCTTGGCCTCCCAAAGTGCTGGGATCATAGGCGTGAGCCACTGCGTCCCGCCCCACATTTGTTTTTAGTTACATGAGATTCAGACTTTTTACATTTGGAAGTTTAAAATTTTATTAAGTAATACTACTAAATCCTCTTTCATTATACAAAGAAGCACTGAGAGTGAAGAAATTTTACAAACCCTGAATACATTGCATGAGATCCAAAATCTGTAAATCATGTTGATGTTATGCTTTGTAGAAATTCTAGACATAATTTCAAAAAGATCAAGTGAATTATTCGAAGATAAACCTGATTATTATAAGCAGTCACAGCATCGCTGTCGCCTGCCATTAACAGGATTTGCAGGTAGAATACACATGCGATCCGTGCATCTGTGGATACCTGCAGGTTTATTGGACTCAAAGATTATGAGGCAACTATATCCTGATAAAACTTGGAGGAACCTCACATTGAGGAGAATGTTTCACAAGCATAGAGCCAATACAGACAATTTGAAAAGGACTGGCTTCATGCTGTCATGAAATTGCAGTTGAGTGTGGGGAACACTTGAGTGGGCTTGAGGGAAATGGCTTATGGGACAATCCCAGGGCCTTACCTGGATTGACTCACCCTTCTTGGCAGTAACGTCATTCCTTTCCTCTGTGCTACACACATTCATGTGCAAGCACAAACACGTCCCACACTCCAGCAGGAAGCATGGTTCCCCCAAGTGCAGCTGCTTACAGGAAGCACGGTTCCCCCAAGTGCAGCTGCTTAGGTTGCCATAGCAACCCTTGTCGCCAAGTTCCCAGCTGAACAAGTTTCACAGGACACCAAAATGTTTTCTTGCACTGCTCTCCCAGAATTGGGCTGAGATGGATCCAAGAATGGCCCACAGTGAGGGCAGTGGGAAAGGCCCCCAAAAGACACCAGAGTGACGTCAAGTGTGACCGCAGGGAAGGAAGACTGCCAATGCACTTGGAGTGACTTACCCGAGAAGGGTGAAATTACACATCCAGCCCCTGTCAGGACACCCTGCGGGACTCATGGTTCAAGGAGGTAAGGACGGCTCTGTGCAGAACCATGGCTGCCAGTACCCAAGTTCCAGCCTGCAAATAGGTGCTGCCTTTCAGCCTTATGGGTGGAGGGCTTGAGCTGAACAGAAAACCCCTGTCTGGTTCTAAAAAACAAAGCAAGCTAAACAAACAAAACAAAAACTCTCTAATAAAGTTCATGGTCAAAACAGAGGAACGCTCCTTATGCCTTGTCTCAAGGTTTCTTTGCTGCCAGTTGCCTGTAACTGATCTAAACCAACAGGCAGCCCCTCGATTCTTACCACATTCATTCTGTGAACTGGACCCTGGGTGTGGGGGCTTGGCACAGGAACTAGAACAACGTAAAGGAGTTCACTGGGAGGTCATGCATTTCATGGCCTCCTTACACCATAATCAAAACTATTTAGGCCTCTTTAGGGCTGGTCAGTACCATCTAAGAGGCTATAGTTTTGAGATAAGAAAAGCTCTTTGAGTTCCACAAAGTCCTTTCCCTCAGCAGTGTCTTATTTGGACCTAGTGACAAGTTGGCAAGAGTGCAGGAGTAGGGAAGGCCTTCTTAAATCTGCTTGAAAACTTCTTAAATCTCTGAAAACTTTGGGATAAAGCCTAAGTGATATCTCAGGAAAAGTTATACTTTTATTAGAAAACTTAAAAATGTTTTAAATAAATGAAGTGAGCTTTCTATTTAGGAAGCCAAAATATAGCAAGATAAACAAAGGTTTTGAGACATAGAATTCAGATTTTGGCTCTGCTATTTATATGGCTAAAAGACTTTTGGGCAGGTTAATTCCCCTTTTAAACCTAAGCTTCCTTAACTGTGAAATGAATACAATAATAAAAGTGTCTATCTTCATACAGTAATTGAAGAATCAAATGAGATACTATATGCAAAAGTGCTTGGTTAAATGGCATAAAATATTAAGGATGTTTATTGACATGGAAAGATAAAGTGTATACACATAATCCCATTTTTGTATAAAAGAACAGTATGCATTGGAAATTTGTACAAATACGTAGCAACATATCTATGGCAGTATTTCTCAAACTTCATTTTGTTAGGTTTTTTTCCTTCAAAAAGCCTTTTTACACCATTTTTCCTAATGTTATTCTCCAATGAATTTTTTTTTTTTTTTTTTTTTTGAGACAAGGTCTTGCTCTGTCACCAGGCTGGAGTGCAGTGACGTGATCTCAGCTCACTGCAACCTCTGCATCCCAGGTTCAAGCGATTCTCCTGCCTCAGCCTCCCGAGTCGCTGGACTACAGGCATGTGCCACCACACCCAGCTAATTTTTATATTTTTAGTAGAGGCTGGTTTCACCTTGTTGGCGAGGCTGGTCTTGAACTCCTGACCTTGTGATCTGCCCACCTTGGCCTCCCAAAGTGCTGGGATTACAGGCGTGAGCCATCACGCTCAGCTTCTCCAGTGAAATTTTTACCACCAATATTCTGTATATCTATCTGCTTATGTACTGCATGAACATCTGTGCTTTATATACATAAGAAGTAATTGTTTTCTCCCCATGGGGACCAATTTTTGTCTCTTGGGGCTGTGCCGCCTCCACTGAGAATGTGTGCTCTATGGGCACTGGGAATAGAGCCGACTGTGTGCTTCTCTTGCCTTTGCTTTACTTTCTCTTCTTCTTTTGATTGTTCTCGTCCTCCTTTTTCTTCTTCCTTGGGTTAATTCCAAGTAACCTATATTCCTTGTGTAATTTAAAATACTGTAGTGATTTCAAAAAATAAAGATAGGTGATAAGTGTACTGGACAATTCAGACCCCTTCTTTAAGTGTTGCAAGTTAACTCAGTTTAAAAGTGCCGAGTACCTGAATCAAACTGTCTGGATTTGAGTCCTGATCCCATCTTACGCTGTGTGACCTGGAATGTGGGGCTTAACCTCTCTAAGCTTCAGTTCACTCTTTTGTAAAACAGTGATACCTGCAGTATACCTCCCTAAAAGTGGCTGTTACCACTTTATTCATGCCAAGATAGTGGGTGCAAACATATTCTAAGGCAGAAAGTGCACATAACTGAGGCCTTCTGGCTAAACTGCCTTAACCTACAGGATGCTCTAATGGAGAGAATTTTAGACATCACGGCAGAAAAGGAGACCTGTCATGTCTGCATCAAACCATGTAGGCGTTTATTTTCCTACGACTCTTCCATCCTTCCTCAACCTTAATTAAAAACCTCATTTCTCTATTACCATAACAATGAGTGAAACAACAGCTGATTTGTTTCGCCAAATTAATTCTCCTTTTGGGAACCTGGGAGAACATTATTTATCAGAGCAGCAGGCAGAGATTTAAAAATGGAAACATTTTTCCAATTTGTACGCCAAATTCAGAAAGTAACGGGATGAGTATTTCAAGGTTTGAAGGCATCTTGGAGATTTGTTCACTGCTGTGTCACCAGCACTCAGGACAATGCTGTCACATGGAAGACCCACAGAAATCACCTGTTGAATGGATGAATGAAATTAGTGTCATGAGGATCACACTTTTCATGAGTTTTTGCTGTTGCTTACACAAAGTACGGTATTTACAAGCTGGAGCAGGAAATGGATTTGTTTTGACATTCCATTACATGTTTCATGTATTTTCTCCTGTTGGCAATTAAGAAAGAATAGGCTTACTTTTTCATGCACAGTCAAAATGAGCAAACTCCTCTAAATCATTCTATTTGCCTGTGATGAAATGTTATTTGCAATGTAGGTTCTGAAGTTCCTCTTTTTTCCTGAGGAAACATGACTGTGTCATGTGATATGACCTGAGGAATAAACAGGCATGGGATGGTGAACTCACTAAATACTTTTAAACTTAAGTAAATATTGTGATGGTTTAGGGGACTTCCTCATATATTAATTTTATCCCTTAAAGGATTAAGAAAATTTACCCCAACCTCCAGGTTTTACCCAGAGTGAGAGAGGACTAGAAGCTTCTAACATCTCACAATTTCATCTTCATTTCTCATTTTTGTATATTTTAAGAGCTATTCTGAAGAATCATTGAATGGAAATGAAGTAAAAATGTATACCATCAATGAAGAAACTTTTACAGCATGGGAGCCAACACCTACTCACTTCCTATTGTTAGCCAGAATCTCCAGAGAAGGAAAGAATGATGGGGGTGGGGTGGGGACCAGCTGCAATGCCTACTTTTCCGTGTGTCATCTCTGATGGATAGAGTCAGTAATTCTTATATTTTTTCTACTAGATCTTCCTGAGCCGGAAATTTCTGCAACCAGCGATGGTTGGGTCTTTGCTTCAGGCACTCTTAGGGTGTGATTTAGGAACTATTTTCAGTTCTAATGGGGTAATTTAGCACCCAGTCCCCCAAATCATGTGATCTGCAGTTCCATGTTGAAGAATTAGAGACTTTCACAGCTGAAAGTTAAGTAAAAACCAGACAAAACCCCTGAGATTCTTTAATCCAGCCGTATTCAAACTTTTGTAAAGCAGCAGAACCTGTTGTTAAAATGAAAGTTTACCTGCAATTGGTAGCAGATAATGTTGATGCCCCAACCAGGGCCCATCAAATCCCCTTGCCAGGGCTTAGGTGCTTTTTTATTTTCAGTGGCCAGCACTTGCAGCTGGGCTAGTAGAGCTTACTTTGCCCACACCAGTGGAAAGCTGGAAAGGTCTGGGAATGTACAGCCCTCTGGAGTGGCCCTGAGCCAATGATTCATCAGTGCAGGAAGATGAGAGCACAATTCTCTTGTCTCTGGGTCAGGACAACTCTGAGATGTAACTTACACTCCAGAGCTCCCCATGGGATCAGGCAGAGGCCACTCCAGAGGGACTCTGCCCGAGATAACACCCCTGCTTGTCTTGTTCCTCTTCCCAGTCTTGCTTCTCCATCTTCCTTGTATGTCTCCCCTGGGAGTATTTCCTTACTAAATGACTAGCACACACCAGTCGTCATCTCAGGGTATCTTCTGGGGAGCCCAACCTGAGCCAGAGCCTGATACGAAAGTGGAGTGTGGGAGGGAAGTCTGCAGACCACTATTGTGTCCGTCCTTTCTCAATTTCTCACTTTCTCTCTTGAAGAGAAAAATCAAGACCAGGGAGGTAAATGAGAGGTTGGGGGAAATCTTAACATTATAAGGGCTCAGGGTAGAAAGGGCTCCTCCAAGCCCAGAAAAACACTTTATTATTCCAGGAAGTTTGTTCATGACACTAGATGCTGCCAGCTCTGATGCCGTATCACTTCTGCCATCCTGGAGGTCAACTGTAGCTTCAGTTCATTGTTCCCAGTACCCTGATTATACTTTGATGCCTTCTTATTTTGAGTCCCTACATCTCCCTCCACCTGAAGGCTTTCTCGGCCACAGAAGTTACTTGCCAGCACACGAAGAGAGTGGACGTTCTGAGAGTTAATTCTCCCAAGATTAATCCTTAACCCAGGTGGATGAATATCTCACCCTCTTCCTTGCTTGGTGGCTCAGCTTTAACTGTGTTCTACACTGTCTCGCTGAGGATTCCTGGCCAGATTGAGTTCAGGTGCCTGCAGTGGTAACCTGCCCATTAGCCATGCTTTCTAGACTTTTCTTCCCTTCCTGCCTCTTTTCCCTACTCCCTCACTATGCTTCCTTGGATAATTGTCCAACCAAAGTACCCTCCCCTGGTCTTTGCCTCATGGTCAGCTTTTGGTAGAAGCGAAAGCAAGACCTCCAGTTTGGAGTTGGCACAGCCCAAGACTGAAATCGAGGTCAAGCCCTAAGGATAAGGTTTTTATCAGAAGAAGGCTGTATTTGGTTGAACATGTGAGCAGCAAGGCTAATTCCTGATGCTATCAGTGGGTGGGCTGGGGTTCCTAACATTCCCCAGCCTGGATCAGGTCTCGCTCTGGAGCTGGTGATGAGACCTGAAGGCCCCATGCTAAGCAGAGCTGGAAAGGCAGGAGAGGTAATGGGTGGCACCCATGTACACCAGAATGCAGGCTTTTCAAAAGGGTGGGCAGCTGGATGGATAGCCTTCCCAGATGAGGAGCGGAGGGAGCACTGCAGCTAGAGCTGTGGAGTTCCATAGCCTCCCAGATGAGGAGCGGAGGGAGCATTGCAGCTAGAGCTGTGGAGTTCCATAGCCTCCCAGATGAGGAGTGGAGGGAGCACTGGAGCTGGAGCTGTGGAGTTCCATAGCCTCCCAGATGAGGAG
>NW_016107444.1:3852023-3894755 GCF_001604975.1 Cebus imitator
GGAGGGAGCACTGCAGCTAGAGCTGTGGAGTTCCAGATCAAGAGCAGATGATCTAAGGAGGTGTTGTAAAGAGGCAGGGAAACCTTTACCTGCTGAATTTGACTTTTTGTCTTTATTGATGGCAAGTCATTCCTCTATGGGCTCTGGAAAACTTCTTCTGCACAGGTCAATATCTAAGTATTTAACAACCAGTGAGACCAACAAAAAGGACCCTTGTGTGATTGGCCAGAAGCCCTATGAGTGCACCTTTCTGGGCACCAGTCCTGCTTAAAGTACAAAGGGGTAGCTTTCCAACATAAGGTCAGTGTTATTTATCCACTACCTAGTGGAAAAATTTCAGTGGGATAAAGCTTTCTGGATGCATGAGAAGTCACCATCTCTCTCTTCTGCAAATTATCAGCATGATTGCAGAAACAAGCTCACATTATCTGGCTTTGTTACACTCTTTTGGAATCTCCACACTCAGACCCATGAGAATGGAGCATGGGAGAGCTGAGGAGGAGGAGGAGCTCCAACTTGGAATCTACAGTGTCCCATGTGAAAACTGTGAGATCTGGTTTCCTTAAATTTCTCCATATTCTCATTTGACACTGTGTGTGTGTGTGTGTGTGTGTACATCAGTCAGGACTAGGGCAAGTGTCTAGTTTGCAAAATCTAACTAGGCACTCCTCAGATTCGCACAGACTGGGGAGTGATTTTGCACGCTAGACTCTCAGCTTGCCTCTCCCTAATCCTGGCAGGGATTAGGTCTCCTTTGACGTGCGTGTGTGTTTGTGTGTGTGTGTGTGTGTGTGTGTGTGTGTGTGTGAGAGAGAGAGAGAGAGAGAGAGAGAGAGAGAGACAGACAGACAGACAGACGGACAGAGAATATGAGACAGAAAGAGTATGGTGATGAGGTCTTCCTACTCTAACAAGAATACTTGTTGCTATCATTTGTGGAGCATTTACTATGGACCTGACACTGTCTGAAGTGCTTTTCTGATATTATTTCCATTAGCCCTCAACAACAACTTTATTTGGTGGATATTATTCCTCTTTAACAGATATGAAAACTAAGGCTCAGCTAGAGAGAGATCTATTTGCTGCCAGATTCTGAGCACACTTAACCTCCAAAGCACACAGACCCATAGCACTTCGTTTCCACAAAGGTCTAAGTCCTCAGATGATGTATAACCCACCTGCCTCTCTTTAAGGAGAAGCAGAATGCCAGATTATAAACTAATATAACAGATCAGTAAAGAGTGGATGATTTTATTTCAAACGGATTCTCCAGTTTATGGAGTAATTCCCATGAGAGGGACTTTTCCTTGTGTTTCCATGGGACTTTATTTCTATCTCCCCTATCACTTATTTAAAACACTGGAAATAATTTTTATAAATGGACCTGTTTTGAGAGGTGTAGAATCCTTCACTATTTCTCCTCAAGTCTTCAAGCCTTCCTTCCACGCAGGGTTTATCATCCCCATTTTGCAGATGAGAGAGAGAGAGAGAGGCACAGAGAAAGGAAAGGCTCAGAGCAGTAAATGGGGAAATCTGCACCTAGAGCACAGAGCCTACACCCCCGCCTGGGCATCCACGGACTCTTCCAGGCTGCCTTTCCTAACCTAGAAACTTCATTTGCAGAAGTTCCCGGAAAGTCTGCATGGCCAGCATAGAGTAGCTGCCTGCTTCTCTTAACTCCTCAAGGGGTGATTTTTCTAGTGCCCAAAGGGCACTTGTTTCTAGCTCAGCTTCACACGGGCTTCCACCTATTCAGAAAGCTGTGAGAAAAGGCTGGGATGAAGCATGATTTTAGGCAGCTCATTGGTTCTCTCCGTGCCTATCTGCAGGAGAAAGCAAGGCTTTAGAGGCCAGCCGTGGGTCACCCAGGAATCTTGATGTGTCTCTGCCTAGGAAAATCACAGGGCTGCAGCTGGTGCCTGAAATTCTCACGTGGCTTTGAGAGCTGTTCCCCATCATTGCATGTGTTGTCATGGCTTTCTTCCATGGGCTGGTTTATGTCCTCACTGGTGCCCTGTGCTCCAGGCAGCCATTGTTTTAGCCACTGCTAAAAGAGTGTGCAAATTCTGCCCCTAATAAGCACACAGCTTGCTCACAAAGGCTTGAGAGCAGCCTCATTGAAAAAGAAACTAGTGTTCTAGATTCATCCATGTCTCTACAAAGGACACGAACTCATCGTTTTTTGTGGCTATATAGTATTCCATGGTGTATATGTGCATTTCTTATTATCGGAACACAACATTTTCTTTGTCCAGTCTATCATTGATGGGCGTTTGGGATGGTTCCAGTTCTTTGCTATCGTAAACAGTGCCACAACAAACATATGTGTGCATGTGTCCTTATAATAGAACGATTTATAATCCTTTTGGTATGTCCCATTGCTGGGTCAAATGGAATTTCTATTTCTAGATCTTTGAGGAATCACCACAATCCATAATGGTTGGACTAATTTACACTCCCACCAACAGTGTAAAAGCATTCCTGTTTCTCCACATCCTCTCCAGCATCTGTTGTCTCCAGAGTTTTTAATGATCGCCGTTCTAACTGGCATAATCAGCAAACTGACACAAGAACAGAAAACCAAACACCGCATGTTTTCACTCATAGGCGGTGATGAACAATGAGAACACATGGGCCCAGGGAAGGGAACAACACTCACTGGGCTAAGTGGAGGGGGTCTGGGAGGATGGGGAGGGATAACACCATGGAAAAATGCCCGATGCAGGTGACGGGACGGCGGGTGGGGGTAGGGGCGGATGGAGACAGCAAGCCACCACGGCGTGTAAGTACCTGTGCAACAGTCCTGCAGGATGCAGGATGTGCACATGTACCCCAGAGCCCAAAGTACAATAAAAGATAAAATAAAACAACAACAAAAAAGAAACTAGATTTGAGTAGGGACAAATGTTGTAAATAATGGCACCTTCTCTCCTGTGAAATGAATCTGCCCAAGCACCAGGTAGGCCAGAGCAGGTGTCATGATTACTCTTAAAGAAGCTTTGTGATCACCTGCAAGTCAGGGGCAGTCCGCTCATTGGTAGACCGTGACTTTCATTAAGGCTTAATGTAATAAATGGCCATCTGTGGAACGTCTTGGTATTTTATAAGATTACTCACAAAGACATGCTCCACAGACTTTATGTATTCTTATTTTGTGTCTATTTTTCTATACTCAGCCTCATTCCACAGTGGGATTGAGTTAACATACAAAAGAAACATACAGTAAAATTGTAAACTATAGCTTAGAGTTAAAAATTCAGGTCTAAAGAATGTAAACAATCACCTCTCTTGCTTTTTCTTTCTTTCCTATTTTTTGGGGGTCTCTGAAAGTGAGCTTAATTTTTATTTTGGACAATCAGGGTATAAACAAAATAGATAGGCGGCAAGGCCAACAAGACCTAATAAGAAGTCAGGAATAGGAAGGAAAGAAATTAAATATGGAGGCCATCAGTGTCTCCATGTACGTGCTGGAATCGGGCCTCAATTCTGGCTCTGAACTCTGTAATAGCCCAACTGGAAAGGGAAAAAGAGTCAGTCACACATTTCTTATTATCAGAACACAATATGTCTGTTTTATAGGAGGGTAAAGATTTTGGTACTTGAATCTAAAAGAAATTTCTCAGGTATAAGATTCCAGAGGTATTCACTGCTGGAGTGGGCAGTAGCTTCCCAGAGCAATTCTTTGGAGGCCAATGGAGGATAGGGGGTGGGAGCTGGGGACAAGATCAGCTTTCTGGAGACTGATTTCATTCAAATATGTCAGAAACCCTGGGGAAATTCCAGCTTGCTTCCATAAATGCCTCTTGTTCTGGTGGGGGGGGGGGCTGGGCATCTCCAACTGGCTGTTCTCTGAGAAGGACCTGGGAGGGAAGGGTCATGCTTACGCATAAAAGTGGGTCCTTGGAAATGGAAGAGGTTCTGAACCAGCATGGGCTGCTGTTTTCATGCCCAAACCCAGAAATGCCACAGGTACAAAAAGGAAGTGGCTGGATTTCAGGAACCAACACAGACACTAGGAGAAAACCCTGACACAAGGAAGGTGGAAGGGTCCTCATGTGGGGTGACAGTGTCAGGGCTGGGGCCACAGGTGCCTTTCCAGAAGTTCTCTTTTTCTCCCACATTTTCTGGGTGGAAGATTGCCCACTGGGTCCGTCTCCCACAGGGCAGGAAGGGATCCTGCCAGAGGGAGATTCTGGAGTGACATCAGAGCAGTGGATGGTAACCTGACAGGTGGTTTAGCCAGCCTCACTCCCACAGCCCAGCCCTGAGGGCTGTGCATTTCAGCAGAGGGTAGTCCTGTCTGGGAGGCAAGCTTGCCTGGGGGTTGAGCCCCAAGTGTGCTGTACAGACGCTGCCCTGCAGAGGTGCCCTGGGGGAGCACTGGTGAGTGTTGTCCATTCGCAGCCAGGCGGCAGTTCAGGCTGTCAGCTGACAGTCCCAAGCGGGGCAGGGGAGGTACTGTCAGGGAGACATCGAGAGGAGTGCGTGTGCTCTTAAGACACCGACAAAAGAGCGGCTTGTGCAGGAGGACAGAAATAATGGAACAAACGGAATAATAATTTAAACATCATAAATATCCTCAGGGAGATCAGGAGGTAGGAATAAGCAGTTATAACGAAAACTAACTGGAGGTAACAGACACAAACGTAGAATCGTTAAAATAGAGCCCTCAGTGGACGGGTGGAAGAACACAGGGAATTCAGCAGCAGCACAAATGAGCAAGACAGACATGGGGCATTCATCTCACAGAAGATACCAGAAAGGCGTGGAGATGGGAGAGAATGAGAGAAAACAACGTGGGGGGTAGAATCGGAGGTGTTGACTTTTTTTTCTAAAACTCCCAGCAAGAGGGAAATGAGTCTATGGAGGGGAGAGAATAAATATTTGAGGAACTAATGACTGGGGATTTTCGAGATTTAATGACATAATTGAGGCGTCTGATTAGATGTGTGCATGGTGCACTAAATAGGACAGAGTTAGACACACACACGCCCTTAGATGTGTTATATTGACATTTAAACACATCAAAGACAGAGAAGTTTCCAGAGGCAGAAAGCAGATCCATACAAGAGAGTCCATTTAAAATAGATACTAAACTTCTCAATGACCATCTGGAAATCAGGAAGACAATGAAGTGATGCCTGCAGAGTGTGGAAGGAAAATACCAGCACATCTAGAATATATATATATATATGTATAGTCATTTAAATGTGAAAGAAAAAAAGGCATTCCCAGAGATACAAAGTCACAGACACATCCCATGTAAAGTCCCTTCCTGAAAAGACCTGAGAAGGGGTGTCCAGGGGGAAGCCAGGAGATGTGGGCAGCGGAGCGGGTAAAGCTGAAGAAATGGCCTGGTACAGTTTATGGCTACCTAGGTAAGGACTGACCTGAACACTTGTCTGTAATGTCGCGGACCTGCGATGCCAGACCACACCAGCATTGCAGGGGTGTTGGTGTGGGCTGGAAAACGGGGAGAGATCGGAGGGAGGTGGGAGGATGGTAAGTTGCTGTCTTATTCCAGTGGAAGATGAGCGTGTGGACATATATGTCCATGGAGAGCTCACGAATTGCAGCCTTAGGCCGTAGACACCTTCCACTCCCCAGTCTTTCACAAACGACCTGAAGAAGGTAGGCTTTCTTGACAAACTCCAGCCATTATGGACTGCTTGTGTCTCCTTCAAATTCGTATGTTGAAATCCTAACCCTCAATGCAATGGTTTTAGGAGGGTTGGCTGTGGGAGCTATTAGGTCATGAGGGCAGAGCCCTTATGAATAAGATTAGTTAGAAAAGACATGAGTGCTTGCTCTCCCTCTCTGCTCTCTGCCATGCCAGTATACAGTGAGAGGATGGCCATTTGCAAGCCAAGAAGGAGGTCCTCACCAGACACCAGGTCCTCACCAGACAGCAGACCCTCACCAGACACCAGATCTGCCGGCACCTTGGTCTTGGACTTCCTAGCTTCAAAACTGTGGGAAATAAATGGTTGTTGTTTAAGCCACCCAGTCTATGGTAATTTGGGGTACAGTGGCCCAAATGGGCCAAGACACCAGCCATAACAAGCCGCCATTGCGCTCTTCCTCCTCCTCAACAACAGTGGCTTTGAATCATGCTCCTTAAGTAAGGAAGACTCCAGGAAAAATCCATGGATTCCCTGGAACTGGGGCTGGGAAAGTCTGTTTCGTGACCCTTTGGATTCTGATGCTTTGATTAGGTGAGGGCGGGGCCCCCCCTGCTTTGCCTCCTTTGCATCCATTCCCAGGAAGCTTAGAGCTTAGTTGTCTGGCTGGATGCAGTCCCTCAGCTTGGCTTCATTTTTCTGGAGTTGTTTTTCCTCTCCACCCTCTCCATCCTCACTCCCTCTCTGCCCCAGCCCTTCTCTTCTGTGAATTCCTGGACTTCACTTGTGAAAGTTGTTTTCTGACGCGCTTCTGAAGACTGGCTGTACGAGGCAGAGCTATGCTGGAATCTGCGTCTGTACTGAAGTGGTTAGAGACTGGGTCCTGCAGTCACACACATACCGGCCTTGTTATCTCAGACGAGTTAGCCCCCTTCTCTGTGTTCCAAGTTCTTTGTAAAAGGGGGATGCAGATAAGCCTTCTATCGGGGGTTTTGCAGGGCTGAGATCATGCAAGGAAAGGGCTTGGCATAGTGCCTGGAACATGTTAAGTGCCCAGTAAATGTTAATTCAGCGGCCAATGCCGTATCCTTTTTCTGTCTTGTCTTTCGTTTTTCTCTGGGAAGGCAAAACAGTTTTAAAATACACACCAATGACCATGTAGAAGTCTTGCTGTTCGATGTTTCTCTGCAAGATGGAATATACACATACATGTAGATACACATACGTTTTATGTGTGTGTAGAGAGCGGAGGCGAGGAGAAAGAGCTGTGAGCTCGTGCGAGCTGACTGGCGCTGATACTTTGGCTCGGAGCCATCCACACATTCACTTTGCAATTGAAGTTGTTGCAATGCATGAACCCACTAGACTGCGCCTCATTTTCCCAGCAAGGGCGTCTTGTTTTCATGCTGGTGGGTGCTTCATGAGGGGCATCTGCTCCAGTCACCAGGCCTGTCCACCTCCCACTAACATGATGCTGGCTGGAGGCCACTTTCTCTGCTTCTCAAAGCATCCCCTTTATCATTCTATGATGAGGAATCACTTTGAACTCTGAAAAAGGAGCATAAAACAACCGGTTTTAACTTCCTCTGGCTTCACAGGGCTGTGGTCCTCCTCTCCTGGCCCCTCCCTCATTGCTGGACATGGACCCCCTCTGGGGTCCGGATGTGGCCCTGCTTCTGAGGCTTGCAGTCCCCGCCACACACTGCCTCCTCTCCAACCTCGGGGCGTGGAAGCTGGTCCTAGGCTGGCCGAGTGTGAGCACCCAGGCCCTTTGGAGAAGCTCCTGTTGTGGTAGGGGCAGCAGAGATGAGCAGAGATGCAAGTTAAAAGGTGAGAGGGGAGGCACATGAGGCTTTGAAGGCGAAGGACTGCCTGCCCAGCAAATGTTCCCTCTCCACCTGCCAAGTGGAATTTGCTCAAACATATGGAGGCTACAGTTGGCTGCACAGCAGGCTTCCTGGCCAAACTCCTGTAGAGTGGAGCCAGACTCGCCTCCAAATTGTACCAGTGTGGCTACTGCCTCTCTGCTGGAACGTGCTGCGGGCATTTCATGACCCAACGTGTGCAATCCTGAGCGGCTCCTCCTCTCTTCCTCCCCAGCCCTGTAGATGCTTCTCAGCACGGCTGACGGTTAGCTTCTCCATGGGCCGGGTCTCGCTGCAGCAGGAATCCAGCTGTTCTTGAGAAGTACCATAATCAGACTGTTTGCTGTGATTTCAGGGAAGGCAAGCATTATATTCCAACACCCAGGACTGTGCCTAGCAGGTAGCAGGGGCTCCATAATATAAGTTGAATGAATGGGGAGGGCTTTGCAGAAAGCAGAGTCTCCTCTAGGCGGAGGCCTGAGAGAATGAGTTTGTCTTTCCCTGGCAATGACGGCTGCGGTTCTCTCCTCCCCCAGCTACTGTGAGGGGCTGTGATGACTCATAGCAGCCCCCCTTCTCTGGAGAATTACTCTTGGGCCACCTCACCCAGAAGGTATGCACACCCTCATCTAAGGCAGCCCGCAGAGACAAACTTACTGATGTTAAAGGGGTAAAAAGCCCTTAACTGCCTCTGTGGTGAGATTTATGTTCCAAAGCCCCCTTAGGCTCAAGCCACGGCTGGATTTATTGAGAGCAGATGTGTTTGGCCCCTTCCCTTTCTGCCCTGCCTCTCTCCTTCCCATGCACCAGAATCCCCATCTCTATCTCTGCTTCTAGCAAAACCCACTGGAAACATCCCCCCACAAGAGACTCCTGCTTTTACTCTGAGCTCAGAACTTCTGAATTGTGAAGGGGCCTTAGAGACCAAACTCCTTTAGTTGGAAGGAAGGAAACTGAGGCCCAGCGTTGGGGAAAACCTTCTACTCAGGTTGGCTAGGAGTACAGCCCACACTGTGTTTAATCTGGCAACTGCCCGAGAGCTCAGGGCATGTGAGTTCTCACTCTAGCCCATCAGACTATATGCTGTGGTGCTTGGGGGAACCCCCTCACTCCCTGATCTGCCCTCATCCTCTTCCTCACCCCTCAGGGGGTTGCCGGGGCTGGGTAGCTCTACCCTCTGTACCTAGACAGCTAGAGGGTCTGTTCACAGCAAGGAGACACCATCCCTGCCCTGCCTCTGCCTGCAGGAAGGATCCTGTGCACACTGACAAGGCTGTTGGTGTTTCTTGGACAACCTTGAGGAAGGGGTCAGGTCCACCCCTGGGTGACTGCCCTGGGGCTCCGTGCTTGGGAGTGGGGTACTCTTGGAACAGTCTACCTTTCATTTTTTTTCATTATTAACATCAAAATTCTAAGTATTTCTGTTACAATTATGCTTACTGCTGCCCCCTTTCAAGTGTGATTCCCTTGGTGGCCGATATGGTTTGGCTGTGTCCCCACCCAAATCTCATTTTGATTTGTAGTTCTCGTCATCCCCATGTGTTAGGGGGGAACCCAGTGGGAGGTAGTTGACTCATGAGGGAGGTTACTCCCATGCTGCTGTTCTTGTGACAGTGAGTAACTCTCAAGAGATCTGACAGTTTTAGAAGGCACTTTTCCACCTTCTGCTCGGCACTTCATTCTGCCACTGTGTGAAGAAGGATGTGTTTACTTCTTCTTCCACCATGACTGTAGGTTTCCTGAGGCCTCCCCAGCCATGCTGAACTGTGTCAACCACACCTCTCTCCTTTATAAATTAGCCAGTCTCAGGTATGTCCCTATTAGCAGTGTGAGAATGAACTAATACGTGGCCTGCTTGACTAAGATGCCGCGGGCCCAGAAAGCTTTTAGGGAAGAACCTAAAGGGGGTTGATACGAGTTATATTACCGCCTCCACAAAAAATATGTTGAATTTGTAACCCTGGCACCTCTAAATGTGACCATATTTGGAACTAGGGTCTTTGCAGATATAATTAAGATATAAATTAGGATGAGATCCTACTAAATTGGGGCAGGTCCTTAATTCAGTATGGCTAGTGTCCTTGTTAAAGAGGAGGAGAGAGACGTGCAGGGATAGCCCCATGTGATGAGAGAGGCAGAGACTGGAGGGACACAGCTGCAAAGCACAGAAACACCAAGGGCTAGCAGCCACCATCAGAAGCTAGGAAAGGCGAGGAAGGGTTCTGTCAGTGTCTCAGAGGGGCACAGCCCAGCTGGCATCTTGACCTCAGGCTTTGAGCCCACGGAACAGTGAGGAAGTTGACGAGTCTGACGAATTTCCTTTGTGGTACTTTGTTGCAGCACCCTAGGAAATTAAGGGTTGTTTCTGGAATCCCGAGTTACTACATACTCTATTATCTTTTGGGGAGTGGAGCACCTGAATGGGAACCAGCATTAGAACACCAGTTAGCTTCTGGTTCCACTTTGGACTCCCAGCACCCATAGGGAAGTCACAGTTTTCAGAACAAGAACCAGAGAATGAACGTTCTTGCTTCTCTCCATGGAAATGTTCTTGGGGATTGTTGTGAGGAAAAGGTGCTGTGGAGCACAGCAGCGAGGCGGGCACTGTCTGGGAATCAAGTTGTCTGAGTTCGAATACAGGTTCTCCTGCCAACAGCTGGGGCCTTTGGGTGAAACCCTTCACAGCCTAGACTGCTCTCAGTTGTAAAGTGGGGAGCTGGGTCAAACATGTCCGTCTGACTTGTTTTCTCTGGGACATGTGTGAGGTTTGGTGATGAACTTTGAACCTGGTGCCACAGCATTCCCAGGCTCTGTATTTTCCAGTTTGTCTTAAAGGACTTCTCCTGCCCTGCGCATGTTCATGGGACCTGTAGGTGAGGAAAGACAAATGGGTCCCAAGCAGTTTTGAGTTCAGATTCTGAGTAGCCAGTGTTTTCCTCCCTCCATTCTGTTCTCCAAACTTCAGCTTCTTTCATAACCAGCCTCTCCACCTGTGTTTGTACCTCAGTGGAAGGTTCCCATGTGGATCCTAAGAGGATCTCAGCCCTTCATTTTCAACTCTCCCTCCTTTTTGAGCCTGAGGAAGCTGTTGGCTTATCAAGCTGTTCCATGAGTTTCATATAAAGATCTGTAGAAAATTGTCCCTATCATGCTTATTAAAAATGTTTTTAACCAAAAGGCACAGGATGGCTGAATTGATTGCAAAATGGTCTATTTATCTGTTGCCTACAAAAAACACACTTCACCTATAAAGACACACATAGACTGAAAATAAAGGGTTGGAAAAAGATACTCTATGTCCATAGAAACCAAAAAAGAGCAGGAGTAGCTATACTCGTATCAGACAAAATGGATTTTAAGACAAAAATCATAAGAACCAAAGAAGGTCTCTATATTGATGATAAAGGGGTTCATTCAGACAGAGGATATAGAAATTGTAAGTATATATACACCCAGCACTGGACCACCCAGATATATAGAACAAATGTTATCAGCGCTGAAGAGAGAGAGAGAGAGACTCCAATACAATAACAGCTGAAGACTTTGTCACCCGTTTTCAGCACTGGACAGACTGTCCAGAGAGAAAATCAATAACCATCAGGCTTAATCTGTACTATAGACCAAATGGATCTAGTATATATTTACAGAACATACTCAGTGATCGTGGAATACACATTCTTTTCCCTATTACATGGATCATTCTCAAGGGTAGACCACATGTTAGGTCACAAAACAAGTCTTCAAACATTTTAAAAAATCAAAAGAATATCAGGTATCTTCTCTGATAACAATGGAATAAAATGAGAAATAAAACACAAGAAAAATTTTGGAAACCATACAAATACATGGAAATTAAACAATGTACTCCTGAATGATCAGTGGGTCAATGAAGCAATTAAGAAGGAAATTGAAAAGCTGAAAAATTTCTGAAAGCAAATAATAAAGGAAACACAATATATCAAGCCTATAGGATACAGCAAAAGCAGTACTAAGAGGGAAGTTTATAGCTATAAGTGCCTACATCAAAAAAGAAGAAAAACTTCAAATAAACAACATAAATGATGCATGTTAAAGAACTAGGAAAGCAAGAGCAAAACAAACCCCAAACTAGTAGAAGAAAAGAAATAATAAAGATCAGAGCACAAATAGGTGAAATTCAAATGAAAAAAACAAAAGATCAGTGAAACAAAAGTTGGTTTTTGAAACGTTAAACAAAATTGACAACCTTTAGCCAGACTATGAGAAAAAGAGAGAAGATAGAAATAAATAAAATGAGAGATGAAAAAGGAGACATTACAACTGATGCCATATGATCAACTATATGCCAATAAATTGGAAAATCTAGACGAAATGGACAAATTCCTAGACATGTGACTGACCAAGATGGAACCAAGTAGAAATGCAAAACCTGAATGGTTCAATAACAAGTAAAGAAATTGAAACCATAATTAAAAGTCTCCCATTACGGGAGGCTGAGGCAGGAGAACTGCTTGAACCCAGGAGGTGGAGGTTGCGGTGAGCTGAGATCACGCCATTGCACTCCAGCCTGGGTAACAAGAGCGAAACTCCGTCTCAAAAAAAAAAGGAAAAAAAAAAAAAGTCTCCCAGTAAGAAAAGCCAGTGGCTTTACTGCTGCATTCTATGAAACATTTAAGGAAGAAATAATACCAATCCTGCTCCAACTATTCCAACAAACAGAGGAGGAGGGAATGCTTCCAAACTCATTCTATAAGGCCAGCACTGCCCTGATACCAAAACCAGACAAAGACACATCAAAAAAGAAAACTGGGGGCCAAATGTTTCTGATGAATATTGATGTGAAAATCCTCAACAAAATACTAGCAAACTGAATTCAACAATACACTAAAATTATCACTTATCATGACCAAGTGAGCTTTATCTCTGGAGTACAAGAATGGTACAACATCTGCAAATCAGCCAGTGTAATACATCACATCAATAGAGTGAAGGACAGAAACCATATGATCATGTCAATTAATACTGAAAAAGCATTTGATAAAATTCAATATTGCTTCATGATAAAACCCTCAAAAAACTGGCTATAGAAGGAACATACTTCAACATCATAAAAGTCATAGATGACAGACTCACAGCTGGTATCATACTTAATGGGGAAGAACTGAAAGCCTTTTCTCTAAGACCTAGAACACAACAAAGGATGCTCACTTTCACCACTGTTACTCAACAGAGTACTGGAAGTCCTAGCTAGAGCAATTAGACAAGAAAAAGAAATAAAGGGCATCCAAATTGGAAAGGAAGAAGCCAAATTATCCTTGTTTACAGATGATATGATCATATATTTGGAAGAACCTTACTCCACAAAGAGCTGATAAATTCAGTAAGGTCGTGGCATACAATATCAACACACAAAATCAGTAGCATTTCTATATGCCAAGAGCAAAGAATCTGAAAAAAAAATTTGAAAAGTAATCTCATTTACAATAGTCACAAATACAATTAAATGCCTAGCAATTAATTTAACCAAAGAAGTGAAAGATCTCTACAATGAAAACTATAGCCAGGCACGGTGGCTCACGCCTGTAATCCCAGCACTTTGAGAGGTCAAGGCAGATGGATCACCTGAGGTTGGTAGTTTGAGACCAGCCTGACCAACATGGAGAAACTCTGTCTCTACCAAAAATACAAAAATTCATTGGGTGTGGTGGCACATGCCTATAATCCCAGCTACTTGGGAGGCTGAGGCAGGAGAATCACCTGAACCCAAGAGGTGGAGGTTGCGGTGAGCCAAGATCGTGGCATTGCACTCTAGGTTGGGCAACAAGAGTGAAACTCTGTCTCAGAAAAAGAGGAAAGAACAGAAAGGAAAAGAAAAGAAAACTATAAAACACTGAGAAAGAAATTGAAGAGGGCACCAAAAATATGGAAAAATATTTCATGTTCATGGATTGGAAGAATCAATATCGCTAAAATGTCCATAACTACCCAAAATGATCTACAGACTCAATATAATCCCTATCAAAATACAAACAATCCTAACATTTATATGGAATCACAAAAGACCCAGAATGGCCAAAACAATCCTAAGCAAAAAGAACAAAACTGGAGGAATCACATTACCTGACTTAAAATTATACCACAGAGCTACAGTAACTAAAACAGCATGGAACTGGCATAAAAGCAGACATATAGACGATATGGAACAGAATAGAGAATCCAGAAACAAATCCACATGCTTATAGTGAACTCATTTTCAACAAAGGTGCCAAGAATATACACTGGGGAAAAGACAGTCTCTTCAATAAATGGTGCTGGGAAAACTGGATATCCATCTGCAGAAGAATGATACTAGACCCCATATGTCTCACCATATACAAAAGTCAAATAAACATGGGCTGAAAACTTAAACCTAAGACATCAAACTGTGAAACTGTCCAGAACATTGGTCTATACAAAAATTTCTTGAGCAATACCCCATAAACACAGTCAATCAAAGCAAAAATGGACAAATGGGATCACATAAAATTTAAAAGCTTTTATACAGCAAAAGTTACAATCAACAAAATGAAGAGGAAACCCACAGAATGGGAGAAAGTATTTCAAACTACCCATCTGACAAGGGATTAGTACCCAGAACATTTAAGGAGATCAAACAACACTATAATAAAAAATCTAATAATCCAATCAAAAATGAGCAAAAGATTTAAATAGACACTTCAAATGGAAAACAGGCACATAAGAAGGTGCTCAACATCATTGATCATTGGAGAAATGCAGATCAAAACTACAGTGAGATATCATATCGTCCCCGTTAAAATGGCTTGTACCCAAAAGTCAGGGAGTAACAAATGCTGGTGAGGATGTGGAGAAAAGGGAACTCTCATACACTGTTGGTGGAAATGTAAATTAGTAAAACCACTATGTAGAACAGTTCCTCAAAAAACTAAAAATTGAGCTACCCTATGACTTAGCAATCCGACTGCTGGAATCATAACTAAAAGGAAATCAGCATATGAAAGAGATATCTGCACTCCTTTTTGTTTGTTGCAGCACTGTTCACAAAAGCCAAGATTTTTGAAACAACCTAAGTGTCCAACAGTTGAATGTGTAAAGAAAATGTCATATCCATGCACAATGGAATACTATTCAGCCATAAAAAAGAATGTGATTCTGTTATTTGCAGCAACATGGATGGAGCTGGAGATATTATATTAAGTGAAATAAGCCAGGCACAGAAAGACAAACATTGCATGTTTTCACTTATTTGTGGGATTGAAAAAATCAATACAGTTGAACTTCTGGAGAGTAGAAGCATGGTTACTAGAGGCTGGGAAGGGTAGAGGTGTGGTGGGGCATGGGGAGGTGGGGTTGGTAAATGGATACAAAAATTAGAATAAATAAGATCTAGTATTTGGTAGCACAACAAGATAACTATAGTCCAATAATAACGTAATTGTACATTTTAAAATAACTAGAAGACTTATAATTGATTGTTTGTTGCACAAAGGATAAATGCTTGAGGTGATGGATACCCCATTTTCCATGATGTGGTTATTACACGTTACATGCTTATACCAAAACATCTCATGTACACCATAAATATACCTACTATGTACCCACAAATATTAGAAATATAAAACATATAAAAAGTTTTAAAGTTTCCCAAAGTTACTTTAAAAATACTACTCAGTATAACTAACAAAGTAATACACAGTAACACATACGGTGACAAAAGTTTAACCGTTTCCACCTGCTTGCGTCTCCATTCCTCCCTTTTCTGACAATGTCACTTTTTTTATTCATGCTTCAAATTAACTATTGTAGAGATTGCTGAAGACTTCTTAGTATCCATTTTGTCTCTTCATCTTAGTTTGACAAACCCCATATTTTTAGCTGGTATGTTGCTTCCCAAATGAAAAACTACATTTCTCAGCTTCCTTTGTAATATCATGTGGTCATCTTTCTAAATTCTGGCTAATGAAATGTAAATGGAATTGTCACGTGGGACTTCTCAGAGCCCTCCTTTAAAAGCAAGCCTTTCTTTCTGACATCTTTTCCTCCTCCTTGCTTCCCTGAATGTCAATGTGATGGCTGAACTGTAGCAACCATCTTGGACGAAAATAGCCAGGCCATGAGGATGAGGGTCGTATCACGGGACTTTGGAGTGGTGACTCTGAAGAAGGTCTGTCCCTGGTGACTTTGTAGAGACACTCTACTGGACTGCCCACCTCCAGGCTTCTTTTACACGTGGAGAAATGAGCTTCTATCTTGTTTCTGTCGCCTCTTGTTCCAGTCTCTGTTGCTTATGATCGAACCTAATTCTACTTGATAACAAATATTGGCGATCTTGGTGTTTCCTTTCACATCTTTCTGCAGGCCATACCCACGTGTACAAACACATATACGTATACGTAAAATTGTTATGGCCGCTGTTTAAAAATGGAGTCAATCAATGTTTCCGCTTCTAGCTTTTCTCTTTTGATGATGCACTGTAGATATTGAAGTGTGGCTCGAGTGGTCCAGAAAGAAAAAATAAGCAAAACTTGGAACTACTTGAAAGCCATCAGTAGGCGACTGACTGAATAAATTATGGGCCATCCATACTATAGGCTATGCCAGCATTTCAAAGAATCAGCTGTTTCTGTATTTATTGGTCTTTTAAAGCTTATCTCTCTTGATAAAACATCTTTTGATCAATAAGGTTCTAAAGGACCCATGAGGTTTCACTTTTACCCGTGTCTCAGGAAGCTCAAAGCTCCTGAGTACTACTTAGTTGAAACAACTCTCTTTCTCAGTAAATGAAACAATGATCCTCTTTGTCCACATAATGCCCAGTTTCTTTCTTATCTTTATTGCAGTCTTCCCAAACTACCGTGTGTACTTTTATTGTAAGTTCTTTTGAGTCCTTTGTGGGAGCAGGTGGAACACAAACAATACTTCAACCAGTAATTTGGGCATTTAGTTTCCCACTGAAACTCTCCAAAGCAATTGGAAAGTTCAACTGCAAGTTGGGTGGTTGGAGATATCTTTTCATTCTTAGCTAAGAAACTGAATTGGTTCATAGCCCTGGACACTCTTCCCTGGACTCATCTGTTCATGAGATGAACAGTTCAAGAAAAGAATGAAGAATTTTGACTCTTAGATATGGCCAATACCATACAGTGGTGGTTCGCATGGGAGGGTGAGATGCCTATGCGCCAGGAACATTTAGGAGTCCCTGCCCTGCCCACATAAGATTCTCATTTGTGTCCCAGCTCTTATCTTGCAGAGGACCACTGCTGTAGCATGCTTTCTAGATGCCAAAAGAACAAGCCGAGGGCTTTTAGCCTGCCTCTTTGTTCCCTCCTTCCATTCCATCCCTTCTTTATCCTAAGCCTCCTGAAATTTCTCTGAAGAATCAGAAGCAGTTATTACCCTCAGAGAGTTCTAGACCCAGAGCAGGCGGTTCTTAGCTTGGATGATGAAACCCGTCCCTCTATGTGGATCAGATTAATGCTCGCTGGGTCTTTGGATTAGTGAGGCTCGGTGGTTAGTGGAACACCCAGGCTTCTGCAGTGGCTAAGCCTCCCTTACTGATTCTGGACACTCTTCCCAATCCCGAAGAAATTGGGTTAGAAGATCCACTCTTGCCCCTTACTTGGAAAAGCTGAAGCTTTGATCAGGTCCTAAAATTACACACAAAGACTGATAAGTTAAAAGAAAAACACATGTGATCATCCCTAGTAAAGATTTTTTAATTAAAAAATTATTTTTATGAACAGATATGTGTTTGGCCCCTGGAAAGAAGAGAATGTGACTGATAGATCTGTTTAAGTGGAGGAAAAGGAAGACTTGAAGAATAAGACAAGGATTTCAGTGGGTGGACAGGGTGTGATAAGTGCGCAACTGGGCTGAGGATGTGCAGAGATCTAAAACCAGCAGCTGCCAACTTGACATGTGACTCAGAGTAAACCTCTTTCCCGGTAGGTCTCAATTGCCCAAAAATATAATGAGAGGATCTCGTGGGACTGTTTTGGCTTGAATACTGTTGGGTTGTGAGTAAGCTGGACCCATTTCAGGACACAAGGCCTCTGGGCAGAGTTCTTAGGTCTGTAAGCCAAGCCACTTCTGTTTCTCTTTGGGTTGCTATAAAGTACAGATGATTCTACCAACCTTGACACAGATGCCCAGCTTCCCCCAGTTCAGTTTGACCGAGAAAAGTCCGGCAGGGCAGGTTGAATTTGTGGGGGGGATGGGGTAGAAGGTATCATCTCTTCTCTATCAATGAGCTACTTGGGTGATACTTCTGGACACAAAACAGACACGTTAAGTGCTCCTAATTTGGCGTGATGTGAGATGTGTCTGGGTATGGTGGGACTCGGGAGGGGTCGCTGAGGACATGTGTGCTGTCTTGGGGGAGATGCACCAGCATGAAGGGCGGTGCCAGCAGTGGGCAGAAGGTGGTTTTGTTGAGGGAGACAGGAAGAGAAAGCAGTAGCAGGCTCACTACCACGGCTCTTCAGTGCAGATGACAGAATTGGACTCTGAGTGATATGACCAGGAAAAGACATTCACTGGAGGAATGCTGGGCAGCTGGCAGGATCCCTGAGAGCTCTAGAGCCTCAGGCTTGGGTTGTATGTGGATCGATGGTGGCTTCACTGTCAGAACCACAGCCAGTCTTGTGCCGCAGAAGCAGGTGTATAATGGGGGATGCCCCTGCTACTGTGAACAGGTCGCTGGGTTCTGAATTCTGTGTTCACACCACCCCCACCATCGTCCAAAGAAATTTTCCTCTGTTTCTGCTTCTTTGGGTCACTAACTTCTAACAGAAAGTCTAGAGAGTATGGGTGTGAGTGAACAAGTCTGAACACCTGCCGTGCCTACCTGCATGTTTTATCGGCTTCTATTGTGAGAAAGAAAGTGATGGAGAAGACTCTAAACATGGGACAATGAGCTTGGGACACTCGGAAGCTTTCTTCCCCACCAAAGAAAAAAGGGGCATATAGTTATTAAACATGTTAACTTAACATGAACTTAGAAAATCTTTCAAGATTTAGAGGGGAAAAAAATTGAAAGAGACTAAAGGTTAAATTACAAAGAAGGGAAAAAGTGATTTTGAGGGTCCTCAAGTGTCCATACATGAGTGACTCTTTAGTTCGCATTTAAAATCAGAGCTTGCATATAAAAATGTCGTTAAACCTGGTGTCCACCGGTGTTCCATGTGATTAGGGTGACACGTTTTGAAAGGAAGTATGACCTGGGGTGCAATCCTGTTTTAAATGTTACAGAATTAACAAGGGTGACCTGTCATCACAAAACTTGGGAGACCCAAGGGAGCTTGGCAGCAGGTCAGGTGTCAGGCAAGGAACTTTCAGTCACTTTCATGGGGCAGGAGGAACGAAGTAACTTCCCATCCAAGTGGCAACCAATTGCGTGCTTCCAAACAGATGGCACTTTGATGAGAACTATGACCCCAACCTATATCTTTCCTCTAACCTGGTAGTGTGGGAAGGTCTTCAGGTACTATGCTCAGGTCTCTTAGCAAAAAGAACCACACATGTATATGTGCTTGTACACACATGAACACATACAGCCAGGTCTACCAAGGTGGCCAGGCGTACCTTGGGACAAAGGAAACACAAATATGGCAGGTTAGGTCACAGGATGACCCTGAAGGGTTGGACCCATGACCTTGGCCTTCCAACTCCCTCTCTGGATTCCTGAGACAGAAGAAGAGGACCTCCAACAAAGAAGACATCCGGTCCTACCCAGGAGAACATGGATTGGATTCAGAAAGGTGCTACCTCCAACAAAGAAGACATCTGGTCCTACCCAGGAGAACATGGATTGGATTCAGAAAGGTGCTATCTGCAAGTGAACCTAGAAGGAGGGGAGGATATTGCTACTTGAGGGAGCAGGAGAGACAGGGGTCCACATTAGGGGGTGGGCGTGGAAAAAGTTCAAGTCCCTCGCCCCTCTCTTACAGTGACGCTCAGTGAAGGGCTGAGCTTTCCGTTATTCACTGAAATGTTCCTGCTACTCTACTGGCTCTCCACGCCATGATTTGAAGACAAGCAATAAAAGGTATTTATGGCAGCATGAGATTTTATACTCAGAGTTGTAAGGGAAATCTTGAAAATGGAAGAGGCTGCTATGAGAGTTTCCAAAGCACCTCCGAGTTTTCATGAGTCAAGTACGGTGATGGTGTGGCTTTTCCAGAGATAAGGGCCGTGCCAAAGATCCAGAATCGAATCCTGGGATTTTCTGCCATTGCTCTGAGAGATGACCTAGCACTGGGACTCAAATTGTAGAATGTCCCCACTGGAAGAGGCCCCTGAGAGGCACAGCAGGAGGACATCTTGGGGGTGGGAGTCAGGATTTTGCCTAAGGCTATGCAGCTGGCTGTGGCAGGAACAGGGAATAATATAACAAATATGCCAGACCGAATTCTTCCAGGAGCGAGACGCAAAATGTCTTGAGGAAAAAAAACTGTTTGTTGGATTACCTCCTTGAAAGGTCCAAAGGAAGGCACAGTATTCAGGGACAACTGGATCAAGGCGCTTGAATGATGTCTCTAAGAAGCGCCTCTACTCTCTCCTCCGCCCCTGGCTCTGCCGCCTTTCAGATGGCCTTCATTCCCAGGAAGGCTTTCTCTCGTGGCAACCCCTGGAAACCTCACATGTTCTTCCTTACAGCTGTAGGTTTAGCATAAACCAGGTGTCTTTTTCCTGGTTGACTCCGTAGAAGTCCCAGGATAAACTCTGATTGGATGCCTTAGGTCACGTGCCCATCTCTGATTGGATGCCTTAGGTCATGTGCCCGTCTCTGATTGGATGCCTGAGGTCATGTGCCCGTCTCTGATTGGATGCCTTAGGTCATGTGCCCGTCTCTGATTGGATGCCTTAGGTCATGTGCCCGTCTCTGATTGGATGCCTTAGGTCATGTGCCTGTCTCCAAGTTTGTCATTGGACTGGAGTTACGAAGTATGCTGAGTAGGCTGGGATGAGGTGGGCCTCAGTGTCTCAAACATTTGGGAGTAAGAAGGGGGAGGTGTGTGATTTCCAGGGAAAATCTGGGAACTGTTTCTGACAAAAGGGCATCTAGCTACTTGGAAGATAAACCCATAGGTGCCACTACCTTAGTTTATCTGCATGTGAGCCTCATGGATTTCCTTTATACCAGCTGCCCTTTCCTGGGAATGCCCAGGTTTGCTTTTTATGACCAGGTGCCCAGAAAGCTCAACAGGCAGTCAGTGGTCCTTGCCAGGCTGTTCAGGGAAGGGGCGTGAGGCAGGAGAACAGTGAAGTCTGCCCTGACGCACCATCCTACCCCAGATGAAGAGCTTGAGCAGCTTACGGTTTTAACTGCATAACTCATCAAAAGAAAATGCATAGTTTTATAGCCCTCCTTGATTGAGACTACATGGCTCATTAATTTTTGATATACCTGCCAAGGACTCAGAGGAAGTCAGTGAGCCTGGTGCCTGGGGGCCAGCGGGATCCAGCCAGGACACCCACCCTAGGGAGCATGAGGGCAGTGGGGCACACTGCTTGGCACTCTGGGGGCAAGCCTTGCCTGAGCAAAGTGGCACCCTGCAGGGAGAGACTGGACAGGAACAACAGATGGGAACGCTGGTGCTTTCTCATAGCTCTGGGCAGGGCTGAACGTTGTCGCAGACGGGACTGAACGTGGAAACTTGGATTTAATTGTCAGGCCACGAGGCTTTCCTGGACAGAAAATTAAGATTTTCAAGACAGGCACGACCTTGGAAATCTTCTAGCTGGGGTCCTAGAGTGGGTAAGAGATTTGCTTGAGGCCATACAACCGTTGAGTGCAAGAGCACCTGGGACAGTAGTGCTTTTTTTGTCACTATGGTTTAGTGTTCTTTCTGCCTCCCTAATGCAGGGTATTATATTGGGCCACAGAGATACACTGTTTCTTCAGGTGGTGTGGCCCCAGGTCTTCCTGTTCTCCGATGCCTTGTGGCTCCTTACAGCGTGGCTGTTACTTGGCCTGAGGGCTTCCTCCTGCGAGTACACAAGGCACCAAGGAGGTGACCCCCCCAGGAACAGCCAATGAGAGATGAGAAGTGGCAGATGAACATGCGACTCCTTACACGTAGGTGGGACCACTCTGAGGCGCGAGCTTCACTGTTATTCTCAAAGTATGTCCCAGCCCGCAGCATCAGCATCACCTGGGAACCTGAAAGAAATGCAGATTGGCAGGCCCTACCCACTTCAGACCTACTGATCAGAAACTCTGAGGTGGGTCCCAGCAGTCAGTTTCAATATCCCTTTTAGGTGACTCTGACGCACACACGAGTTTGAGGATCTATCCTGCGCCGTCTCCAGCGCTTCCCCTGATAACCTCCTTATTAATGTACACCACTTGTTCTCTCTGCTTCTCTGTCTTCCCTAGTTTTTGACTGGTGCTTTCTGAGATCATTTCCCAAATAAACAACTTGCCCTCAAATCCTTGCTCCCCAGCTTCTGCAGGAACCTGGGAGTATCAACAGCCCCAAACACATCTGAGGTTTCCTTTTCTTTATAACCACAGCTGGTCCCAGAAGCAGTGCAGGCTGACGCAAAGCCCTTGATAGGTCAGACTGTCTTGGGCCAGTAACTTAACCTCATTGAGATAAAGCTTTCTAACTGAGAGCCTACATTTGGGGGCCTGAAGGCCTAGGAATCAAAAGAGGTGTGTGAGTGGAGTTGAGGATTAATTCTTTTCTAGGACACTCGGTGTCTAAGGACTGCATGATGCCCTGCCTGGAGGGGCAGATGTCCTTTCCTAATACATTTCTGCTGCAAAAATTTTCCCAGAGGCCACGAAAACCCTGGCAGAAAGGGACTGGGATGCTGATCCCTCACTTGACATCAAGTTTCAAAGGTAAATTGAATTACAGGAAAGTAGTTACAAGAGAGGGCAGCAGGCTCCCTGAGGGTGTAGGACATCTGTATCAGTAAACTGCATTCTCTTAAGGATTCACTGGAGGGGACAGCTGCTCGCAGATACAGCGTTCAACCAGAGCCACCGCCCAAGGGCACATGCCAGACCAAATGGGCACCAGTGTGTACTGTAGTTGTTACAAGCTGTGACGCTAGGGGCTCAGGCAGTCGGCCGTGGAGCACCCCTCACTGAGGACAGTCCAGAGGGATAAGTGTCCTCTTTCTCGCTGTGGGAAATCTTCGGGGCAAGACAGAAGGGACTCCACCTGAGCTTCCAGAAGCAGGCAGCTCGGCAGTGACTGTGGTGTTGAGTAAGATCTCAGTGCCAGTGGGAGGGGTGGTTTGGTGAAAACCAGATTCCTGTGATCCTGCCAGAAGTTTTAGAAGCACCACAGATGGCTGGCTCTCCCCTCCCCCCAGCAGCCTGGTAGGCGCTGAAGTAACTGAAGCCAGAGGCTGGCAAGGATGTTGGGAGCCAGCAGTTGCTGAACTCAGTTTCAAATAAGGCTGCCACTATCCAGCCCTTCCACAGGCCAAAGCGGTGAGCACTGACTTTGTATTATGGAAAGCAATTTATGAGAATTTCTGGTAATAAAGTAGGTAGAGTTGTTACAATGTGAGATAATCATGTGTACATATACACACAATATACATTCATGTATATATATGCACACACACACATATCTGCATGTATGAATACACAACCCTTGAGAACCTCAATAGATAGAAAGGCACACGCCTCAGCTGGCTGTAGTGGAAACCAGTGAGCTAACGGAAGTGCAGCAGCTCAGCACAGTGCCAGGCATGGAGGGGGTGATAAACGTCAGGAGTATCCCCATAAAGACAGAGGGCAGCCATATGGAATACAGTGAGAAGCAAGAACGTCCCAGACTCATGGACGCAGGAGCCCGGAACACAGACATCCAATCAGCCAGTGTGAGCTCTCAGCCCCTCCCTCAGGGCCTCCCTGGTCAGCCCAGCAGGCTCCATTCACAGAGAAGGAATGTGACAGGCACTCCTGGAGTGTACATGTGGTGACCTGGGCCCCCAAGATTTTCCACTTTAATCCTGGTTTCACTCTCCCCTGGGGGCACAGTATTCCTGGTGTTAGGTCAGTGGTCATTGCTATCAAAGCCAAGAAAAAGAAAAGCTTACAGCTTCTCAGTGTGAGCCCTAAGACCCTGAAGACCCACTTCATATCTTCCAGAGCCGCAGGAATATGCCATCCCACGTACCAACATTGAAACTGGCTGCTCCAGCCGAAGGCGCCAACCAGGACCAACGTGTGGCCAGGCCGCTCTGAAAAATGCACCAGGGTCCCCAGACTGCAAAACCACCTCCTTTAAACAACAACGATGAAGAGTTGCTTTTTCACATTTTCAATTACAATTAAATGAAGGAATGGAATCAGCCACCACCAAACACTATAAACTTCATGTTTGCAGCCCTGCAAGCGTCGCTCTTCCTCAAAATACAACCTTGCTGGAATTTTCTCCTTCTCATCCTTCATTGACGGGAATTAGCGATGGAACACTCCCATATGTTACTGACAAGAACGCAGCCTTCTAAAAGGCGAGTGTTTGGCTGGGTGCAGTGGCTGAGACCTGTAATCCCAGAACTTTGGGAGGTCAAGATAGGTGGATCACATGAGGCCAGGAGTTCAAGACCAGCCTGACCAACATGCTGAAACCCCGTCTCTACTAAAAATACAAAAATTAGCCAGGCATGGTGGCGCTTGCCTGTAATCCCAGCTACTCAGGTGGCTGAGGCACAAGACTTGCTTGAACCCTAGAGGCAGTGAGCCAAGATCGCACCACTGCACTTCAACCTGGGCAACAGAGCAAGACCCTGCCTCAAGAAATAAAAAAATAAAAGGCTAAGATTCATCCAGCTAGACTGGGGATATGGGAGTGAGGATTTCTGCTGCACAACTGAAGTCCTGTGGACTCAGTAGCCCTGGGTGGGTATAAAAATGCTAATTGCCTTGACTTATTGAGTGCCGTACGGGGTGGTACGTGTCTTCATACGGTGTGGCTAGTTGTCACAACAGCCACGCAGACTGCTACTTACTTACTCTGTGATCTTAGCGTACGTAGGAGTTTGCAGATCTCTAACCCTGCTATTAGTGAGAGCACACAGTGTGCCATACCCTGTGCCCTGTTTATAAGTGGTACTTCTGACATTGACCAATCTCATGGCTGCCAAACTGTAGTCTTACAAATGAGGAGAGGAAAATGGAGCTGACATTAACTGTGCTGCTAAGGAATGGTTACTGTGGAGGAAAGTGGACGCTTCTATTTTTTCAATCAGTAATTACAGGGCACACATTTTTAAGGAAATAAACTAATATGAATTACTTTCAAATATGATTGGTAAAATAGACAATTCATTCTAAGAAAATATGTGTTTTGTAATCTTGGCTTTTTGAAACAGCTCAATCAAAGTATATTATACATATCATAAAATTTACACATTTCCAGTGTACAATTCAATGCATTTTTAGTAAATTTAGAGTTGTACAGCAGTCTCCATAAATCAATTTTACAAGGTTTTCATGGCCCAATATGGTCCCTTGTGCCAACTTACAATTAATCTCCATTCCCACCTCAGCCCCAGGCAACTACCAATATACTTTTTTTCTCTGTAAATTTGAATCTTGGCTGCTCTTTAATGCAGTTCTCAGCCTCTGTGTTTTCATTTGTCCAACTGCAGATTAGACAAGAGGCAGCATGGGGTGGTGGATAAGTCGTGGACCAGGAGTGAAGTGAAGATCTGCTCACTCACCTGGGCCACTCACCAGGTGAGATTGAGGGGGGCTCCTCCTGGGTCCTAGTGTCTTCATTGACTCGCAGTTTTGCAAGGCTGCTGAGAGTCAGCTGTGTAAACATGCTGTGACCTAGGCAAGTGGCACCATCCTTATTTACAGACGAGGCAACCAAAGCTTAGTAGGTTAAGTAGTAGTCTCAGTGTCACGCAGCTAGAAAGTGGTAGTGTTGCGATACACACTCAGTCTTTCTAGCCTTGAAGCACTTGTGTTTTCTAGTATGCCTCACTGGTCCCCAAAATCAATACAATATTGAGCTGAGTGAATTTTCTCAAGTCTCTCAGCTATATGGAGTAATTCCCCCTGAGCTTACTTACGGTCAGGCTTCAGCGTGAACCAGAGACTGATCTCCCTCCCCAGCAGCTGTCATTGGCAGCACCCCTGGAGATGCACATATGTAGACAGCAAGCACCTCGAGTCTCTTCTAGGTTTACAGCTTCGTCTGTGGGTTCTCCAGGGTCCCAGGTGTCCAGCTGTGGACCAGGCATCCACGCTGCCTCTCATCCCGCATGTTTCTTCCCATCACTTGGAATTTCCATTTCCAAGTGGGTTCATGGCAACCGTTCCTAATCAAGGAGAGTCACTGCTCTCATCTTTGACCCTCAGCTCTGTTATCCAAACACACAGGACTCACCTTCCCACAAGCACAGGCAACTCTCCCGAGAGGCAGACTCACATCCTGCAATTCTGACCTTGATAATCGAACTCTAAAGTCATTCTGCTGGTAGTCATTTGCCAAGGAGTCAACCGACAGATTCTCCCCTGGGAAACAAAGGGGCCATGACTCAAGGGTTCTGGGACCTGAAACCTCCGAAATGACTATTTGGCTCAGCTTATTTTCCAAAGTGGTTACCTGAAAAATATCAAAAGCCCTAGACACAAGGTATTCATGAAACTCTGAACTTGCCTATACAGAGTAAGGTAGGAGGTGGTGACTTCTGCTGTTGGTTCTATACTAATGCACACTTCTTTGCAAAATAAGTTTGGTCAGGTCAGTGTCTGTTACTTTGCTTTGTTTAAGTTATTTTCTATAGCAGTTCACCTTCCAGCCACCAACCCGCACTTACCAAGTTCTGTTTTTATGCATTTTATACATTTGCATTTTATGTAAGATTTTATTCACAAAAGAATTCCACTGCAAAAAAGACTGGAAAAACACTGGGTGTGTTGCCTCCAGCTCTAACAAATAATTTAAGGCTTTGTGGAAGATTTCTTTCACAACCGAGAGCCATCCCTATAATTGATGTGAAGGAGCACTTGGTTGACAGCATTCCATTACAGCTTTCTTTACAGACAGTGTCTTAGGAATTCACCAATCCACGAGCCTTCAGGAATTTTACTTGGAACAACAGATAAAGTGACAAATACCACAGACATCTGCGCAGGACATTCGGCCATCACACTTGTTGATCTGTTTTGGTCCTCTCTCTGATGTGCAGGTTATTGAAGAAGGGCTCAATAACAAAAGGGTCTCAAGAGAGCCAGTGTAAGGGACGTTGCACAAAAAGCAGAAGGTGCTTCGATAAAGCTGCACTAATGTTTAAGCTAGGGATCTTGTTAACTTCTTCAGATCCAAGTTCATACACTTTGAGCCACAGGTGTGTGCAGGACTCCCTTACCGGATATCCTGGCCACACGTGTGTGTGTATGTGTTGTGTGTGTGTGCATGAGTGCACGCACATGTGAGACACAAAGGCAGACGGGGCTTGGGAAGGAGGGAAGGAAAGACACAGAGGAGAAAAGACACAGATAAATGCACAGAGAGACAGAAAAAATATTCACAGAGAGATAAAGTTACACAGAAGCAGACATAGACAGACAGAGACCAAACCTGCGAAAACCAAGCTGTTTATACAGGGGAAGACAGAAAAACAGAAAGACACAGAGAGATAGGAAGAGACGTGGTCAGCCAAAAACTATTTAGTGACGATAGCCTAACAAGGCCTATGAACGTAACACAATGCGTGGGTCTTATTTAGAGGATGATCTGAATGAAAAGCTCTTAAAGTGGAGTCAGTTGGGGAAATCTGAAGCACTGATGCGACGTTTGATAATACCAAGAAATTCTTGCTAACTATTGAGTGTGTTAATGGTATTGTTATGTTTTAATTGAGCCATTACCTCTTAGACACTTGCTGAAATGTTTAGGGGTAAAATGACACAATGTCTGAGCTCGTTTGAAAATAACATGCAGGGAGGAGTGGGTGAGGATGTCAATGAATGATTATGAAAACTGGGTGATGGGCACCTGGGGGTTCCTTATATTATTCTGTACCTTCTGTGTGTGTTTGAAATTCTCCATAATATGAAGTTTAAAAAACTGTTAAATGCTTACCATGAGTCAGGCAATATTGTGGGGAATGGGAAATAGGGTAAACAGGATAGAGGCAGGGATGAGAGAGGCAGTGGAGATGGAGGGATGGCGGCAGAGGCAAACAAAATCCAGAGAGACAAAGGAGAGACGGAGGGACGCAGGGTGGGGAGGCTGAAGGCGTGAGTGCTGCACTCACACCCGTGCACAGAAGGGAGACTTCATCCCAGTGCTAGTAGGGTACTCACACATATTCCAGCATTCCAGGAATCCCAGAGTTAAAAATGAGACTTCAACAGCAATCACTGCACCCAGCACCAGCCATGGCAGGAGTGTAGCTGCTGTCAGAGCCTCTCCGTGTTGTGTTTTTTGGAGTCTTTTGGGAGCCCGAACCCAGGTCCATTGAGCTGCCACACATCGTCCCCCAGGCTCCCTTGTCTCTTTCTCTGGCTGTGGTCCAGCCTGTGGCCTCAGCGGGGCACCTCTGTTCTTTCCTCTCTGGTCACTGGGGTTTCTCCTGGTCACCACTCCCCCTTCCCGTGGGCCCCTCTCTGCACAGCGGGCACCTTCGTCCTTCCCTCCTGCTGGCCACCGCAGCGGTCCTGTGCACACGTGCCTGCTGGGCATGGCCATCTCTTCCAGGTTTTGCTTCTGCCCCACACTGATAGCCAGCACCCTAGTCAGAGAAGGCGCTGGAGCCTTCCATAGGAAAAAATGCGTCATGGTCTGTGGCAACGTGGAGAAGATGAAGGCACCGCCCTACTCTGCGTCACACGGAGGCCACGGACAGCCAGAGCTGGCCTACTTGTGCCCCCCTCACCACTCTGCGTCCGACGGCCCTTTCCATTTTCCTGCACAGCACTCTCCCTTCCAGCAATGCGTGAGTCTGTGGGGCTCGGAGGGGTGGGTCCAGGGCCAGCCGCCACACTGCACTCTGCGTCACTGCTTCTAATAATCAAGGCCAAGCACGGCCTGCCCTGCAGATGGAGTAGCAGTCAGGGTTCTCCAGAGGACCGTGAGCCGTAGAATATGTCTAGATATACAGAAAGAGATGTGTCCACGAGGATTACCTTATGCCATTATGAAGGCTGAGGAGTTATACAGTCTGCTATTTGCAAACTAGAAGCAGGTCACGTAGGCCCAGTCCAAAGGTAAAGTCCTGAGAACCAGGAGGACAGTGGCCTAAGGCCCAGTCTGAGTGAGAAGGCCCAAAAACTGGGGGCACTGATGTCTGAGGAAAGGAGAAGTTGGAAGTCTCAGCCTAAGCGAAGAGCATGCTCAGACTTCTGCCTTTCTGTCCTCCCAGCGCCCTCCGTGGAGCGGATGATGGCATATTGGTGAGGGCAGTCTTTACTCAGCCCGCTGAGTCAGGCTCATTTCTTCCTAAAACACTCTCAGGCACACCCCAAAGTGGTGTTCTACCAGCTATCTGGGCATTCCTTCACCCAGTCAGATTGAGGGAAAAGGGGCCGCCACAGGTGGCTTTCCTCCCTTGTGGCTCTGCGGTCTTCAGAACGCCTGCCCCAGATGTCCCCTCCCAGAATGTCTCCAGCCATGCAGAGCCCACACTTGGCAGAAAGCAGATCCCTCCTACATACAGTTATCAGGAAGGAGAACTCCGAGAGGGTCACTGCAATTCCTTGTGCCCTGTGCTGTCACATTCCAGAGCCTGGTTCCCACCTCCCTCCATCCTTTCTCTAGAAGCCTTCCTTTGTATTTAAATTCAAAGAGACACTGAGCATGCTAGACTTCGAGGTCCATCCAGACCTACTCCTCCAAGACTTAAGAGGGAAAGATGTATTTTCCCCAACAAAGGCAGAACCTTCCAGTCATGAAGAAATGATTCCTCAAGCCATACTCGAGAGCATGGATGTGTGCAAAGGGTGCTGTGATGTGAAGGGAGGTGTTTCAGCCTAAGAGGCAGATGCTGCTCCTCCCTTTGTGTGTGAGGAGAAAGGCTGAGGTCATGTCTGGAAAGCACCTGGCACTGGGCTCTTCACTTACAGGCTCTCCGTAAATAAGTGCCCCTTTCCCAAGTCCTACCCTCTCCTCCTCCACCAGGAAGATCCCTTTTCTGTAAAGCAGGCAGCTGTCACACTTCTTCCAGGGGGGATTTGCGTTCTGAACCTTCCCTCTGCATTTGCAGGGTGATTAAAGAAGGGGCAGGAAGATGGAAACACGCTAAAGGCTGATAGATACGCTAAGAAAGCAAAAGGGAGCATAAAAGAAAAATTTAACTTTGGCTTAGATTTTCCAAGTGTTTATTGCACATCTTCTATGTGCCAAGCATATGCTAGCTTTCACATTCTAGGAGATGAAAGTTTAATAATCATTATAGCAGCTAGCATTTATTGAGCGTTTACTATTTGCCAACTGTTGTGCAGTGCACTTTACACACACTATTTAATTTAAACATAATCTAAAAAGGTAGGTTATGCCCATCTTACCAATGAGAAAATGAGGCTTGGAGAAATCCCACCTGTGTCCTTCTGACCAGAGGGTTTGCTGTTGTGGCTCACAGGCTCTGGAGGTTGTGGCTGTGTAACTCTGAGAAACCTGTGATGAGGCGCTGATGCTATTTGTATTTTTGAGGGCACTGTCTGGCTCTGAATCAGAAAGGAAACAGGCCACGGAAAGGATTCCCCTGTTGTAGGCAGAGCACGTCAGCCGTGTCTGAAACACCCAGACACCCTGCCAGGAGGAAGCACCTCCGCCTCGTCCCCTCATTGCTTGAGCTCCCTGAGGTCCCATGATCCTCTTCAGCCCAGATGGTTTTTGACAATCCCAAACAGGGATCTGTGTCACTCAGTGTGTCAGCCTAAGACTGTCACTGTCCTTAGCGTCAGGCAAAGAGGGGGCAAGTGGGAGGTGATTTCCTCCCGTGCCATTTCTCTCATCCTGGCTTTCAAGGGTGAAAGTCTGTATTTTGTTCCATCCCGAATTCGGTTACAGTCCCACTGACCAGTGGATCTCTCCACCATTGAGGAGATTTCCCAAATGCATGGATGTGACTTGTATGTCAGCAGTCCCTTCGAGACCCGGGAGTCCGCAAGTCCTCCATAGACCCTCCCATCCGACTATCTCCTCACTGGTTCTGCCGTCCAGCCAGGGAGAGGTACAGGCACCTAAGGGTGTCAGGAAGGCCCCTCAGGCTTGAATGCGGTCCATAGACAGCAGGGCAGCACTCTCGTTGAGCATCCAGAGTCTCGGGCTGAATCGAACTTGTTTTTTTAACGCGACCTCAGGTGGGTCACGTGTACATTAGCGTTGGAGAAGGACTCCTAAGCCAGTGGTTCTCACACGTGGCTGCACACTGGACCCATCTGGGGAGTTTTGAAAATACCAGTGCCTGTTCCCACCTCCCAGAGATTCTTATTTTCTTGGTTTCCAGGTTGCTGGGGTGAAGAAGTAGTGAAAGGTCCCCAGTGATGCCGGTGCGCAGATGGGGTTGAGAACCACTGGCTTAGAGAATTGGGAAACACCTACTTTAGCTACACTGATGAAATCTAGCTGAGCGGCCCCCCTGCCGGCATCCTATCACTTCGAGTGCCAAGAGGGACTCCCCCCAGGACTCCGATTCCAGAGTCAGCCCCCCTCCTCTCTCCCTGGCAAGGAGGGGCCGGACCTCTGTCCTCTGCAACAAAGGGGGCTTCTCTGGCTTTGTTTCATGGGAAGACGGCAGGTGAGGGAGCAGGAGTCTCCAGCCGACTGCCTTCACTGCCCTGTGCCCAGGTGGCCACAGTCCCTGCGGAGGAAGAAGGCATTCCTGGCCAGTGCATCTGAAGGTCAAACGCGCTTGCACGCCGTTCCCGAAGGATGGACAAGCAGTGGAAGGCGTCGCCCTTGGCTGCTGCCCGGCCTTGCTTTTCTGGGACAAACAGAAGTTATGGGATGGAAGGAGCGTGGAGAGAGGGTGTTGCTGGCCCTCCGGGCACCACAGCTGGTGACCTGCGGCAGCCGTAGGCAGCCTGCTCCCTTCACTGGCCCTGCGGGTCCGGGTTCCCTGCAGGGCGCTGAGCGCTCACCCACTGCAGAGGCCCCCCCATCAAGGCGGTTTCCTGTGGGCAGTTATATTGGGAACAGGAACTGGGCTTTGGGAAGAAGAGGGGTGGCCAAGGGCCTGGAGGCCGGCGGTGGCCGGGGGAGGCCCTGCAGCTCAGCCACGACGACCGGGCCCAGTGTCCACAGCCCAGGCCGCCTGCGCCCAGCTCGGATGGTCCACGCTGCCGCGGGTTCCAGGGAGCCAGACGCTGGGAGGACGGACTTTGTTTCCGTTTTCTTTTTATTTTTTCTTGGTTTGAAAGTAACAGGAGCGAAGGCCAACAGCATTTTCGACTCCGGAAGTGGGGTCTGCCAGGCACACACGCCGAACAGACTTCTCCAAGTGTGTTTTTCTAACGCATTGGAAACCACACAGTTCAGCGGAAATTTCATCTCGCATGCCGTAGCCTGCTTTCCCGGAACGTGTCCAGAGACGCTGTGTCAACACCGCCGAACGCAGCGAGCCGCCCTCCCCACGGAACGGTGTGATTTGCCAAGGAAAAGACTCGACCCCGAGCCTGGGGGAGGGGCGGAATGCAGGCGGCTGGGCAGACTGCGCACAGAAAGGGAGGGTGGCTCCCCCTGGACAGGCACTTCCCCATGGCACAGCTGGCACCGACCTCTTCGGAGGCCCCGCTGCATCCCCTTGGGTTCCCTGTTCCCAGGCAGGGCCTCGTCCGTGTGCTCAGCTGCTGACTGTCCTGCTCTTACAGCACCCAGGGTGGGACTGTGGGGAGCGCGGAGGAGGCTGGGGTGAGGATGTTTCTCAGCCCAAGTTCTGCCCTGAAGCAGCTTGGCGGAAGAGAAAAGGGCTGTGGCATCGCTGAGACCTCAGACAGGATGAAAATCCCCACCTAGCGCGTAGTCCTAGCTGCGTTTTCCTAAAGCAAGGACGAGCGCTTCCTCTGTGCAGACATTACAAATAGAAAGGGCGCTCAGGATGGCGAAGGTGTTTACTCCACCTTTATAGCAGGTGCTCACTGAATATCCGTGTCCTCCCACCGGTTTGTCCCTGGAGGTTGAGTGTGGGGTTCTCTCTCTTACTTGGTTTTCAGGAGATAGAGGACAGCTCCCCCATAAAAGGGAACGTTTTGGGTATGGAATTTCCTGGTTAAAGCAGCCCTGCAGACACCAGGTACAGCGAAGAAAGTCCTTTTCTTTCTCCCTATGGAATATATATAAGTCCCCGTTCTGCTGGGTGGCAGGAAACGTCACCCAGTTGATGTCATGACTCCAGTCATTGTTAGGGTTAACCTAGGATCTGCAGTTTGCAGTCTGATCGCAGTCCAGCCCAACAGGACTGTGGGATTTCTTGCGTCGCCCCTTGCTTTTGTCCTAACTTAGGCCCTGAGGAACAGGTGGTGAGCGGAGGTCTTCGTGATTGGATATGTGGGAAGGAGCAGCCACCTTGACCTCTTCTGCTCTGGGTACCTGCATGCAGGGTGGTGACCAGCCTCTCTGTGCAGGTGGACTGGACGTGGTCAGCCTGCTGAGGAGTGTGGCTCATGTCATGCACACTCTGGGTGTGGCAAGTGCGTGGTTGGGATTCCAAAAAGCTGTCTTAGAATCAGATCAGCCATGCTCCCCTTCCTGTACCCCAATCAGCCATGGTCCCCTTCCTGTACCCCTCCCAACCACCACATAAGCTGCTCCCTTTTTTGAGATTTGTCTCCCTGAATTACCCACTCACCTGGCAACTTTCAGGAGCATGCGGACTCTCTCTGCTAGCCATGTGGGACCTGCAGTCTCCTCCACACCACCTGGGGGCTGAAGACAGCCTGTTGCCTGCCTCCTGTATCTCTCCTGTACCAGCTCTCTGGTACCCTGCTGGCTCCAATGAGCTAGTTCCGTGAGATAGCCAGAAACCTCCAGAAGAGATGCAGAGGCCTTCCTCTTCTCTCTTAGCTGACCCCAACCCTCACGAGGAGCCCTCTCCCATTTCTTACTCCTTCCTGTCAGGATGATGATGATGATGGTGACCTCTGTGTGTCTACAGTGGAATATATCACTCCTCATTCTTGACCTTTAAACTCTTCAGGCAGCGGGAAAACCACCTCCCACTGCGTCTTTGCATCAAGTCTGTCTAGTTTCAAACTCTGAGCTGTGTCCTTGCGCAACTTTAGGGTTAGGAGTCTGCTCTGATGCTGGGGGCATGTCTGCTGCAATGGATGACCTTGATTTTAGTTTCCAGTTGGTGGAGAGTCCCAACAAGAAGCCACCAGAGATCACTAAGGGGCACATTTAATTAACATCTGACTTACCAACCTGCCAGAGTTACGTCATTTTATTTTTATTCTATTTATTTATTGCAGAAAAGTGATTTATTTAGGCAGAGAAGAAGAAAAAGGAGAGAGAAAAAGATGAGAGAGAGAAAGCTTCCATGAAGACTGTGGAGGGGACCCAAATACGGAATCCCGGAGAGGAAAGCAGCTTCCACACTGAGTGGAACGGGACCCCAGAGGGGAAATCCCAGTTACGTCATTTTAAAGCTGACTGGCTTCAGGTCCCCTCTCAAATTGTTCATGGGCTATTGGCAGCCATCTCGTGGGATGACCTTGAGCTCATTGCTTCAGGTTTCTGAGCTTCGATTTTCCAAGGCGGGAGCATCTTTAAGTCCCCTTCTGGTTCCAGACTTCTAACATACATGTGTTTGAGATTCTGGACAAGCCTGTAAATGCTGAGCTCTGGCATCCATATGAAATACAGAGAGTCCCCATCAGACTTCAGTTTCTCTAGTAATGGAGGGGAGGTCTGGTATAGATTAAATATAATCCACTGATAATCCAAAACCCCACGTTAGCCTTTGGTTTTGATCTCACGTATTAGAGCAGTGAACAAGTTACAAAATTGACCAATTTGAATTCTACCTGTCCCTTCCCCTTCTATCCTCTCAAAGACATGCTAATTTGATCTGTAATGTGGCCAAAGGGCAGACAGTAGAAGGGAGGAGAAGCCAGAGGCATGGAAAATCCCCAAACTGGATCATCCGCCCCCTGGATAATGGGCGGCTGCCTCAACAGAATGCTCAATGAGGGCTCATCTTTTTTCCAGCCAGCCCTGTCCCCATGCTGCAAGAGCTGTAATCTCCATGGCAAAATGCATTAAACCATTGAGTTCCTTAGACAAATTCCACCATTCCTCAGTCAATTCACAGGCAGGCTAGATTGTTTGAAATTGAGAAACTGGTTAATTGTCATTTGGAAGTAGCAGGATGTCTGAAAGACCTAACCAAAATGCCCGTCTAGGGGCCCGGGAACCCCATTTTCTGCTATCTGGATAAGTAAAAGCAAGCAGAAACTTGCATAAATTTTTCATGATTGCCTCTATAATTATAAATGTTTTACTATGAATACCCCTTAAACTGTAAATGAGCCTGACTTGTAAATATTGCTAAAATCCCACGTGACCTCCTCTGGTCTCCCTGTACACCGTAATCTCTTTGGAGTGCTGGGAGTACCCATTTTTGCTAACCATAATCTCTATCTCAGCTTCTATCTTTGAAGGAGGAAATTTGATTGGTTTTTGGCTTGGCAATGGATAGGCTGCCTTTGGATCAAAGGAGGGTGGTTCATTGCCGTCTCCACCCAGTCCCTGCCTGGACAAGGCTCCCTCGTTGTACCGTGAAACTCTGACAGCAGGTACTTAGACTGCAGGTGGACATCTGAGCTGGCCTGTGCTTACAAAATTCTTGGACTCTATGGCAAGAGGCTAAACTAGCATGTAGCAAGGTCCTTCCCCATTGCTAAGAACAAGTTAGACTTCATGAGTCTCTGAAGGTCCCTTAAGTTCAAATGCTCTGTAATTTCTTTCCTAAGCCTAAAAATTCTTACAGTCTCTTGAATTAGATCCCAGCAGGGATGAGGACTCACCGGATACGGTGCCTGCCATGGAGCAGGTTGAAGGCCGCAAGACCCTAAGCCAAGGTTGGGGTGGTACAGAGGACTGGGAGTTAACAAAAATGCGTGAAAGTCAGGGCCAGAAGTGTGCAGACCGTGGCCCTCAGGAAGGGGGAGCAATGAAGGACCAGGTGTAAAACCAGTGTCACCAGTGTCTTGCTGGGGCCGGACACCTGTATGCTTCTGGCACATGGAACTGGATATCCCTTGTCTCTATCTTCTGATTTATCTTGAGGCTGAGGAACCTCCTTGGAGAAGATTCAAACTCTGCTCACAGTTGGAGTTAGACCTCCGCTCACATTTCCTCCACCTGCTTACACACTCCTCCCCCAGCACTGCAGGCGGCTCAGTGGCTTGAGAGACTTGCCCTTGACTGAACCCGAGGTTATGTATCTCAGCCCCAAGAGGCAGCGTTACTAACTTCCCTACGGCTGCAGAAGGCTAGCTTCTAGCCCATTTGTAGGACCAGACTGAGGCTGGTATCCGTCTGAGACCACATTCTTGATTAGCTGCTTTCTCACTCCTTCCTGTTCCCCTTCTGCTGAAGACCTTCTTTTCAATAAATTGTATACCTTGACATTCCTGTCTCGGGTCTGTTTCTAGAGATCCTGACCTAAGCGACATTTTGTTGTTTAATATTGGGGAAGACCACCTTTTTAATACCTGCTTCTTTTATGTCTTTGGGATCTTTCATTCTAATCAGGGGAAAATATGTTAATTCACCCACATGGTGTATTTGTTGACTGTTAAAGAATAATATAACTACTGCTCCACAAGGTTAACTTATTTAAAGCAGAAAGATAGATACTTTTTGGTGTTGAGATGTTTTAATTTAATATGTAGTGACAAAGATTTGTACATTAGCAATTGGGTAAAAAAAAAAAAAAGATATTTGTGTTGTTTTGAACCGCTTCCCAGACACATAAATTAATAGAAATTGCCTAAAGACTTGGGAACAGGCATTTTTATTCTGGACATTTTCTTTTTTTTTGTTTTCCTTATAGCCCCCTTCCCCTCTCCTCCTCCTCCTCCTCCTCTCCCTCTCCTTTCTCTTCCTCCCCTCGGTTAGCTGTGACCTTCTTACTGCTGTACTCATCTCAAAATTTCAGTTCCTTGCCCCATCCCAGTTGTGTACCCTCTCCCAAAAGGCAAAATGCCTTACACCGTTGAGTTCCCTGTATTCACGTCTCTTCCTTCAAATAGTGATCTCAAACATAGTTCCTGCTGCTAAGAAAGAAGCCCCCTTTTCTGACTCCCCCCACCAAGCTGCTGCCAAGCGATCCCATGACCGGGTTCCGGGTGGCTCCTCTGCTCGTGTGACTGTCTCATCCAGCTGCTAGCCAGTGCAGCCTTGCTCTGCCTCCCCTTCCTCTTCGTTTCATTCCCCCGTCCTCGTACCCAAGGCTCATGCCCCAGGCTTTTCTTCTTCCTTGGATCTCCTTATAATGGTAATGGCTGCCCCTTGATAGTCGTTGGTGACCGTTGGTGAGAAGAAGCGCATACGGGTCTGGAATTGCTTTACGGGTCAGCCTGTCGGTTTTCTATGGCTGCATAACAAATTACCACAAGCTGAAGGATTTAAAATGTTTAGGTTGGTGCAAAAGTGACCGCAGTTCTTGCCATCACTTTTAATTTAATTTGCCATTACTTCTAACGGCAAGAACTGCAGTCACTTCTGCACTAACTTAGTAACATCCATTTGTTAGCTCACGGTTCTGTAGGTCAAAATTCCTGGCCCATCTTGACAGAGTTCCCTGCTCAGGTTTCACATTCAGGGTGTCCCTTTCTTCTGGAGGCTTCGGTGCGGTGGGGCAGGGGGGCGGGTGTGGCAGAAATCCAAGCTCATTCATGTTGTTGGCAGAATCCAGTTCCTTAGTTACAGGACTGAGGTCTCCATCTTCTTGCTAGCTGTTGACCAGGATTTGTTGTCAGCTCCTGGAGACCAGCAGCCGCTGCATGCCACATGACCCCTCCATCGTTGGGTCGGCAGTGGAGACTCTCCCTTGCACTGATTCCCTCGGATACTAATATATTGCGTCTCTTATGTCCCCTGTCTCTGATCTCTAGACCCAGATTTAAAGGACTCATGAGATCAGGTCGGTCCCACTTGAATAATCTTCCTTTCTTAGAGTCAACCACGCCATATAACACAACCTAATCACATGAACAATATCCCCTCTTATTAACATAGGAAGTAAACACCAGGGGCTGGGAATTTTCAGGGATGTCTTAGAATTCTGCCTGCTACAGTTGGTTTCTCATTTCTTCTCTTTTGGTCCATAATGTCTGGCTTCTACCTGGGCTGGTATAGGCTACAACAAGCTTTTTGGACCCTGTGTTGAGAGATGTGGTTCCTGGTGTTAGGCTGTTGGAAATGTATGGTGATAACCACTGTTAATGTTTTTCCAGAGATACTCCGTTCTTTGTATTTAACCATTCCCTGTGTACATATGCACATGCACTAAATGTACACACACACGCACACACACACACTCGCTCTCTCTACATAAACATACTTGCATAAGTACATATATAGCCTTAATAAATGGGGGTCATAATGTAAGTACTGTTTATTTTCTGGTGCTTATTTCATTTTTAAATTTCATGTTAAATAGCTGCATAATATTTATTGCACTTACCCAAGAACACCAGTTCTGAAGCTAGATTGTCCAGGTCCTTCTTAGTTCTAGACCAGCTGACTCACGTCTTGTGACCCTAAGTGTTCTCATCCATAAAACGGAGATAATAACTGTACCTCCTTTAAATAATATCTGTGAGAATTAAAGGGGTTTATGAAGGAGTCAGGGCACAGGGCTTCGTATGTAGTAGGTTCTCAAAAGTTTTCTATTTTTTTCATTATTCATCCGTCAGAGATCACTCCGCCACTCCTACCAAGTGTTCTTATTCAGCAAAACTGGCTTTCTCTAACAATTGTCTCTACCATTATTTTGGTTCTGCACAGAAGTTATTACATAGACAGTAGTTCAGAATTAATTAAACCAAGACTAGAAATTCCACTGTCTTCATGTAACTTGCTACTAGCCATCTGTGAATTTATGTCACTATGAAATCAGATGAAAAATGGCAAAATCAGAGGAAACTTTGTTTTGGGAACTGTGAGTTTGTTTTTTGCCTGTTTCATATTAATATATTTTTATGAATAAATAGTAGTCCTATATTCTTTCACTTTAAATTCTTTAGTTCTGAAATCATTCCTAGCAATGAAAAGAACTACTTTTCATGATTTCCTACTAACTCATCTATTAGTATCTATTACTATTAGGTATTACTATCATTAGTAATAGATTAATAAAAGTTATCTATCAAATATCGTGTTGACATGTGATCTCCAGTGTTAGAGATGGGTCCAGCAGGAGGTGTGTGGGTCATGGGGTGGATCCCTGTTGAGTGCCTTGGCATCCTCCTCACAGCAATGAGTGAGTTCTTGCTCTGAGTTCACAGGAGATCTGGTTGTTCAAAAAGTTATCTATTACTATCGTTGTCGGTATTCAAAGCTTTATTGATGGGCATTCAAGTTGTTTCCAGTGGTTCACCATTATTGAGTCTACGGAGAGTGTTCTTGCACGTAAATCTTCTGCACATCTGATGATTTCCTTGGAATAACTTGCTAGAGTCAAAGCTCACGACTGAATGAGGTTTTTGTTTGTATCTACACTGCCAAGTTGCCCTATAGGAAGTGCGTGCCTGCGCATACCCCCAGCAGCTGTATGTGAGCATGTGGTCCTATCCCCCAACTGGCACAATGACAGGGGGCTACTCTGAAAAGCCAGGGTGCACATACAGAACTCATTCTCCTGATCTGACCTAGGTGCCACAGACATTCATGAACTGGCACAAGTAATTTATTGCGGGCAATAATTAAACTCTCCAAGTTTGTGAATAATTGACTCTTTGGTTCAAATTGGAATGGATTCCATGCTCTTCCTAAAACATCAGAGTTTCTTGCCATGCATTCTGATATACTTCTTGAAGAAACAGAGTTAGTTATAAGAACATGGGTTTCTTTTGTAATTAGGAAAGAGAAAAGTAAAAGTTATATTTTTACAGGATCCTAAATGTAGGGATTATCCTTGGGCAGCAGAGAGAAAATCTATTCTTCGTGGTCTTTGGGTTATCATAGATAATATCAGTTCCTAGGCATGAGTGAAGGAAGTTGAAAAAGTTAAATTCAGATAGCTTCAAGATTTTTCTTTTAAGCAAGGTATTTAAAAGAAAAAAGAAAAAAGTTTCCTGCTGAGAGAGGAACACTACTGCATGAGGATCAGAAAAACAGCATAAAACTTACCAATGACACTTGACATTGGAAATCATAGTTTTGTCATGACTGCAATCAGTATGATCGTTTGCCTTGTAGGAGCAGAGAGGACAGGTGGTTGAATTGGTCCAAGACAGAGGGCCAGTAGAACAGGTAGGTCTGAAACATGTTGAGGATGCTGCCCTGAGCAACAAGCATCAAGTCTAGGCTGCACAGAGAAGGATGCCCGGTCATGCCCAGGGTGGGAAAGAAAGGATGGATGGGAGGGCAGGAGGGTCTCAATGCCAAGATAAAATGAATATAAATTCCAGGTGAGTTCAGAAGCTTAGGGGATAGGTGTTGTGTTCAGAAATAATCAAGGTTAAAATTTCTAAAGTCCTGAGCATGAGCAGGGATTGTTGTTGACCTGGAGATGGTTGAATGTTGCTGGGACTGTGGTTAGGAAATCCTATCAGCTAGTTTTACCTGCATCTTAAACGATGCCAAAACACAGTGGCTTAAAGAAACAGCCAAAATGTGGGAGAGCTGGGTAGGATAGCAGCCCCTAGAAAAAGCTGAGAGGGCAGACAAAGCTGAGATGTTCAAAACCCTGCTGATACAGTTTGGATGTTTGTTGCCTCCAAATATTGTGTTGACATGTGATCTCCAGTGTTAGAGATGGGTCCAGTAGGAGGTGTTTGGGTCATGGGGTGGATCTCTGTGGAGTAGCTTGGCATCCTCCTCACAGCAATGAGTGCGTTCTTGCTCTGAATTCATGGGAGAGCTGGTTGTTTAAAAAGAGCCTAGCATTTTCCTTCCTCTCTCTTGCTCCTGCTCTTATCATGTAACATGATAGCTCCCCATTCACTTTCCACCATGACTGCAAACTTTCTAAGGCCCTTACCAGAAGCTGAGCACATGCTGCTGCCATGCTTCCTGCATAGCCTGTAGAACCAAGAGCCAAAATAGGCCTCTTTTGTTTATAAATTACTCAGCCTCAGGTGTTCCTTTATAGCAATGCAAAGCAGACTAAGACAGAAAACTGGTATCGCGGAGTGGAATGTTGCTATAAAGATACCTGAAAATCGGGAAGCAGCTGTGGAGCTGGGTAGTGGAGAAAGATCCAAGCGTTTGGAAGGATCAGAAGAAGACAGGAAGATGAGGGAAGTTTGGAGCTTCTTAGATACTGTTTAAATGGTTGTGGTCAAAATGCTGATGGAGATATGGACAGTGAAGGCCAGACTGATGGGGTCTCAGAAGGAAACGAGAAACTTCCTGGGAACTGGAGTAAAGGCCACCTCTGCTACCATCCTAGCAAGGGTTTGGACGCATCGTGTTCATGTACCTCTGCTACCATCCTAGCAAAGGGCTTGGACGCATCGTGTTCATGTCTAGGGATTCGCAGAAGGCTAAACCTAAGCGTCGTGACCTAGGGCAGCAGTCCTCAACTTTTTGGCAACAGGGACTGGTTTCATGGAAGACAGTTTTTCCATACACCAGGCAGGGGATTGTTTCAGGACGATTCAAGAACCTTACATTTATTATAACCTTTACTTCTGTTATTACACTGTAACACATCATGAATCAGTGGGAGCGCTGAGCGTGTTTTCCTGCAGCTAGACAGTCCCATCTGGGGGCAGTGAGAGACAGTGACAGATCATGAGACATTAGATTCTCATAAGGAGCATGCAGCCTAGATCCCTTACATGCACAGTTCGTAATAGGGTTCACGCTTCGGAGAATCTCATGCCACTGCTGATGTGACAGGGGTGACTCAGGTGGTAATGTGAGTGACGGAGAATGACTGTAAGTACGGATGAAACTTCATTCACTTGCCTGCCACTCGTCTCCTGCTGTGTGGCCCGGGTCTTAACAGGCCATAGACTGGTACTGGTTTGTGGCCTGGGGGTTGGGGACCCCTGACCTAGGGTATTTGGTGGAAGAAATCTCTAAACAACACAGCATTCAAGATGTGATCTGGCTGCTTCTAATGGCCTGCAGTCAGATACGGGAGCAAATAAATGACTTGAAGTTGGAACTTGGAAGGAGAACATAAACATTTGGAAAATTCGCAGGCTGGCCATGTGGTGGAGAAGAAAAAAGCATTTTTTAGGAGAGGAATTCAAGCAGCCTGTGGAGCAAACACTTGCTTGCTGGAGAGATCAGTGTAACTGAAAGGGAGCCAAGTGCTAATGTCCAAGGCAGTGAGGAAAAAGCCCTGAAGGCATTTCAGAAATCTTGGAGGCAGCCCTTCCCATCATAGGCCCAGAGGCTTAGGTGGACTGAATGGCTTCCAAGGGCCAGGCCCTGGGTGCTATTGCCCTGAGCCACTTTAGGAGGCTTCTCTCCCTCTCCCTGCTGTTCCAGCTGCAGCTCAAAGGGCCTCAGGTACAGATAGGACTGCCACTTTCACTACCAACTGAAGGCCACCAAGGATTACCAGCTGCCATAATCCTTGGTGGCTTTCATGTGGTGGTGAGCCTATTGGTGCACAGAATACAAGAAGGAAGTAGGGTTGACAGTTTTCATGAAAGTTCCAGAGTTTGTATGAGGAAGTCTGGTTGTCCAGGAAGAAGCCTACGTAGGGCTGCAGCTCCCGCACAGAATCTCCACCTAGTGGAGCTCTGGGAAGGGAGCCATTGTCCTGCAGACCCAAAAATGGTGGCACCAGCAGCAACTTTTATTCTGATCCTGGAAAAGTCGCAGGCATTCAGCTCCAACCTGGGAGAGCAACTGTAGTACCTGCACGCTGCAGCTGCAGAGACAGGGCTGCTCAAGGCCTTGGGAGCTCACCTTTTGCACCAGCGTGCCCCAGACACAGGACGTGGAGTCAAGAGAGATTATTTTTGAGCTTTAAGGTTTAATGTCTGCCCACTCATTTTGGACTGGTATGGGGCTTATTGTCCCTTTCATTTAGCCAACTTCTCCCTTTTAAAATGAGGATATTTGCCCGATTTTTGTTCCACCATTGCATCTTGAAAGTAAATAGCTTGTTTTTTTTTTTTTTTTTTT